>NC_133449.1:114492631-114813593 GCF_048565385.1 Saimiri boliviensis
AGGCTTGGAGAGCTGGAGAGGCTTGCTGGAGAGAGCAGCTGGTGGTGGCTGCTGACCAAAGGGCAGAGTCAAAGGGGCAGGTGGTAATCTGGGAAGGAGGGGATGGACTGGAAAAGGCTTCATCTGAGGAGTCATGCTTAGGAATTTGTACTTTATCCTGAAGGCTACGGGACAACCCAGTAAAGCGTATTGCTCAGAGAATGGCATGGACAGAGCTGCTTTTCCGAAAGAACACACTGACAGCTGCATGGAGGCCCAGACACCAGGAAACCTTCAGATCGGAGGCTGGCATCCCGGAGCAGTGCAAGGTAAAGGGTCTGGCTGGTTTGGGGCAGTGGGAATGGGAGGAGAAGGCCTGTTGGAGAGAAATTTCAGGAGCAGGACTGATGTCTTTTTGAAAAATAGTGATTGGGATTGTAGTTAATATTCTTAGAAGACTGTTACCACTCTGTTATTTGAATTACTTATAAAACGTTGAAGGCATTAAATTTTAATTGAATATACACATTACTTGGATACAATTTTTGAGATTATTCTAAAAATGCAATTTAATGGCAGTATAGTAATCCTCTCTTATCCACAGTTTTGCTTTCTGAGGTTTCAGTAACCCTTGGTCAACCAAGGTCCAAAAATATTAAATGGAAAATTCCAGAAATAAACAATTCATAAATTTTAAGTTGCACGATGTTCTAAGTAGCTTGATGAAATCTCAGCCAGGCATGGTGCCTCACACCTATAATCTCAGCACTTTGAGAGGCCCAGGCTGGAGGATCACTTGAGCTCAGGAGTTTGAGGTCAGCCTGGGCAAGACCCTGTCTGTACTAAAAAAATAAATAAAAATAAATTAGCCAGTTGTAGTGGTGTGCACCTGTAGCCCCAGCTACTTAGGACAGAAAATTAAATAATAATAATAATAATAATAATAATAATGAAAAGGACAACCAAAAAGCTACCAGGCAGCAGCAGGTAAGCTCACCTGCCAGAATTTGCTTCTAGAAGCTCATCCTCATTCTTTGATGTTATATACATATGACTGGCCAGTACTTCTATATCTTCAGCTTGAAAATATTACCAGCCAGGCATGGTGGCTCACACCTGTAATCCCAGCACTTTGGGAGGCCGAAATGAGCAGATCTCAAGGTCAGGAATTCAAGAGTTCGAGACCAGCCTAGCCAACATGATGAAACCCGTCTCTACTAAAAATACAAAAATTAGCCAGGCATGGTGGTGGACACCTGTAATCTGAACTATTTGGGAGACTGAGGCAGGAGAATCACTTGAACCTGGGAGGTGAGATTGTAGTGTGCTGAGATCATGGCATTGCACTCCAGCCTGCCCGAGAGAGCAATACACCATCTCAAGAAAAAAGAAAAGAAAATATTTTACCTGTACGAAAAATGATGATGATGATGATGATGATGATGATGATGATGATGATGATGACTATTATTTTTGAGGCAGAGTCTCACTCTGTCACCCAGGCTGGAGTGCAGCGGCACGATCTTGGCTCACTGCAATCTCCACCTCCCAGGTTCAAGCGATTCTCAGGTCTCATCCTCCCACGTAGCTAGTATAAAGGCGCGAGACACCATGCCTGGATAATTTTTGTATTTTTAGTAGGGACAGGGTTTTGCCATGTTGGTCAGGCAGGTCTTGAACTCCTGGCCTCAAATGATCCATCTGCCTTGGCCTCCCAAAGTGCTGAGATTACAGGTGTGAGCCACCATTCCCAGCCTAGGAAAGATTATTTTGATCATATGGCTCCCTTCTGCCCTTCTGCCTCTCAGTACCATGGTGAAAATTGTTTATGATCATCCACTGAGAGAGTGGACACTGGGTCCACAGTCCTTCCTGGCACCTGCAATACATCCTTGGGAACATCCAGGCCAGCCATTTGCCTTGGTCAGCTTTGTTTCGTTTATGAGATTGATAATTAACATATTAATTATCTAAGATTGTTCAGTGAGAGAGGGAAAGACATTGAGATAAGTTAATAGTGTCAGAGATATCCTAACCAGAGTGACTCCATCTTGAATAAAGGCTGGGTAAAGCCAATCCTGCTGGGTGGCATTCCCAGGGGGTTGGCACTGTTGGTCACAAGATATTTATGTTTGATGGGATGAGTTAATGATGCTAACTTACCAAATAAAGACCCAGAACTTACAGAAATGCCCCAGTATTTCAAGAACAAAAAGCATTCTTAGTTTAAGAATAGGTTTTACTTTTAAGATAATAGTACACTTGGAATTTCTTGTGGAAATCAGTAGTAACATAGGAAAATAACAATACTAATAAGTCACAAGCTGATCAAAATTCTTTGTAATGAAGTATCCTATTCTTAACAACCTATATAAGCAAGCACTTTTAAGGGAGGGGCATTCTTGGTCAAGCATGGTGACTCATGCCTGTAATCCAGCACTTTGGGAGGCTAAGATAGATGGATCTTTTTAGTCCAGGAGTTCAAGACCAGCCTGGCCAACATGGAAAAACCCTGTCTTTACAAAAGATTAGCCAGGTGTGGTGGTATGCACCTGTAGCTCAGCTACTTGGGAAGCTGAGGTGGAGGATCAATTGAGCCTGGGAGGTTGAGGCTACAGCAAGCCCTAATAGTGCCACTGTACTATCCAGGCTGGAGCCTGGATGACAGAGTAAGATGTGGTATCAAATTAGATAAGTAAAATTTAAAAAGTAAGGGCATTCCTCTTGCTTGCTGAGGATACCTTACTCCGTAATAGTTTCTAACAAACTGTCTTTACTTCGCTATACTCTGCAACTTGCCATGAACTCTTTCCCAAGAAAGTGAGATCTAAGAACCCACTCTTGGGGTCTGGAACAAGACCCACTTTCTGGTAACAGCAATGGTAATAAGTGAACATACATAAGTTAATTCTCATTTGGATGTCCAGTTTGATTTTCTAAATTTTACTCTGTCTTTCTCGAATTTCCTGTGGAAGAATTAAGAGGGTTTCACCTGCCCCACTTGTCTTATTTTATTTTTGAGACAGAGTCTCACTCTGTTGCCCAGACTGGTGTGTGGTGGCACAATTTTAGCTCTCTGCAACCTCTGCCTTCTGGGTTCAAGCCATCTTCCTCCTCAGCCCCTTGAGTAGCTGGGACTACAAGCGTGCATCACCGCACCCAGCTAATTTTTGTATTTTTAATAGAGACAGGGTTTCTCCATGTTGGCCAGGCTGATCTTGAACTCCTGACCTTAAGTGATCTGCCTCAGCCTCCCAAAGTGCTGGGATTACAAGTGTAAGCCACTGCACCTGGCCTTGTTTTTATTTTGAATGCTTGTGGGGGATGTAGAGATGAAATTGGTGGTTCTGTTTGTAGTGACCTACACAGTTGCCCTCCCACTGTAACTGGTGTATGACTTCGGGGGCTGTGGGAGGAGTGTTGCATGTGGGAAATTTCTAAGGCTGATATAGACATAATCTTGGGGTCTCTAGCAGCTCAGCAGGAATGAATGAGCCCCCTGCTGGAGTTTCTGAGAGCTTCGCGAAAACACCTACAATTAGTATCTCCTTAGGGAGACTGTTTTTATGCTTTAACTAAAGCCATTCATTCCATTTTAACTGCATGAAGCAAACGCTGGAAGAAGGAGGGTGAGGAATGGGGCCTTTTCTTGAGTCTAGAAGTGGAAGCAGAAAAAAAATACTGAAGCTGAGAATATACATTAGTAAACTCTTATTTTTGGTGTGTGTCTTCAGTGTAGACATTTCTGGAAAGGCTTGTATCTCCTCTTTGGGATCAGGCACAATGTTATCTTTGCTACCCACTGCAGGGTAAACTGGTGGGGTAGTCATGGCTTCCAGGAAATCTCTAATCCTCCAGAATAGAAACTGTTCAAGTACTTTCTGAAACAAAGAGGTGGATATGGTCCTATGTATTATATTAAGACAAGAAGAATGTAAAGTAAAAGCATCTGTTTGCCTTTTTTGTTATAAAAATGAATACTTCATAGGATATTTTTCTATGCATTTGTCTGTCTTGATATATAAATTGGCTTCAGCTGTTTCTGTGTTCCAGGGGCGGGAAGGCTTCTTTTCCTAGGGGCAAAGTGCTCTGTGCCCAGGCAGACATATCATGGACATTTGAGTTGCAATGTGGCTCTGAGACTAAAAGAAGCTAAATTTCTTTTCTCATTCAGTATCAGGAATGTTATAGTAAGAAAGAAAGAAGAAAGAAAGAAAGGAAGAAAGAAAGAAAGAAAGAAAGAAAGAAACAAACAAACAAACAAAGTTATTGCTGCACTATTCACAATAGCAAAGACTTGGAACCAATCCAGATAACTATCAATGATAGACTGGTTAAAGAAAATGTGGCACATATACATCATAGAATACTATGCAGCCATAAAAAAAAGCATGAATTCATGTCCTTTGCAGGGACACAGATGAAGCTGGAAATCATCATTCTCAGCAAACTAACACAGGAACAGAAAACCAAACACCATATGTTTCTCTCATAAGTGGGAGTTGAACAATGAGAATACAGGGAGTTGAACAATGAGAACACGGGGAGGGGAACATTACACACTAGGGTCTGTTGGCGGGTGGGGGGTTAGGGGAGGCATAGGTTTAGGAGAAATCTCTAATGTAGATGACGGGCTGATGGGTGCAAGAAACCACCATGGCACATGTATACCTGTGTAATAATCCTGCACTTTCTGCACATGTATCCCAGAGCTTTAAGTACCACAAAAAAAGAAAGAAAGGAAGTTTTAGGAGGTTCTGGGAGACTTACAAAAGTCAGAAATAGGCTAACAGTCTCAGAAGGCCAAGCTGAAGTCAGGGGACCTAGAACAAGCTTATAGGTTCCAAGCTGTGCTAAGGAAGAAGAGACAGTATCTTAGGTATGGTGATTCCTGGCCTTCACGTTTACTCTTTCCTGAGGATGTTGGCAGAAACCAGAATATATGCTTCTCTAAAGATCCCTGGAAGACACACAGCACACAGGGAGAGTGGGCCTGTGTGGCTCTGCCTTGGAATTAAAGCATTGGTGTATCTTTTGCAGGTGGATTTTGTGATATGTAGTCAGTTGTAGGCATTACCAATCAACAGCAGTCTGTCAAATTCGTTGGTATCGGGGTAATGCTGGGCTCACAAAATTAGTTAGGAAGTGTTCCCTTATGTATTTTCTGAAAGAGAATGTGAGGAACTGGAGTTATATCTTCTTGAATTGTTTGGCAGAATTCACTAGTAAAAGCATCTGGACCTAAGTTTTCTGTTTTTGGAAGGATTTTAGCTATGAATTCAATTTCTTTGAACAGATATAGGACTATTTAGTCTGTCTATTTCTTCTTGGGTGGGCTTTGGTAGTTTGTGGCTTTAAGAAATTGGTCCATTTTATCTAAACTGTCAAACTTATGTGCACAGAGTTGTTTGTAGTACTTCCTTATTACCCTTTTAAGATCTGTGAGGTCTTTATTATGCCTACTCTTTCCCTTCTGATATTGGTAGTTTCTGTCTTCTCTCTTTTTCCCTGTCAGTCAAGCTAGCAGTTTTATCAATCTTTTCAAATAATCAGCTTTTGGTTTTATCGGGCTACCCAGGCTGGAGTGCACTGCAACTTCCTCCTCCTGGGCTCAAGTGATCATCACACCTCAACCTCCAAAGTATTTGGGACCACAGGGGTGTGCCACCATGCCAGCTAATTTTTATATTTTTTTTGTAGAGCCAGGGTTTTACCATGTTGCATAGGGTGGTCTCAAACTCCTGGGCTTAAGCAATTTGTCCACTTTGGCTTCCCTAAGTGCTGGGATTACAGGCATGAGCCACTGTGCCCAGTCATTTTCTTTTCTTTTTTCTTTTTTTTAGAGATGGGGTCTCACTATGTTGCCCAGGCTGGAGTGCAGTGGCTATTCACTGCCACTAGTGATCAGCACAGGAGTTTTGACCTGCTCCGTTTCCAACCTGGGCCAGTTCATCCCTCCTTAGGCAACCTGGTGGTCCCCCGTTCCAGGGAGGTCACCATATTGATGCCGAACTTAGTGCAGACACCCGATCGGCATAGCGCACTACAACCCAGAACTCCTGGGCTCAAGCGATAGTCCAGCCTCGGCCTCCCAAGTAGCTGGGACTATAGGCATGCGCCACCGTGACCGGCTCTCTCCTTTATTTAAATTTTAATTATATAGAGACAGGGTCTTGCTATGTTGCCCAGGCTGGTCTCAAACATCTGGGCTCAGGTGATCCTCCCACCTCGACCTCCCAAAGTGCTGGGATTACAGGTGTGAGCTCCTGTACCCAGCCCTATTTCCATTTTATTAATTTCTGCTCTTAATACTTTTTTGGGCTTTTTTTTTTTTTTTTTTTTTTTTTTTTGGTGTCTCGTTCTGTCACCCAGGCTGGAGTGCAGTGACATGATCTTGGCACACTGCAACCTCTGCCTCCCAGGTTCAAGCAATTCTCCTGCCTCAGCCTCCTGAGTACCTGGGACTATAGGTGTATGCCACCATGCACAGCTGATTTTTGTATTTTTAGTAGAGATGTGGTTTTGCCAGGTAGGCCAGGCTGGTCTTGAACTCCTGACCTCAGGTGATCCACCAGCCTTGTTCTCCCACAGTGCTGGGATTACAGGCATGAGCCAAGTTCTGGCCAAATTCTGCTCTTAATTATTTCTTTGCTTCTGCTTGCTTTGAATTTATTTTGTTCTTATGGCAGTTTCTTAGAGTGGAAGCTTAGCTTTTTTTCTTCTCTGCTAAGATAAGCATTAGATGTAATAAATTTTCCTTTAAGTATTTTTTACCTGCATCTCACAAATTTTTATATGTTGTATTTTTGCTTTCTTTCAGTTTAAATATTTTCCAATCTATTCAAACTTTCACATTTTTGGCTGGGTGTGGTGGCTCATAACTGTAATTCCATCACTTTGGGAGGCCGAGGCGGGCAGATCACATGAGGCCAGGAGTTTGAGACCAGCCTGGCCAACATGGTGAAATCCCATCTCTACAACAAATACAAAAATTAGCTGGGTGTGGTGGGGCACACCTGTAATCCCAGCTACTTGGGACGCTGAGGCATAAGAGTCACTTGAAACTGGGAGGTGGAAGTTCCATGAGCCAAGATCACGCCATTGCACTGCAGCTGGGATTCCAGGTGTGAGCTACTGTGCCTGGCCAAAACTTCCACTTTGATTCATGGATTATTTAGAAGTGTGTTGTTTAACTTTCAAGCACTTGGATATTTTCCAGATATTTTTCTGTTATTTCTAGTTTAATTCCTTTGTGGTCAGGGAACAACTTTATATGATTTAATTTCTTTTAAATTTGTCGAGATTTGGTTTATGTCCCACGGCACTTGCAACGAATGTGTATTCTGTTGTTCTTGGGTAGAGTATTCCAGAAATGTCAATTAGTTCCATCCAGTTGGTTGATGGTGTTGCTCATGTTTATAGCTGTGGTAACTTTCTGCCTACTTATTTTATCCCTTACTGAGAGAGATATGTGGAACAAATCCAGCCTAATTATGGGTTTGTTCATTTCTTCTTTTAGTTGTGTCATTTTCTGCTTCATGTATTTTGAAGCTCTGTTGTTACCTGCATGTACATTTAGGATTGTTATGTGTGTTGATGAACTGACTCTTCTACCATTATGCAATACCTCTCTTTATCCCTGGTAAATTTTTTTTGCTCTGAAATTTATTTTATCTTATATGAATATAGGTGCTCCAGCTTTTTGTTTACATGATACATATTTTCCATCTTTATACTTTTTCTGTTTCGTTTTGAGACAATGTTTTGCTTTTGTTACCCAGGCTGGAGTGCAATGCCAAGATCTTGGCTCACTGCAACCTCCACTTCCCAAGTTCAAGCAATTCTCCTGCCTCAGCCTCCCAAGTAGCTGGGACTACAGGCATGTGCCACCATGCCCAGCTAATTTTTATATTTTTAGTAGAGATGGGGTTTTGCCATGTTGGTCAGGCTGGTCTCAAACTCCTGACCTCAAATGATCTGCTCACCTGGGTCTCCCAAAGTGCTGGGATTATAGGCATGAGCTACTGCACCTGGCCCCATCTTTATACTTTTAACATACCTATACCATTATATAAAGTGGGTTTGCTTATACACATCACATAGTTGAGTCTTCTTAAAAATTTAATGTAACAATTTCTGGCTGGGCATGGTGGCCCAACACTTTGGGAGGGTGAGACAGGTGGAACACTTGAACTCAAGAGTTTGAGATCCGCCTGGGCAACATGGTGAAACCCCATCTATACCAAAAATACAAAAATTAATTCGGTGTGATGGTGTGCACCTGTGGTTCCAGCTCCTCAGGAGGCTGAGGTGGAGGATTTCTGGAGCCTGGAAAGTCGAGGCTATAGTGAGCCATGATCACACCACTGCATTCCAACCTGGGTAACAGAACGCGACCCAGTCTCAAAAATTAATAATAAAATAAAAATTAAGCCGGGTGTGGTGGCTCATGCCTATAACAATCCCAGCACTTCGGGAGGCTGAAGCAGGCAGATCTCTTGAGGTCAGGAGTTCATGACCAGTCTGAACAATATGGTGAAACCCCATCTCCACTAAAAATACAAAAAAATAGCCAGGCATGGTAGCACACGCTTGTAATTTCAACTACTCAGGAGGCTGAGATAAGAGAATCACTTGAACCTGAGAAGCGGAGGTGCAACCTCCAGATTGCATTCCAATCTGGGTGACAGAGCGAGACTTTGTCTCAGAAATAAATAAATAAACTTTAAAAGTAAAATTAAAATGAAAATTTCTGTCTTTTAATTGGTGTATTTAGACTATTTACATTTAATGTAATTATTAATATGCTTTAATTTAGGTTCACCATCGAATTGTTTTCTGTTAGTTCCCTCTAATTTTTGTTTCTGTTTGCCCTTTCTCATCCTCTCTTAGATAACTTAAATATTATTTTATTTTATTTTGAGACAGCATCTTGCTCTGTCACCTAAGCTAGAGTGCAGTGGTGCAATCTCAGCTCATTTGTAACCTCTGCTTCCTGGGTTCAAGTGATTCTCCTGCCTCAGCCTTTTGGGTAGGTGGGACTACAGGCATGTACCACAATGCCCAACTAATTTTTGTATTTTTAGTAGTGATGGGTTTCACCATGTTGGTCAGGCTGGTCTTGAACTTCTGACCTCATGTGATCCAGCGCCTCATCCTCCCAAAGCACTAGAATTACAGGCATGAGCCACTGCGCCCGGGAAATTATTTGAATACTTTTAATATGCCATTTTAATGTATCTGTTGGGTTTTGATTATATTTCTTATTTTAAAATTGTTTTAACTTTTTTTGCTTGTCTTCAGGATTTTCTAGGTATATATTTCTATATACAGTGTTTCTATACAAAGAAATATACTATGACATACTAATTTTAGTTCTGTACAAAAAATTTCTATTTCTTCGATACGAAAAAGAAACTCAACAAAGAAAGTTTTTAAATTGCTCTAGAAATTACAATATACATAGTTAGCTTTTGACAGTCTACTTAGAATTGCTATTTGACCCCTGTAAGTGGGATATAGAATCTTTTCGCTATACAGGTTCCTTTAGTCTCTCCCAGTTTGGCTCATTGGGGCTTACAGAACAATTTTTTCTCCTAATGGAAATATGCTCTGAATTAAACCTCTTGAAGTAAAATATTAATTAAAGGATTTCTAGTTGAAGATGGAATATTTGGATTCATTTCCATCCCTTCCTGAACCCAAATGAAATGACTATAAAGGATTTAAAAAGTAAAAATCGATAAAAATAAAGATAATAGAAGAGGAAAAAACAGCAGACAAAAGGTGTTAAGGAATCTGGATTTCGGAACACCTGGCCCAGAGGGGCTGAGGAAGCACCGCACCCGAAGCCCGGAAATGACTCGAAACTCACTCGGGACACTGAGACCTCTGGCCTCCCGCCCTTTCGTAGGTCTCAGAATAATGGCAGCCAGGATTACAGCTGATGGTGAGGCAGGAGATGGGGTGATCACTTCTGGGGAAACAGATCAGCTCTAGAGAAAGGACCTCATAAAACCGACAATGAAGACCCTCCAATAAGTGCTCCAAGTCCCCACTCCATCACTCTGCAGAAAACTCCTCCGGTCACAAGCCCTGCCCCCACATACAGATCTGATTGACTGTTAGTGTCTCATCTTAAACATGAACAGAAAGCCCAGAATAATATCACAGCTTGTCTCTAACTGAAGAGTGAGACCAAAACAAAATGAGCAGGAAAAAAGAGACAGAGAAAATAGATAACCTAGGGAGGGAGGGAGGGAGGGGGAGAGAGAGAGAGAGAGAGAGAGAGAGAGAGAGAGAGAGAGAGAGTCACAGAGGGAGAGAGAGAGAGACAGAGAGAGAGAGAGAGAGAGAGATTGAGATTGAGAAAGAACCGGCTGGGTGCAGGGCTAACACCTGTAATCCCAGCACTTTGGGAGGTTGGGGCAGGAGGATCACTTGAGGTCAGGAGTTGGAGACCAGCCTGGCCAACATGAAGAAACCACGTCTCGGCTAAAAATATAAACTAATTCAATTCTGTTGTGTGTCCTTTTTTTTTCCTGAGACAAAGTTTTGCTCTTGTCACCCAGGCTGGAGTGCAATGGCGCCATCCCGGCTCACTGCAACCTCTGCCTCCCAGGTTCAAGCGGTTCTCCTGCGTCAGCCTCTGGAGTAGCTGGAATTACAGGCATGCATCATCACATCTGGCTAATTTTGTATTTTTAGTAAAGATGGGTTTTTTCCATGTTGGTCAGGTTGGTCTTGAACTCCTGACCTCAGGTGATCTGCCCGCCTCAGCCTCCCAAAGTGTTGGGGTTGTAGGGGTGAGCCACCACAAGGATGCAGACATCTCAGGCACATCCAGGTACTTTCAATGTGTTTTACTAAGAGATTTCCACCGTTAAGGAAAAGTATCAGCAAAGGAAAAAAAGTTTCTCTTTCTCTTTAATAAAGTTTCCCCCTTTAGAAAAATCCCTCGGCCGGGCACGGTGGCTCAAGCCTGTAATCCCAGCACTCTGGGAGTCTGAGGCGGGTGGATCACAAGGTCAAGAGATCGAGACCATCCTGGTCAACTTGGTGAAACCCCGTCTCTACTAAAAATACAAAAATTAGCTGGGCATGGTGGCGCACGCCTGTAGTCCCAGCTACTCGGGAGGCTGAGGCAGGAGAATTGCCTGAACCCAGGAGGCGGAGGTTGTGGTGAGCCAAGACTGCGCCATTGCACTCCAGCCTCAGTAACAAGAGCGAAACTCCGTCTCAAAAAAAAAAAAAAAAAAAAAAAAAAAAAAAAAAAAAAAAAATTCCTCATTACAAATAAGAGTGAAGACTGGAAAACCTTTGAATCTTAAAATCTTGCTGAGAAGAATGTTAAATATTTTCTGTATTATTATTATTGCGTTATATTATTTTGTGTGTGGGGTCTCACTCTGTCTCCCAGGCTGGAGTCCAGTGGCTCAATCATGGCTCATTACAGCCTCAAATTCTTGGGCTTAAGCAATCCTCCTGCCTCAGCCTCCTGAGTAGCTGGGACTACAGGTGTGTGCCACCATGCCTGGATAATTTTTCAATTTTTCGTAGAGACAGGGACTCACTATGTTGCCTAAGCTGGTAGTCTGGAACTCTTGAACTCAAGCAATTCCCCGACCTCAGCCTCTCAAAGTGTTAGAATTATTGGCACGAGCCTCCACGCCTAGCTTTTATTATTATTATTTTAGAGAAAGGGTCTTGCTCTGTCACCCAGGCTGGAGTATAATGGTACAATTATAGCTCACGGAAGTCTCAAACTCCTGGCCTCAAGTGATTCCCCTCAGCCTCCCAAAGTGCTAGATTATAGGTGCAAGCCACCGCATCTGGTCCATTAATTGTTAGTTATTTATTTTTTTCTGAGACGGAGTTTCACTCTTGTTGCCCAGGCTGGAATGCAGTAGCTTGATCTCAGCTCACTGCAACATCCATATCCTGGGTTCAAGTGATTCTCCTGTCTCAGCCTCCCAAGTAGCTGAGATTATAGGCATGCACCACTAAACCCGGCTAATTTTCTGTTTTTAGTAGAGATGGGGTTTCACTAAATTGGCCAGGCTGCTCTCAAACTCCTGACCTCAGGTGATCCTCCCACCTCGGCCTCCCAGAGTGCTGGGATTACAGTGTGAGCCACCACTCCTGGCCCCATTAACTATTTTCTAAACACCTCTACCCATATTTTCTATAGGCAGTGAGTATATGTTCTCCTTCCCTTCATAAGACAAAAGACACCAACTCTGTAGTTTAAAAGACTACATTGATTTTCAGATTCTTAGAGAAGTGCCACCGTGAACCCGCAGAGCACTTAATAAGGGCTTTAAAATAATTAAATCAGTAATAACAAAGTAAAGGCCGTCACAGATGCACACACACAGCAGTTTATTTCAATCGATCTGGTGTGTGTTAAGTTTGAATTGTCATTATCTACAAGGTAATTTATCTCCATTAAACTGGTCTGTAGAGGATACATTGATGAATGAAATCTGGGTTTCATTGCTTTGTTTATTTACAACATATCCTTTCTACTGAGATCACCAATTATTAAGCAACTGTTATGGCAGTTGCCTTACATTGGTTAACTGGGTTTCTGTCTCCAAAAAGGCTTAAATTTAGACAAGTGGAGCCACAGACATAAACCTCTAAAGCTCATTACTAACTCCTCTGCTAATCCCTGTACTGCCTGATCACTCAGCTACTATTGTTCTTTGCTTATGGAAAAGCACATAAAAAGTATAGTACTTATCATGACATCTCCGGGAAAGAACAGTTTTAGGATTCTAGGATTAGTGTTTAAGTGGAACCGGGGAAGAGAGAAGAAATGAAATAATCATAGAATGTTCTCATAAAGCTTAATTTTATGTGAATATTTTCCACCTTGAAAACAAAAGTTTAAGGTCACCGTTGCCAGGGAATATCTTTGTTTTTATTTATTTATTTACAGAAAACCTCTAGTTTTTCGTTATGGCTGCCTGAAGGTGTCACACACATTAAGTCCTAAGACATGCTAAAGCTTTTTCTTAAACGCCCTATGGAAAAAAAAAAAAAAAACAAAACCCCTATGTAGCCATTCTTAGAGCATCTTTTTAGCAAGAGAGACATTTTAGTAGTCTGCACACAGAATTGGAGATCAGATTCATATGGGTATATTTTAATTTTAATTTTTGAGACAGGTCTCATCCTGTCGATCAGGCTGGAGTAGCAGTGGCTCAGTCACAGGTCACTCTAGCCTCAAACTCATGGGCTCACAAGATCCTCTGGACTCAGCCTTCCCAGTAGTCAGGGCTACAGGCACGTACCACTATGCCCGGCTGATTTTTAGGATTTCTTGTAGAGATAGGATCTCGCTATATTGTGTAGGCTGGTCTGCATCTCCTGGCCTCAAGCAATCCTTTGCCTCAGCCTCCCAGAGTGCTGGGATGAGTCACCATACCTAGCCTCCATACTGGCATCTTGATGCTGGTCCTGAATTTCGGCACTTTCTGTGTGGTCCTTCTTAAGTTGGCTAAACCACTCTCTGTTGCCCTCCAGCTTTTTTTTTTTTTTTTTTTTTTTTTTTTAGATGGAGTCCTGCTCTGTCGCCAGACTAGAGTGCAGTGGTGTGATCTTGGCTCACTGCAACTTCCGCCTCCCCAGTTCAAGCAATTCCCCTGTCTCAGCCTTCTGAGTAGCTGGGATTACAGGTGCACACCACCATGCCCAGATAATTTTTTGTATTTTAGTAGAAACAGGGTTTCACCATGTTAGCCAGGATGGTCTTGAGCTCCTGACCTCGTGATCCGCCCACCTCAGCCTCCCAAAGTGCTGGGATTACAGGTGTGAGCTGCCTCATCCAGCCTAAATATATTTCCCTTCCCTCCCTCCCTTCCTTCATTCCTTCCTTCCCTCCCTCCCTCCCTCCCTCCTTCCTTCCTTTCTTCCCTTCCTCTTTCCTCCCTCCCTCCTTTTTTCTTCCTTCCTTCTTTCCTTCCTTCCCTCCCTCCCTTACTTTCTTCTTTCCTTCCTTTTCTTCCTTCCCCCTTCCTCCTTCCATTCCGTTCCTTTCCTTTTCTTCCTTCCTTCCTCCCTCCCTCCTTCCCTCCCTCCCTCCCTTCCTTCTTTCCTTCCTTCCCTCCCTCCCTCCTTCCCTCCTTCCTTCCTTTCTTCCTCCTTCCTCCCTCCTTTCCTTCCTTTCTTCCCTTCCTCATTCTTCCCTCCCTCCTTTTTTCTTCCTTCCTTCCTTCCTTCCCTCCCTCCCTTACTTTCTTCTTTCCTTCCTTCCCCTTCCTCCTTCCATTCCTTTCCTTTCCTTTTCTTCCTCCCTCCCTCCTTCCCTCCCTCCTTCCTTCCCTTCCTCCTTCCTTTCCTTCCTTCCCTGCCTTCCTCCCTCTCTTCCTTCCTTTCTTCCCTTCCTCATTCCTCCCTTCCTCCTCCTTTCCTCCTTTCCTCTTTCTTTCCTTCCATCCCTCCCTCCCTCTCTTCCTTCCCTCCCTCCCTTACTTCCTTCTTTTCTTCCTTCCCCCATCCCCTTTCCTTTCCTTTCCTTTCCTTTCCTTTCCTTTCCTTTCCTTTCTTCTTCCCCCCCCTTCCTTCCTTGATAGAGTCTTGCCCTGTCACCTCAGGCTGGAATGCAGTGGTGTAATTTGGCTCCCTGCAACCTCCACCTTCTGGGTTCAAGAGACTCTCATGCCTCAGCCTCCGGAGTAGCTGAGATTACAGGTGTGCGCCCCCACACCTGGCTCATTTTTGTATTTTTAGTGGAGATGGGATTTCGCCATGTTGGCCAGGCTGGTCTCCAAATCCTGGCCTCAGTGATCCGCCCACCTGGGCCTCCCAAAGCGCTGGGATTACAGGCATGAGCCTCTGCATCCGGCCTAAATATATTTCTCATACCACAGAATCACAAAGGAAAACAAACTTCTTTTTATAAGTCATTTCTTTGTTTAGCACGTAAAAGAGTTATCCCAGGTCACAGTAAAGCTCATGAAATTCATATAAGTAGAAGGTTTCTCAGAACCCACCCTGGAGTGTTTGTTTGGGAAAGAAATTGTACCTGTCAGAAGGAAACGAAAGTGAGTGGGTGGCCCAGCCTGGAACCAGCTGCAGGGGTGACACTTCTAATCTG
Organism: Saimiri boliviensis; assembly: GCF_048565385.1. Lineage (NCBI taxonomy): Eukaryota > Metazoa > Chordata > Mammalia > Primates > Cebidae > Saimiri > Saimiri boliviensis. Next base: position 114,507,714 of record NC_133449.1, read on the forward strand.
CTTTTCTCATTCTCGTTACCAACCAGATGGAGTGGGGGAGAAAGGAGGGAGGATGGGCTGTCTGTGACCAGCTTCCTTAAAGGGTTTGACATGAGAATTTGCATCTGTTCAGGCTGAACAGCACGGTCACTCTCCGCCCAGGTGGCGGGTTTCCCAGCAGAGGTTGCATTCCAGCGTCTGCAGAGAGCCCACTTCGGTTAGGGTCACCCTCCACCCGCCTTCTTCAGCAATCAGGATTTTTATTTAGAAAGCCTGCAAAGCCCTGCGTCCAGGTTGGAGGCAGCCGGGAGCCCACAGGTAGGGAAAGGATGCATAGCTCATGGCTCTGTCTGCTTCTCCCGGCCTTATTTGAGGTCTGGAACCAGTAGCCCCACAGTGCTCTCTGGGCAGCAGAGGAGCCAGCAGTGTGGTCCAGGGACAGGGACGGAGTTCTCCCTCCATCTGGCTACCACTGGCCCCTGGAGGTCCGGCTCCTTCCTGCTCTGGTGGGGAGGGAGTGGGCGCAGGCTTATAAGGGTCCTGGCATGGCAGGGAAGGGTCTCCAGGCCCCTCCCCCCATCTCCTTTCCCCCCATCTCCTCTCCTGTGGGGCAGGGAGATCAAACACATTTCCTCTGTTCTCTTTCTCATCTTTGTTTTCACGAAAACCCCACAGCTCTCAGGGCATCCCCTTCCATTCACAAATATTTACAGAACCCCCTGTAAGTGTCAGACTCTACCAGCTGCCCGGGAGACACTGGCGAACAATATACAAAAAGATCTCCGCCGCTCAGAGGCGAGTCTCCCTCATAGAGGAAAAGAGGGAATAAATAATAGGCACGAAAAGACATTGACATTTTGTCTGTTGGAAGGTGTTAAATGCGACGACTAAAAAACAAAAACGAGCCAACCAAACAGCAGAGTAAGGGGTGCCAAGAGCTCAGCAGAGGTGGAAGACGAGGAGCGAGCTGTGGTTTTAACTGAGGAGATCGGGGAGAGTCTCCTTGAGGAATAGGCGCCTGAGCAGGTGTGGAGGGAGGGAGGGAGCCCTGCGGATATCTGGGGAAAGAGTGTCCAAGGTGGAAGAGCCCATGCCAAGGCCCTGGGGCTATCTGGTAGATTTTAGGAGCAGAGCAAAGGTGTTGGGAGGGATAGGAGGCTTGGAGCAGAGAGGGCTTGGGTGCCACTGCAAAACCTTGGTTTTTATGGGGGCTGTTGGGAGTAGATGTTGGAAATAGATGCTCAGTGCCACAAAGAAAAATCAGCACTGAGACAAAGGATCTTTCAGCAACGAAATTTTTGCTTCCTGAACTGCAGGAGGGGTACTCTCGCTAGCCATCTTGCCATAAGAGTGGCACAGACGGCTTTGGGCAGAGAGTGATGTGATTGGCTTCGGTTTTAACAGGATCACTCAGGCCACTGAGTTGGGAGGTGATTGCAGTGGGTCAAGGACTATTGCAGGAGCCTAGGGAGAGATGGTGGGACAGTGGCGGTGATGAGAAGTGGGCAGATTCTGGGTCATATTCGAAGGTCGAGCCAGCAGGAGTTGTAACTGAGAGGATGTACGGTGTGAACGAGAGCGAGAGTCCACGATGCCTTCCATGTGCACGGAGTCCCAGAAAGGATCCAGGTGCTATTAGCTGGGATGAGAAGGCTGGAGGAGAAACCAGATTTGTGGGGAATGAAAATCAAAGTTCCAGTTTGGACATCTTGAATTCCCACTTGGCTGTCAGGAGCCTAGTTCACCTAATTTTTGTCTCCCTGCTATAAAAATTCTAATTCTTCTCAAGACCGTATGGGCTGCAGAGGAGAAGCGCTGGCTAAATGACCCAAAGGGCAACATTTCAAGAACCCTGCTGGTGACTTGGGTCAGTCCCTGGAAACTGCAGATCCTGCCCTCAAAGCCTTTTAATTGCTGAGCTAATGACTGAATGCCTGCCTTGTTCGACACCACAGCCGCTGCAGGGTCCCGCCAGGAATTGGTGAACCAAGCAGAAAATTCCAGGGCACAGGCTACTGTGCTCCCGCAGCCTGTTAGAGCGAGACGGGCTGCAGGCTGCCATGTTTGCAGTTCCAGCCCTGGTTTGGCTCTGTTCGAACACCTGGGCCCTGCGGAGGGGGTGGCGGGGAGAATGGGACAGAGACCCCAGCACAGGCCAGGAGGAGGCCCCCGGCTGGCACTGGCCCAGCCCTACCACCTCCAACAAAGATATTCTTGCTGAACTCCAATGCCCCTCCCTAGGGAGCATCCTGATCTCGGAGACACGAGGCTATGGCTTTCAGGTAAGGGACCTGCACCAGAACTTGCCAATGGGTTTACGCTGCCATTTTTTTTTTTTTTACGCTCCCCACCAAGACGGAGTCTTGCTCTGTTGCCCAGAGCTGGAGTGTAATGGGGTGATCTTGGCTCATTGCAACCTCTGCCTCCAGGGTTCAAGCGATTCTTCTGCCTCGGTCTCCCGAGTAGCTGGAATTACAGGCGAATGCCACCACACCCAGCTAATTTTTGTATTTTTAGTAGAGACGGGGTTTCACCATGTTGGCCAGGCTGGTCTCGAACTCCTGACCTTGGGATCTGCCTGCCTCAGCCTCCCAAAGTGTTGGCATTACAGGCATGAGCCACCGCGCACAGCCTAGGCTGCCCTTAGATCAAGGAAAGAAATCTTTTTTTTTTTTTTTTTTTTTTTTTTTCCTCTGAGGTAGAGTCTTACTCTCTTGCCCAGGCTGGAGTGGAGTGGTACAATTTTTGCTCACTGAAATCTTCATCTCCCAGGTTCAAGTGATTTTCCTGCCTCAGCCTCCTAAGTAGCTGGGATTACAGGTGTGCACCACATGCCCAGCTATTTTTGTATTTCTTTTTTTTTTTTTAAAGATGGGGTTTCACCATGTTGGCCTGGCTGGTCTTGAACTCCTGACCTCAGGTGATCCACCCACCTCAGCCTCCCAAAGTGCTAGGATTACAGGCATGAGCCACTGCGCCCTGCTTATTTTTGTATTTTTAGTAGAGACTGGGTTTCACCATATTGGCCAGGCTGTTCTGGAACTGCTGACCTGAAGTGATCTGCCTGCCTTGACTTCCCAAAGTGCTAGGATTACAGGTGTGAGCCACCATGCCCAGCCAAGGAAAGAAACATCTCCAGTGTGAAGTACTGATGCTTTCCTTTAGGTCTTGCAAACATGTCTGAAGATTATTCAAATTAGATATTTCGAGTATCTGCTATATTCTCAGAAGCTCCTGCCAGCTGCCCAGATCTGACCCACAGAGCACCAGGGATTTTGTTTGTGTGGTATTTTTTGTAGAGATGGGATCTTGCTGTGTTGCCCAGGCTGGTCTTGAACTCCTGGGCTCAAGCGATCCTCTTGTCTCAGCCTCCTGAATTCTGGGATTACAGGCCAAGATCAGGAGTTCCAGACCAGCCTGGCCAATATAGTGAAGCTCCATCTACTAAAAATACAAAAATTAGCTGGGCATGGTGGTGCATGCCTATAATCCTAGCTACTTGGGAGGCTGAGGCAGGAGAATTGCTTGAACCTGGGACCATTTTTAAGACCATTTTTCTAATGATGAGTATCTATGCAGCCAGGGCATCAGGGCATCAGAACCCAGCACCATCAGTTCTTGGCAAGGGCCTTGAGATCATTCTGCATGTCAGTTTCTGCCTTTGTGAAACGGGCTAACAGCACGTGGTGATGAGGTGAAGCAGGTGAAGTGCATGGCCCCAAACCTTGTTGGCAGGAAGTGCCCAGTAAAGGGCGGTCCATATTCACGTCTGACTGTCTCATGGGTGAATCTCTGCCCAGTGGTTCAGAATTAATTGAAAATCCTTTTATCTGAAATATTTTGCCCTGATTTGCCTATGAGATTATTTTATACACAGTTCCAGGCACAGGGGCTGTATGATATTTATTTATTTATTTATTTATTTATTTATTTATTTTTGAGACGGAGTTTCGCTCTTGTTACCCAGGCTGGAGTGCAATGGCGCGATCTCGGCTCACCACAACCTCCGCCTCCCGGCTTCAGGCAATTATCCTGTCTCAGCATCCTGAGTAGCTGGGATTACAGGCACGTGCCACCATGCCCAGCTACTTTTTTGTATTTTTAGTAGAGACGGGGTTTCATCATGTTGACCAAGGATGGTCTCGATCTCTTGACCTCGTGATCCACCTGCCTCAGCCTCCCAAAGTGCTGGGATTACAGGCTTGAGCCACCGCGCCCGGCGATATTTATTTTTATTTATTTATTGAGACAGAGTTTTATTCTTGATGCCCAGGCTGGAGTGCAATGGTGCAATCTCGTCTCACTGCAACCTCTGCCTCCCAAGTTCATGCGATTCTCCTGCCTCAGCCTCCCAAGTAGCTGGAACTATAGACATGTGCCACCACACCTGGCTAATTTTTGTATTTTTAGTAGAGATGGTGTTTTGCCTTGTTGATCAAGCTGGTCTTGAACTCCTTCCCTCAGGTGATCTGCCTGCCTCGGCCTCCCAAAGTGCTGGGATTACAGGCATGAGCCACTGTGCCCGGCTGTGCTCTGTATTTATTTAGAGGATTTATTTATTTATTTATTTATTTATTTATTTATTTATTTGAGATGAAGTCTCACTCTTGTTGCCCAGGCTAGAGTGCATGATGCAATCTTGGCTCACTGTAACCTCCTGGGTTCAAGCAATTCTGCCTCAGCTTCCCGAGTAGCTGGGGTTACAGGTTCCTGCCACCACACCTGGCTAATTTTTGTATTTTTAGTAGAGATGGGGTTTCACTATGTTGGCCAGGCTGGTCTCAAACTCCTGCCCTCAGGCTATCCGCCTGCCTAGGCCTCTCAAAGTGCTGGGATTACGGGCATGAGCCACTGCACCTGACCTATTTGGAGGAGTTTGAACACTACTGCAGGACCTGGTGTTGGGATCTGAACTCTATACTATCTGTGTGATCTCAGGCAAGTCACAAAACATCTCCTAACCGTCAGTTTTTGGACTTACTAAAATGGGACTAGTGGGCTATTACTGGGATGTTATAACAAGATAATGTAATAATGGGGTGTTATGGGGTGCAAAGAGACAGTAAATGACAGGGGCTGTGAGTCAATGGCCAAGTTGTTAGTCTGACCGAACAGTGTTACTGAATTACGAAACTGAATTATTGATTATTATTGGATTGTTTTTGCTGCTATTGCTGTTCTCATTGCTGATAAAATGGTGGCCCCCGAGGCGGGAGTTAGATGTGAGGTTTTGAGTGATTCCTGCTCTGCTGCGCTGGACTGCATGAATTATTTACAAGTTTGTTATCCAGTTCTACTTGATGGATTGATTCCTTCACTCCATAAATATGCAGTGAATGTCCACTCTGTACTGTTCCAGGCACAGGGGGCTCTGACCCTGAACCAGCCAGCATACTTCTGCCCCCCTGGAGCTTGCATTCCAGGTGGGGGAGGCAGTTAGTGAACAAGATCATTTCAGACAGCACTAAGAAGCATGAGGAGATTTCTTGTTGTTGTTTTATTTTGAGACAAAGTCTCGCTCTGTCCCCTAGATCGTGCAGTGGCATGATCTCAGCTCACTGCAGCCTCTGCCTCTCGGGTTCAAGCAATTCTTCTGCCTCAGCCTCCCAAATAGCTGGAATTACAGGCACATACCACTATGCTCAGTTAATTTTTGTATTGTTAGTAGAGACTAGTTTTGCCATGTTGGCCAGGCTGGTCTTGAACTCCTGACCTCAGGTGATCCACCTGCCTCGGCCTCCCAAAGTGCTGGGATGACAGGTGTGAGCACCGTGGCTGGCTAAACTAGGTTTTTTGACTTGAGCAACTGGAGCCATTTACTGAGACCGGAAAGGCTGGGGAGGAACAGGCTACCGAGGAGACAATCTCATCTGAGGAGTCAGTTCGAGGAGTCTATTAGGTAGGCAGCCGACAGTGGAGTTGTCAATGGAAATGGATGGTGATGAAAAGGAAAGAGCTTAAAATAGAGGAGAAGCTGCCAGACTGACAACTATGAGTTGCCTACGGATGATGGAATTTTGGATCGGTGCAGGGGAGGGGAACCTAAAACTTAGATATAAGTTTGGATAAATAAACCTGACACTCTTATTATATTCAAATGTAAAGCAATGAATAATGTTAGCCAAAATGCCTGCATTTTCAAGTCACAGGAAGTGCTTTAGGATAAATTTCAATGAAATTTAAAATAAAATGAAGAGAATGATGATGGGGAGGTCTACAATTTATAGGGGTTTTTTGAGGGGATGTTTCAGTTACAGAGACATTCAGAAATAATCTTTATTATTATTATTAGTAGTAGTATTGAGACATGGTCTTGCGCTGTCACCGAGGCTGGAATGCAGTGGCACAATCATAGCTCACTGTAGCCTCTACCTTCCCATCCCAAGTGATCCTCCCACCTTAGCCTCCCAAGTAGTTAGGGCCACACCTGTGCACCACCATGCCTGGAATTTTTTTTTCTTTTTTTAAGAGACGGGGTCTCCCCGTATTGCCCAGGCTAGTCTTGAACTCCTAAGCTCAAGGGCTCCTCCTGCTTTGGCCTCCCCAGAGTTCTGGGATTACAGGCATGACCCACCACACCCAGCTAATCTTTATTATTTTAGAGGAGGCTTATCACCACCCCAACTATGACTTCTTTTTTATTTTTTTTTAGAGACAGGGTCCCTCTGCCACCCAGGCTGGAGTGCAGTGGCTTGATCATAACCTCACTGCAGCCTCAACCTCCTGGCCTCAAGTAATCCTCCCACCTCAGCCTCCCCAAGTGCTGATGTTACCGGTGCGAGCCACTGTGCCCAGCCTCAAAATAAGGGTTCTTTAACAGAACACTATTCTCAGTTTTAGGAAAAGACCCCGTGTATCTCCCCACTAATCCCCCACTCTGCACCTTGCTAGTCAGGCCTCCCCAGCGTTCCCCAGGGGCCATTTCATCCATGTCATCTTTCCACTAAGAGCATTTTAACAGCTACACACGGTGGTGCCTTTTTGTCGTTTGATTTCCACACACAGAGATGCTACAGATTTTTATGGGATGGGATTTGCGGTAACTCTAAGGTGCAGGAGTGGCTCAGGAAGCAAAGATGACAAAGGCAAACCGGTGAGGAAATGGACTAAGCAAAGCTATGATCAAGCATAACCCTGATGGGCTTCTTGAAAGCATTTTGCTTTTTGGCAAATGGAAGCTGCAACACCATAGCAATTTCAGCTCGTTCTTCCTCCCAGGGAAGTCACAAAAGCAATATTTTCCACCTAAAGATTTTCCTGTCCCTGTGAAAATGATTTGCTGACGGCGCCTGTTTTCCCACTCGGGGCTGTGCTTTTGGAACACCGTCTTGTCTACACGCACTTGGTTATAGATATGCATGAAGCTGCGCCTTTGAGAGAAATTGCTGCACACAAGAGCAGGCAGGGCTGTAACCAGGTGGCTGTGTCTGGAACTCCCGGGATGTGTTTAGTATTCCATGTGTGTCTGCCTCAAAAACTGCGTGGTTGCAAGGATCCAGCCAGGGCTGCCTCTTGTATTTGCTGTGCAGTTTGTGGGACGCAGGAATTCTGAACCTCAGAGGCTGCTTGGAGGAGGTTTGTAGCTGAGCCATCAGCTGCTTTTTGCAGGTGAATTTGAGTTTAATTCCATCTCCAGCTGCGAGGTTTGGGAGGCTGCTCATCCCATACATTTTTCTCTTTGTTCTTTGGCAGCAGATTTGCTTGCAATGTGTGGTTCGGTGCAGAAAACAGCTGCTCCTTCAAGCTGTGCCATGCTTCCTCTTCATCTTATTTTTTTCCCCTAACCCCGGCTGCTTGACCCTGGTTCAGCGGCCCACTGGGAGTTAGCCGACCTGGGTCTGGGCAGAGCTCTGCCACGGCCACTCTGTATGGCCCTCCACCGGAACCTCAGCGTTCCATCCACACAGTGAGCAACCTCACCGTCAGCTCCACCGCCTTTACACGGTGAGGTTGGCTCTGCCTGCTGTGGATGTTCTGAGGTAGGGGGTTTTCTGTGCACTGTTAAAGACCCGATTCCCAAGGCCTTGTCTGGGAGCAGTACCAACCCCTCCAATTATGAAGACTAATGGGGGAAACAGGCACACCCTCATCCTTGCACATCCCTGAGGACAGGTGTCTGCCCACACCTGCCCAGAACAAATGCTGGGAAAATGAAAATGTCAATTACATGGTTGCTATGGCAACCTGATCTCTTGTTTGCTGCATTTTCTTTCTTTCTTTTTTTTTGAGACTGAGTCTTGCTCTGTCACCCAGGTTGGAGTGCAGGGACACTATTTTGACTCACTGCAACCTCTGCCTCCCGGGTTCAAGCGATTCTCCTGCCTCAGCCTCCTGAATAGCTGGATTACAGGCTCGCACCACCACGCCTGGCTAATTTTTGTGTTTTTCGTAGAGATGGTGTTTTGCCATGTTGCCCAGGCTGGTCTCCAACTCCTGGGTTCAAGTGATCCACCCACCTCCGCTTCCGAAAGTGTTGGGATTACAGGCGTGAGCCACCACTTGGCCCTGCTGCTACATTGTCAGTGTCGTATGTTTTTTTCTATTGAGTTAATTGAATTCCTTGGTTGTCGCCCTCACTCCCCAGCTCTGTCACCTTGCAAAACACTCACATACACAAACGCACACACACTATACACACTGGTTTCTAAAGACTAGCAGAGCCTCTGATGTACTGTATCTCTAAAGGGCTGAGATAAGGCAGGGTACAGTGGCCACACCTGTAAGCTCAACACTTTGGGACTCCAAAGCAGAAGGATCACTTGATACCAGGAGTTTGAGACCAGCCTGGGCTACACCACAAGAACCCATCTCTACAAAAAGTTTTTAAAAAATTAGTGGGTTATGATGGTGTGTGCCTGTAGTCTCAACTACTCAGGAGGCTGAGGTGGAAGGATCGCATCAACCAGGAGTTTGAGGCTGCAGTGAGCTATGATGGCACCACTATACTCCAGCCTGGGCAACAGAGCAAGACCCTGTCTCAAAAAAAAAAAAAAAAAAAAAGAACAGGCCGGGCATGGTGGCTCACGCCTGTAATCCAAGCACTTTGGAGGCCAAGATGGGCAGATCACCTGAAGTCAGGAGTTCAAGACCAGCCTGACCAACATGGTGAAACCCCGTCTTAAAAGTAAGTAAGTAAGTAAATAAATAAATAAATAAATAAATAAAAATAAGAACAAAAATACATAAATGGCTGATATGAAAGCCAGGAAAATGGTTTTGGAGCAAGACGGTACATATTTTTTTTTTTTTCTTTTTGTGCCTTTCTGGGTAGTTCAATTAGACAGAGGACATTTGCAGCCTTAGACCAGAAAATCTCTACCATTAATTCCCTTCTTGACCTTGGCCAGAGCTGCTCAACTTCTGCCCAGAGGCTTAGCTCTTCATCAAGAGAAAATAATGCTCTTAGCTCCACCAAGCTGATAAGGGCCAAGGAGAAAATGCCTGCACTGGCCAGGCACAGTGCCTCACACCTGTAATCCCAGCACTTTGAGAGGCTGAGCAGGGAGGATCTCTTGAGCCCAGGAGTTCTAGGCCAGCCTGGGCAGCATGGTGAAACCTTGTCTCTACCAAAAATACAAAAATTAGCCAGGTGTGATGGAATGCCTGTAGTCCCACCTACTTGGAAGCCTGAAGTGGGAGGATCTCTAAACCCCAGGAAGGTCAAGGCTGCAATGAGTCCATGACCTTGCTACTGCATTCCAGCCTGGGTGACATAGGTCTTGACTCAAAACAAAGCAGAAAATTCCTGCACCAACCTGAGTTCCCTGAGAAGTGCAACCCGAATGCCAGCTTCAGGGTGGTGACTGGGTTTCACTCTGGAATCTGGTGTGTTCTGGGTTGGAAATGAGGGCCTGGAGTCAGGTGCCTGGGCTGGGATAGGGTTTTTGTTTTTTCTCTCTTTTTTTTTTTTTTTGAGACGGAGTCTCATCTGTTGCCCAGGCTGGAGTACAATGGTGCGATCTCAGCTCACTGCAACCTCTGCTTCTCAGCTTCAAGCCATTTTCATGCCTCAGCCTCTTGAGTAACTGGGGTTACAGGCACACACCACTATGTCAGGCTAATTTTTATGTTTTTAGTAGAGACAGAGTTTCTCCATGTTGGCCAGGCTGGTCTGGAACTCCTGACCTCAAGTGATCCACCTGCCTCGGCCTCCCGAAGTGTTGGGATTACAGGCGTGAGCCACCGCGCCTGGGCTGGAGTGGAGTTTTGTTAGCCACAAAACTCTGGGTGAATCACTCAAAACTGGGTGAATCACAGGGTTCCTCTGTTCCTAGTCTATGAAACAGGGCTGACAAGAGAAGTACTTACCTCGTTGGGTTGTTCTGGTAACCTAATAAAATACCAAAGAAAATGCTAACATGTAATAAGTACCCAGTAGATGTTAACTCCTATTATGTCAGTACTGGTCGCCACAAGAAATCCACAAAAGAAAACTGTACTATCACATGATCATAGTGCTTTAACGTCTTATACTTACATCTTTGCTGCTTTCTGACATGCATTCCAGTTTCATCTTTTAGAGCAGGCTGAGACACAAGAAACACACATTCATTTTTTTCTCCCTGGTGATCGATGAGCTGATTGGATTTTGATATTTTCCATTTTGTTTTGTTTTTAAATAAGTCGCTTGCTAGTTTCTGTTGCCAAAATCTTCTGATGAAATCGTCTATCACTGACTCTTCAAATATTGGTGCTATTGTGCCTTGGGGGAAGAGGCTGCATCTCTCCCATGACTGTAACTAGAATAAAAGATAGAACCCGCCTCTGTTCTTACTCACGGAAGGCGGGGCCTGCAGAGAGCCAGTCTTAGCAAAGAGGAAAGCACAAGAAAGCAGTTTTACTGTTGCATTTTTTTTCCTCCCGAATTTTACTATCATGCCCAAGGATCTCCCTCTGTTTCTCAGATCTACCTCCTTGGGAAAACATATTGGCGGCAATGATAGCAAAGGTTTGAGCACAGCTCATGAACTGCTGCCTCTGTAGAGTAGCATGCAGTAGAGACACCAACAGGTAACACCCAATCTAGATGGTAGCTAAAGGTATTTTTGCAGGGCACAGTGGCTCATGTCTGTAATCCCAGCACTTTGAGAGGCTGAGACAAGGGGATTGCTTGAGGTCAGGAGTTCAAGAGCAATCTGGGCAACATAGCGAGACCCAGTCTCTAAAAAAATTTAAAAAAAATTAGCCGGGCGTATGACGTGTGCCTGTAGTCCCAGCTATTCAGGAGGCTCAGGTGGGAGGATGGCTTTAGCCAGGAGATTGAGGCTACAGTGAACCATGATGGTACCACTGCACTGCAGCCTGGGCAACAGAGCAAGAACCCGTCTCTAAAAATAATAAAATTATAAATAAATAAAAATTTAAAGATATTTTTATTTTACAGAGACTTCAGAATTTTAACACTTTGAAAAAAGGATTAGCCTGGCGTAGTGGCTCATGCCTGTAATCCAAGCACTTTGGAGGCCAAGGTGGGTGGATCACCTGAGGTTGGGAGTTCAAGACCAGCCTGACCAAGATGGTGAAACCCTGTCTTAATTAAAAAAAAAAAAAAAGAAAAGAAAAAGAAAAAAGGATCAAGGTGAAATGTTTACTGAATAATGAATCAATTGTATAATGTGTAAAACATTTGAGATAATTTTTTTTAATGTTTGAAAAATGTCAGGTGGGCTGGGCAGGGTGGCTCACACCTGTAATCCCAGTACTTTGGGAGGTTGAGGTGGGTGGATCATGAGGTCAGGAGTTCGAGACCAGCCTAACCAACATGGTGAAACACTGTCTCTAATAAAAATACAGAAAAAATTAGCCGGACGTGGTGGCACATGACTGTAATCCCAGATACTCAGAAGGCTGAGGCAGGAGAATTGCTTGAACCTGGGAGGCAGAGGTTACAGTGAGCCAAGATCATGCCACTGCCCTCCAGCCTGGGCAACAGAGTGAGACTCCATCTCAAAAAAAAAAAAAAAGTCAGGGAGTGCAGTTTGCTCAGGGACAAACCAATGTTTCCTAGCCTAGAATATCTAAGACCAGGAGAGCTCCACTAAGAAACAGTACTGGCTGGGCACGGTGGCTCATGCTTGTAATCCCAGCATTTTGGGAAGCCGAGGCAGGAGGATCACCTGAGGTCAGGAGTTCAAGACCAGCCTGGCCAACATGGTAAAACCCTGTCTCTATTAAAAAAAAAAAAAAAGAAAAGAAAAAAGAAAGAAAGAAAAGAAACAGTGCTGGGAGATTATTTTCACAGATGGTAACCTTTTGGAATTTTTCATTAAATAGTTTATTTGATAATATGTTGCTAAGCTATAGTACATATATTACTTTAAAAGTAAATGCATTTCCAAATATTAAATATCATTAAACTAAGTGTATGTAGGAGGTATGATACCACTTTTTTTTTTTTTTTTTTTTTTTTTTTTTGAGACGGAGTTTCACTCTTGTTACCCAGGCTGGAGTGCAATGGCACAATCCCGGCTCACAGCAACCTCCGCCTCCTGGGTTCAAGCAATTCTCCCGCCTCAGCCTCCTGAGTAGCTGGGATTACAGGCACGTGCCACCATGCCCAGCTAATTTTTTTGTATCTTTAGTAGAGACGGGGTTTCACCATGTTGACCAGGATGGTCTCGATCTCTCGACCTCGTGATCCACCCGCCTCAGCCTCCCAAAGTGCTGGGATTACAGGCTTGAGCCACCGCGCCCGGCGATACCACTTTTAAAAATGCTGCCAATACTCACTAGGTCTGAGCCCAAGCTCCTTTAAAGAGAGATGGTCATATATTCCTCTTCAGTAATTTTAGGACCTCTCCCCTTCCCAGGTGTCTCCACAATGGGAAACTCATCACAATGGGAAACTCACCCAAAGTGAATTTTATTTATACATATACATATACATATACATATACATATACATATATATATATATGTGTGTGTGTGTGTGTGTGTGTGTGTGACAGACTAAAAACTGTTTTAAAATATATATATATATAATATGTAAATAAAAAGTAAAAAAATGTGAGTCTTGCTGTGTTACCCAAGCTGGAATGCAGTGGTATGATCTCGGCTCACTACAACCTCTGCCTCCCAGGTTCAAGTGATTCTTCTGCCTCAGCTTCCTGAGTAGCTGGGATTATAGGCACCCGCCACCAACCCTGGCTAATTTTTGTATTTTTAGTAGAGACGGGGTTTCCCCTTGTTGGCCAGATGGGCCTCGAACTCCTGACCTCAGGTGATCCACCCGCCCAGGCCTCCCAAAGTTCTGGGATTACAGGCATGAGCCACCGTGCCCAGCCAGTTTACACATTTTTAATAAAAGAAAAGAAGAGCCAGCTCAACATGATCCTTCAAGCATCCCTCTTTTAAAATATCTTTGCCTGCATATCAGTAGGGATGTCCTAAGGCAGGGAGGGAGTGAGGAGTAGGGGTGATGGGAGAGGATGGACTTTACCCAGAGCCCTCTGTTTTTAAAGGAAAGTGCCTGACTTCTGAAATTAGTTGAAATTTTAAAATCTCCATGGCAAGAAGGCATCAAAGGGTCTTGCTATCTGAAGAGGGTATGTGTGTATTAGGGGAAGGACAGTATGCTGGGAGAGAAAAAACCACCTTGCGGCCAGGAGCAGTGGCTCACGCCTATAATCCCAGCACTTTGGGAAGCCAAGGTGGGCAGATCACCTGATAGGTAGGAGTTCTAGACCAGCTTGGCCAGTGTGGTGAAATCTCATCCTTACTAAAAATACAAAAATTAGCCAGATGTGGGGGCGCATCCCAGTTACTTGGGAGGCTGAGGCATGAGAATCGCTTGAACCTGGGCGGTAGAGATTGCAGTGAGCCAAGACAGCGCCATTGCGTTTTAGCCTGGGCAACAGAGCGAGACTTTGTCAAGAAAAAAGGTCAGTCAGGCGTGGTGGCTCACACCTGTAATCCCAGCACTCTGGGAGGCCAAGGCAGGTGGATCACTTGAGGTCAGGAGTTTGAGAGCAGCCTGGATAACATAGTGTAACCCCGTCTCTACTAAAAAATAGAGAAATTAGCTGGGTGTGGTGGCCCATGCTTATAGTCCCAGCTACTTGGGAGTGTGAGGCAGGAGAATTGCTTGAACCCAGGAGGCACAGGTTGCAGTGAGCTGAGATTGCGCCATTGCAACTCCAGCCTGGGTGACAGAATGAAACCCCGTCTCAAAAAAAAAAGAGAAAAAAAATTCACCTTGCAATAAATTATCCTGCTGCAAATGTTTATGTTTAATTCATTTTGTATCCCATCCCTTTCCCCTCAACCCCCAAAGAAATCAAGAGGGATCCAGTTTATATTTGTGCTGTTGGTGGCTTGAATCCCAAAATCTTGGGTAGAAGCTGATCAGGGTTCCTTGGTCTGCCTGGTGAAGTGTGACCCAAGGTGTCCATGGAGCCCAAGGAAAGTCTAGGCGCTCATTGTTCACCAGCTATATCCACAGAGAGCTTGTCAGACATGTGGAATCTCAAGGCCCACAAAAGCTTAAGCCGTATTTCTTTCCTCTCTTTTCTCCCTGTTGCCGAGGTTGGAGTGCAGTGGTATGATCATAGCTCACAGCAGCCTGGACCTCTCGGGTTCAAGCGATCCTCCTGCCTCAGCCACCTGCATAGTTGGGACTACAGACACAAACCACCATGCCTGGCTAATTAAAAAACAATAGTTTTATATAGAAACTGGAGTCTTTTGCCCACGTTGCCCAAGTTGGTCTCGAACTCCTAGCTCCAAGTGATCCTCCTGCCTTGGCTTCCTAAAATGTTGGGATTACAGACATGAGCCTTAAGATGCATTTTTTTTCTTTTTTCGATGGAGTCTCACTCTGTCACCCAGCCTGGAGTGCAATGGCATGGTCTCAGCTCACTACAACCTCCGCCTCCTAGGTTCAAACAATTCTCCCGCCTCAGCCTCCCAAGTAGCTGGGATTACAGATACGTGCCACCACACCTGGCTAATTTTTGTATTTTTAGTAGAGACAGGGTTTCACCATGTTGATCAGGCTGGTCTCAAACTCCTGACCTCATGATCCATCTGCCTCGGTTTCCCAAAGTGCTGGTATTACAGGCGTGAGCCACCATGCCTGGCCAAGATGCAGTCTGATAATATCCCAGCTGATTTGTGTGCACAGTGTGGTTTGAAAAGCACTGCTCTTGGAAAGAAGGGGCTGGGTGGGAGTTGCTATTATTGGAAGAGTCGCAAGAGATTTTGGCTGTGAGAAAGTCCCCTGTTGAATTAGCAGGGTTCAGGCCCCTGGTGTGAGCAGATGTGGTTCTCACTCTAGCACTGAGTCGCTGAGTCTCCATGACGGGGCAGACTCACCTGCTGAGCAACAGCGCTGCTCACCGGGATGGAACTCCCAGCTCTGCTTATTACTTAGACCTTTGTTCTAATTTCATGGTTTCTGCCTTGGGTTGTGTCATCCTGGACTTGCAAGGCTTAAGTGTGGCGTAAGTCACCGTCACCAGGGCTGATGAATTTCCCATTCTGGTGACGCCTTAATTGAAGGCGAGGCTCTCCTTTCATTAGCATGATTCCTAGCTCCTGTCTAAACTGTCACCTCGAAGACCTGGGGGAAGAGAGAGGCTGACCTCATGGTGTGGCCTCAGTTACTGTGGGTTTGATGGCTTCTCTAAATGTATCAATGTCTCAGGCAAGCCTGTGGCATAATTACTCAAGGCCTTGGGAATGTTGGCATCAAGGATTTTGTTTCTCAAACCAATGAATAAATATTTTTCTGGCTCTTACTCCTTGCAACTGCTTTACTATGGAAAAAAGCATTTTATTTCAGCCAATTCTCACTACCATCCTTTGGGGGAAGGGGGTTGCTATTATTCCCAGTTTACAGAAAGGAAAACGGTGTTTGCTTCAGCAGCACATATACTAAAATTGGAACGAGACAGAGAAGATTAGCATGGCCCCTGCGGAAGATGACATGCAAATTCATGAAGCGTTCCATATTTTTGCTGGCGCAGTGGCTCATGCCTGTAATCCCAGCACTTTGGGAGGCCGAGGTGGGTAGACCACAAGGTTAGGAGTTTGAGACCAGCCTGGCCAAAATAGGGAAACCCCATCTCCACTAAAAATACAAAAAATTAGCCAGGTGTGGTGGCGAGCATCTGTAATCCCAGCTACTCAGGAGGCTGAGGCGGAAGAATCACTTGAACCCGGGAGGGAGAGGTTGCAGTGAGCTGAGATTGTGCCATTACACGCCCGTCTGGTGACAGTGTGAGACTCCGTCTCAAAAAAGAAAGAAAGGAAGAAAGAGAGAGAAAGAAAGGAGGGAGGGAGGGAAGGAAGGAAGGAAAACAGTCAGAGAGGTAAAGTCACTTTTTCAAGGTCACAGAGCAAATTAAATGGCTGAGTGGGGATCCAAACCCAGATCTGCCTGTCACCAAAGCCAGTGCCCTCTGTCCTCCCTGGCTATACCTGGACTTCTGAGGACAGAATTCCCCTGGTGGAGCTGTCAATTGTTTTCTTTCAGGTGAAGAAGAAAAGCCGGAATGTTCTTTTGGGTGATCGTGGTCATCTTCTCTTGCCTCTCCCAGCTCAGAGGCAAGCATGTTTCCCACCTCAGAGGCAGGCATGTTTCCCAGCTCGCCTTGTTCCTCTTCTCTTATGAATGACCTGGCCCCAGAAATGTGGCTTCTCTGCTCCAATGGCTTCTTGGAAGGCCAAAAATTGAGCCTGGGCCACTTGCCCACAGGGATTGTGGCCAGCTGGGCAAATGCCCGTGGCCGAGTGGCCATCTGGCCATGACCCTTCCAAGGACAGACCTCAACTCAGCAGCTCCGTAAGATTACCCTGAGTAATTGTTTTAATACTAGGGGAGAGGCTGGTGGGTTCTCTGATGGAAATGACCCTGGGAAGGAAACATCCGAGTTCAAGGTCTGCCTATTCAGGGCTGCATGGTGACTTTCCTTAGACCTAGGCACTTTTTCCTTGATTAGTTCGTTTTGCCACTAAAATGAACATTTAAAAAATAGATTTTTGGCCAGGCATGGTGGCTCACAACTGTAATCCCAGCACTTTGGGAGGCTGAGGCAGAAGTTCCACTTGAGCTCAGGAGTTCAAGACCAGCCTGGGCAACATAGTGAGACCTCATCTCTACTAAAAGTTTTTAAAAATTAGCCAGATATGGTGGTATACGCCACTGGTCTCAACTAGTCAGGGGCCTGAGGTGGGAGGATTGCTTGAGCCCAAGAGGTCAAGGCTGCAGTGAGCCCTGATTGCACCACTGTACTCCAGCCTGGGCAACAGAGTGAGACCCTGTCTCAAAAAAAAAAAAAAAAAAATCAAAGGTCATTCTTTTTTGTTATGTTTTATGATAGAGTTTCACTCTTGTTGCCCAAGCTGGAGTGCCATGGCACAATCTCAGCTCACTGCAACCTCTGCCTCCTGGGTTCAAGCGATTCTCCTGCCTTAGCCTCCTGAGTAGCTGAGATTACAGGCATGTACCACCATGCCCAGCTAATTTTGTGTTTTTAGTAGAGACGGGGCTTCACCATGTTGGTCAGGCTAGTCTCGAACTCCTGACCTCAGATGATCCACCACCTTGGCCTCCCAAAGTGCTCGGATTACAGGCATGAGCTACCGAGCCCGGCGGAGGTTATTCTTAATTTTAAAAGACAAATTAAAATAAAAAATAAAAATAGATTTTCCTGCTGCAGTGGTATAAAGGTAAAAATGTTGATTTTACATATAAAATCATTTTCTTTTTTCTTTTTTTTTTTTTTTGAGACGGAGTTTCGCTCTTGTTACCCAGGCTGGAGTGCAATGGCGCGATCTCAGCTCACCGCAACCTCCGCCTCCTGGGCTCAGGCAATTCTCCTGCCTCAGCCTCCTAAGTAGCTGGGATTACAGGCACGCACCACCACGCCCAGCTAGTTTTTTTGTATTTTTAGTAGAGACGGGGTTTCACCATGTTGACCAGGATGGTCTCGATCTTTCGACCTCGTGATACACCCGCCTCGGCCTCCCAAAGTGCTGGGATTACAGGCTTGAGCCACCGCGCCCGGCCTAAAATCATTTTCTTTACCCTAAAAGTTCATTTTCCCTCTTTGTTTTCATGAGTCTCTAAAAGTATTATGGGGTCTAATCGCGGTGCCTATTAGACCTACTAGAAATGCTGGCCTTGTGCTTGGGTCTATGGTGACCTTGAGTAAGTTGACTTACTTTTTGGGCCTCAGTTTTCTCATCTGTAAAACAGGTATAACAACAGCGTCTGTTTTAATCCATAGCAGGTGACTAACAGAGAGGCAGCTTTGTGACTCCTAGTATCTGGTTAGGGCTCAATCAGTAATGCTATCGGCGCTGCCCTCTGCTAGGGGGTGAGAGGCTTGTGCGTGGAGGGGCTGGGCTTGTGGTGGAGAGGGGCTGAGTGCCTCCCCTGGGGAGCGGGCTGTTCCTCAGGAACTTAACTAAAAGGCCACTAGGGGCAAAGGTGTCTGCTGTCAGCCCTGCTTCCTGCTCCAGCATCATAAAGCATTAGGGCCAGAAGGGTCGTCAGGGCCTGTCCTCTGCCCAGGCCGGAGAGAGACGGGATCCATCAGGACAGAGCTGGGACAAGAACCCACGCTGGGACCCTGGCCCAGCGCCGTGGGGCCCCACCCAGGCTGTCTTCTGAGGTGCCACCCTCAGGTAGTTGACGACAAGCAGAGCTCCTTGGCAAGATGTAAACAAGACTTTGCCACAGCCTCTCTCTCTCCCTCCCGACACCCACGTTGGCTTCTTGGCCTTTCTGCCACTTATGCCATTTTCTCATGGGCACGTCTGCATACAGGCCTCCACGTGCTGCACCCAGGCAGGGCCTGGGCTTCAGTGGCAGCACAGCCCCGGGCCGAGTCCCAGGCTACCGTTGCCTTACTGGGCAGGTGGCCTCACGTTGGCGTCCTCGCCTGAGAAAGAGACCTGAGCACACTTCCTACCTCACAGGACTGTCGCAAAGGTGACATTAGATGACGATGGTCAAACACTGGCACAGCGACAGGCACGAGCAGGGGCTCCCTCACGAGGAGGAGGAGGAGGAGGAGGAGGAGCGCAGACCGGCTTCTTCCGTTCTGGCTTCTGGAGGCAGCTCAGGGGAGCGCCCCGAAGACGGTCAGCGCCCCGAAGACGGTCAGTGGGCAGGCAGGCTGCCTGTGTTACAAATCCCAGCCTGCTCCTTACCAGTGGCATGACTTTAGGCAAGTGCTTCACCTTTCCAGGCCTCAGTTTCCTCACCTGAAAAGAGGGTGCAATGATAGAACTCCCCTCAAGGGCTTGTTGGGAGAAATAAGTAATTGACACACCTTAGAGGCTTCAACTGACACCTGGCGTGTGGTTAGTGCTCAGTACGAGGTGAGGTATTTTTCTTTTCTTGGGACAAGCCACAGCTGACAAATCGGCTTTCGTCTTCAGGATGGAACCTTCTAGAACATGGGGTTCCAGAAATGGGAGCTCTCAGTTCCTTCCTCTCCAAAGTATGAGAGTTGTGCTGTGCCCACTGGAAGGTTTGTGGCACGCAGCCCAGGGAAGTTTCTGACCATCCATGGCCGCATGGTTGCTTAAGCTCAAGGGGGTGACTTCTGGACCCCCGAAAGTGGCCACGGGACGCTGAAAATGGCCGTAACGTGTGACATGGGCAGTGTGAGGCTCGGGAGAGTGGAAGCTCCAGGAACTCTGACAGAAAGGGTGTTGGGTACCTTCTCCGTGCCACGCACAGGCCGGCTCTCTGGCTTCACTCCGGATTTGTACAAACTGCCCTGGGTGACGCTCGTTCCGGTGACTGGCCCAGCGGAGGGTCAGCTAGGGCCCTCGGCTGTCTGGCCTCAGCCCTCGCCGTGTCTTCACTGTGGGCAGTGCCCTTGGACGTAGAGCCAGCCAGACCCTGAGATGTGGCCTGTGGCCATGGTCCAAGGGAAGCGACTGGCTGCCAAGCCACTGAAGTGAGACCCTGAGCTCACTGATGCCAGGCTCCCATCTGCCACAGGCTGTTCGCAGGACTGCTTCCTTTTAGCTTTTCTCTTGTGGGATCACTTGAGTCTGACGTGGACACTGAATGAGAGACGATGGGGTCCGTGCTTTCTGCACGCTACTTTCCTGAAGTGACTCTTGTCACCTGAGTCCTTATTGGCAGCTGGCATAAAATATTAAAGCCTAGCTGAGCGTGTGAGCTGCAGAGCCTTGCTAGCGGGGTCTGGTTTCACAGTCCCGAGGCGGCAGCAGCAGGGAGGGTTTGCCACAGGCCCCAGCGTCCGGGCGCATCGCTGTGGGGAGCAGCCCCACACACACTGCTGCTCAGCAGTCACATTCTGGGAGCCTGCGGTCCAGAGCATGACCACGGTGAGAGGTATGTACCCTGGCGACGGAAGGTGATTAGGAATCTGACTTTTGGAGTCAGAACTGAACTCCACTGCGTGTCTCTGTCACCATCAGCAGAACAAACTGGCAGCTTCCTCTGTGATGACCAAATCAAAACACTCACACACTTGGACACAGACCCACGGGAAAGCTGTGGTTTGATACAATTTTCTTGCACCTGTCCTCTTCCCCTCTAACAAGACTTGCTAATGTGGCCTCTGTGAGCCTCCCTCTAGAAACTGAATGCAAAAGCATCACATCGGTTTTTGTTTTGTTTTGTTTGGCTTTGTTTTTTTTCTGGAGAGAAAACCGGTATTTTGCATGAAATTTTCAAAAGTGGTGATTCCTAACCCAATATTTTTTAATGTTTAAATTTAAATTTAAACATTTAAAAACACTAGCGGATCCACTTTTAGGAATAGCCACTACCACCTGTAAGTGAGATCAAAGATCTAGGTACGAGGATGTTCCTGGAAGCATGGTGGTTGCAAAAGACTAGAAATAACTGGATTACTTGTTAACAGGGAACTGGTTCAATCAATTGGGTCCACTCTTTGAAAAAGCATAACCATAGAAGGACAGGTCTGTGTGTGTGATATGGAAAGCTTTCCAACAGGGTGACGTGTGATAAGCAGAGCACAGGAGAACATGTGAACTGTGCTCTGGGCTCTCATGATGGGGGGAGCGGGCATTTTGGGGTGTGAGTTTGTATGTGGGGGCTATTCCAGGAAAAGACCCTCCAGCCACTGGTGGCAATGATTACCTCTGCTCGGAGCAGGGCAGAGGACAGAGGTAAAGGGTAGGAAGGAGACTTACTTTTCACTGTTGTTTGTACTGTCTGAATGTATGGCTTAAAAAACAGTTAATCAAGAAAACAAGCTGGGTGCAGTGGCTCACCTGTAATCCCGGGTGCAGTGGCTCACCTGTAATCCCAGGTGCAGTGGCTCACCTGTAATCCCGGGTGCAGTGGCTCACCTGTAATCCCAGCACTTTGGGAGACCAAGGTGGGTGGATCGATAGCTTGAGTCTAGGAGTTTGAGACCAGCTAAGCAACATGGCAAAACCCTATTTCTACAAAAAATGAAAAAATTAGCCGATCATGGTGATGTGCACTGTAGTCCCCAGCTACTTGGGAGGCTGAGGGGAGAAGGATCGCTGGAGACTGGGAGGTCAAGGCTGCAGTGAGTCGAGACTGTGCCACCGTACTCCAGCCTGGGTGACAGAGTGAGACCCTGTCTAAAACAAAAAGAAAGAAAAAGAAGAAAGAAAGAAAGAAAGAAAAAAGAAAAGAGAGAGAGAGAAAGAAAGAAAGAAAGAAACAGAGAGAGAAAGAAAGAAAGAGAACCTCAGAATTGTTTTCCAAAGAATCTAAGCAGACAGAGGCATTTGAACAGCAGAACAGAGGCCAAACATGGAGTGGCTAATTTGGGTGGGCAGCTGCCATTCTAAATTAGGAAGGCAGCCGAGGTCAAAGCCTGACTCACAGCTGGCCCCACGGTGGCCTCAGGGGTTAAATGGAGTAGCGTCCTCCTGGCATGGTGTTTAACAGCCTGCTGCATGCAAGCTCATATCCTTGTTATAATCACATGTATCTGTGCTTTCATGAGTGGAGCCCAAAGCCCATGTGCAAACCCCATTCTCCCTTTGAGGCTGGGGTCAAGCCAGAGTCTTGCTTTAGCACAGATGCTTGGCATTTGTTGGAGAGGGACGAAGAGGAGGAGCCTGGCCAGTGACTCCTGAGGACTGATGGTGGTCCCTCTCCCCGGCCTCACTGAGGTGTGGGACTCACCCCTCAGCGGGTAACAGGAGGCAAGTCCGTCAGGAGGTCATCTGTGTTGCACGGCAGCCTGGGATTGCCCAAGGGCCGGGCAGTGCACCTGCCGGGCAGGCTGGACTGGAATGAGTTGTGCTGTAGGCCCCATTCCGTGGTTGTGTAGTGCCTTGTTGACGTTCATCCATCCGTCTCGTTGGTTCTGGCCGCAGTGATCGCTGAGTAGGCTTGGGAGGCAGGTTAACTATGTGCTAAGTGAGGGCCTGGTCAAGAGGTGCCACTGGTGCTGGGTAACACTGGTCATCCCAGCCCTTTGGGAGGCCAAGATGGGAGGATCACTGAGGCCACAAGATGGAGACCAACCTGGGAATACAGCAAGACCCCCATCTCTACAAAAAATGTTTAGAAAAAGGTGCCGGGTGCTGGGTGGGACTGGCCTCACCGCCTTGTGCATTGCACACATAGTGCCTCAGTAGTGATTTCAGGCAAAGGACTATACATGGAATGTTTTTGTTTTTTGTTTTGAGACAGGGGCTTGCTCTACCCAGGCTAGAGTGTAGTGGCACAATCTTGGTTCACTGCAACCTCTACCTCCTGGACTCAATCAATCTTCCCACCTCAGTCTCCCAAGCAGCTTGAACTACAGGCATGCACCACCATGCCTGGCTAATTTTTGTATTTTTTGTAGGGTCAGGGTTTCATTATGTTGCCCAGGCTGCCACTCCTGACCTGAAGTGATCTGCCTGCCTTGGCCTCCCAAAGTGCTGGGATTACAGGTGTGGGATTACAGGTGCGCACCACCATGCCTAGCTAATTTTTATATTTTTAATGGAGATGGGGTTTCACCATGTTGGCTAGGCTGGTCTTAAACTCCTGACCTCAAGTGATCCACCTGCTTTGGAATCTTGTTCTCTGCAGTGAGCATCTCATTTTGCCAGAAAGCCACTGGCTCAGCTCCTGTTGGATGGGCTGAGATGTCTGGTCTGCCCTCAGCCTATTCACTACAACGCTGCCTCTGGCTGGTGGGACAGCCTCAGTGGTTCTCCCAAGGCAGGGAGCTTCGCTGAACCAACAGAGGCTCATATGCACCCACGATCTCCATCTACAAAGCTTGCCTGGCAGGAGGCTGACCGACCATCCTGGGGGCTTTCCAGCATGCAGGACATTCAGTGCCAAGACCAGGACAGTCCCAGACAAACCTGGATGGTTGATCACCCTCCCTGGAAGCCTGCCACCAGCAGGACGTGCTCTCCCTGCCAGGACTCCGCAGGGGCAGAAACCACGCATTTCTTTTTTTTTTTTTTCTTTCGTAATTGCAGACTTTATTCTCGTAATTTTTCTATAAATTCCTCAAGTATTAACAGTTTAGGCCGGGTGTGGTGGCTCACGCCTGTAATCCCAGAACTTTGCAAGGCCTAGGCAGGAAGATCATTTGAGGTCAGGAGTTTCAGACCAACCTGGCCAACATGATGAAACCCTGTCTCTATTAAAAATACAAAACAACAGCAACAACAACAACAACAAATAGCTGGGCATGGTGGTACACACCTGTAGTCCCAGCTACTCAGGAGGCTGAGGCAGGAGAATCACTTGAACCCAGGAGGCAGAGATTGCGGTGAGCTGAAATCACATCACTGCACTCCAGCCTGGGCAATAGAGTGAGACTCTGTATCTGAAATTGTTTAAGAGTACAGTACAGGCTGGGCTTGGTGGCTCACGCCTGTAATCCCAGCACTTTGGGAGGCCGAGGTGGGTGGATCATGAGGTCAGGAGTTTGAGATCAGCCTGACCAACATGGTGAAACCCTGTCTCTATTAAAAATACAAAAATTAGCCGGGCGTGGTGGTGTGTGCCGATAATCCCAGCTACTCAGGAGGCAGAGGCAGGAGAACCACTTGAACCCCGGAAGTGGAGGTTGCAATGTGCTGAGATCACACCATTGTACTCCAGCCTGGGCGACAGAGTGACACTCCAACTCAAAAAAAAAAGGAGCAAGATGCATACACAGTGCCTATTCACCCTTGAATACTTTGGTGTATATTTCCTAAAAGCAAGAAATTCTCTTTTATGAACTCAAAGTATCTGAGATAGGTCTCAATTGATTTACAAGGTTTATTTTGTCAAGGTTAAGGACGTGCTGGTGACACAGCCTCAGGAGATCCTGACGACATTTGCCCAAGGTAGTCAGGGTACAGCTCGCTTATATACATTTTAGAGAGTCCATACCTATAAGATGTACACTGGTTCTACCTGGAGGGGTGGGGCAACTCAGAGCAGGGGCTTCCAGGTCATAGGTTGATTTAAAAATACTCTGCTTGGTAATTGGTTGAAAGAGTTATTATCAATAGGAAGAAATGCCTGGGTTATGATAAGAGGCTGTAGAGACCATGAGACCATGGTTTCACCATGCAGATGAAGCTTTTGAGAGACTACATTGTAAATATTTCTTATCAGACTTAAGGTCTGTGTTGATGTTAATGCTGGTGACTTTTCCTGAATTCCAAAAGGGAGGAGAGTATAGTGAGATTTTTGAGGAACACCTCTTCCTTCATGGACTGACCTAGTTTTTCAAGTTAATGCTGGAATGCCCTTGGCTGAGAGGAGGGATTTATTCAGATGGGTGGGGGGGACTTATAATTTTATTTTTGGTTTATATAACCAATATACAATAATCAGGAATGAAAACAGTACTGCTACCTAATCTACGGGCCATATTGGGATTTTGTCAATTGCTTTAAGAACGTCCTTCAGCAGGGCACGGTGGCTCACGCCTGTAATCCTAACCCTTTGGGAGGCCGAGGTGGGTGGATCACCTGAGGTCAGGAGTTCAAGACCAGCCTGGCCATCATGGTGAAACCCCATCTTTTTTTTTTTTTTTTTTTTTTTTTTTTTTTTTTTTTTAAAAAAAGAACATCCTTCATGGCAGGCTGGACATGGTGGCTCATGCCTGTAATCCCAGCACTTTGGGAAGCCAAGGCAGGTGGATCACTTGAGGTCAGGAGTTCAAGACCAGCCAACGTGGTGAAACACCGTCTCCACTAAAAATACAAATATTAGCCGGGCATGGTGGTGCGTGCCTGTAATCCCAGCTACTCCGGAGGCTGAGGCTGGAGAATTGCTTGAACCTGGGAGACAGAGGTTGCAGTGAGCAGAGATTGCACCATTGCATTCTGCACTTTTGGCTGGGCAACAGTGAAACTCTGACTCAAAAAAAAAAAAAAAAAAAAAAAAAAAAAGACTGTCCTGTCCTTCATGACAAAAGGAAAAGGAAATCCAAGCTCCAGTGTTGCCTTCAATCTGGAACAGTCTCTGAGTTTTTCTTTGTATTTCATGACATTGGCAATTTATTTATTTTTTTAAAAATTTATTTATCTTTTATTTTTTTGAGATGGAGTCTTGCTCTGTTGCCCAGACTGGAGTGCAACGGCATGATCTCAGCTCACTGCAACCTGAGTCTCCGGAGTTCAAGCGATTCTCCTGCCTCAGCTTCCCAAGTAGCTAGGATTACAGATGAGTGCCATCACACCCGGCTAAATTTTGTATTTTTAGTAGAGATGGGTTTTCACCATGTTGGTCAGGCTGGTCTCAAACTCCTGACCTCAAGTGATCCACCTGGCTTGGCCTCCCAAAGTGCTGGGATTACAGGCGTGAGCCACTGTGCCCGGTCACATTGGCATTTTAAAAGAGGACAGGCCATTTATTTTGCAGAAGGCAGGGCCCTCCAGCAGGACTTGGCACAGAAGAGCTCCCGTGTATTAAGCAGCTACTATGTTCCAGGCTCTTCCTGAACATGATCACATTCATCTCTTCAACAACTCTTTGAGGGATGACTGACGTGATTACTTTTGCACAGGAGGAAACAGACTCAGGGAGGTTAAGAGGCTTGCCTGAGGGGACTTTGCCCCAGACGTGGCTCCAATTATTCCAGAGGCCATTTTCTTAACCACCTGGCCATTGTGCCTCGGGGAAGTTTCCCATTTTACTTACAGTTTTTTGGTTTTTTGTTTCTGTTTTGAGAACCAGGCTGAGCGCAGTGGCTCCATCACAGCTCACTGCAGCCTTGACCTCCCAAGCTCAAGTGATCCTCTCACCTCAGCCACCTGAATAGCCGGGACCACAGGCGTGCCACCACATCTGGCTAATTTTTGTTTTTGGTAGAGATGAACCTCACTCTGTCATCCAGGCTGGAGTGCCGTGATGGGAACAAGACTCACTGCAGCCTTGAACTCCTGGGCTCAAGCCATCCTCTCACCTCAGCCTCCCAAAGTGCTGGGACTACAGGTGTGAACCGTGCCCACATAGGTGGTGTTGTTTGAGACGGAGTTTCACTCTTGTTACCCAAGCTGGAGTGCAATGACGTGATCTCGGCTCACTGCAACCTCTGCCTCCCGGGATTAAGTGATTCTCCTGCCTCAGCCTCCTGAGTAGCTGGGACTACAGGCATCACCACGCCCGGCTAATTTTGTATTTTTAGTAGAGACAGGGTTTCTCCATGTTGGTCAGGCTAGTCTCAAACTCCCAACCTCTGGTGATCCGCTCGCCTCAGCCTTCCAAATTGCTGGGATTACAGAGATGAGCCACCGTCCTCGGCCTGTTTTTGTTTTTGTTTTTTTTTTTTTTTTTTTAGAGACAGGGCTTCACCATATTGGTCAGGCTGGTCTTGAACTCTGAACCTCAGGTGATCCGCCTGCCTCGGCCTCCCAAAGTGCTGGGATTACAGGCGTGAGCCATTGCGCCTGGCCCTGTTTTTTTTTTGTTTTTACTTTTGGAATTCTGAGGTCAGCAAAGTGTTTTCAAGGTCCTCAGCTATTTCCTACCTATCATAGCACCCCTTTCCCCACCATGTACCAGTAGAGAGAAGAAGGTTGACCTTTATACTTTCCCCAGGCCTACAAGAAACAAGGGGGCAATTAGTCTTCAGCACAGTGGAAAGATTGCCAGCAAATGGGCACAGAGGATTGTAGGATGAAAGTTCACCTTTGAGTCTAGAAATCACTGCCTGCTAAATTAAGTCCCCGTCTAGGCTGGGGCAGAGATGGACGAGGAAAGTCTTCCCTGTTCTGGTCTCTGTGGTGGTAGCTGTAGCTAAAGCAGCAGAGTTACCTGGTTTCTCTTCTTGTTTCCTGCACCCGTCCAAAGCTACAGCCAGAGGCAGAGCATCCTTTTTTTTTTTTTTTTTTTGGTGGCGGTGGGGGAGCGGGGGACAGAGTCTAGCTCTGTTACCCAAGCTGGAGTGCAGTGGAGTGATCTCAGCTCACTGCACCCTCCACCTCCCGGGTTCAAGCGATTATCCTGCCTCAGCCTCCCAAGTAGTTGGGATACAGGTGCCTGCCACCATGCCTAGCTAAGTTTTGTATTTTTAGTAGAGACAGGGTTTGACTGTGTTGGGCAGACTGGTCTTGAACTCCTGACCTCATGTTCTGCCTGTCTCAGCCCCCCAAAGTGCTGGGATTACAAGTGTGAGCCACCACACCTAGCCTCAGAGCTTCCTTTCACAAGGTCTGCTCACTACCCGCCAGGAAGTCCTCTGGGCTTAAGGTCCAACCACCTCTCTCTACTCTCTCAGTATTTCCCCAGCTTCTGCCTGGGCCTCCATCTCCCAGGCCACTCTCCTTGTTACACCCAGCAGCCAGCCCATTCTTCCCTAGGCTTTCGATTATTTATTGTGACGTCGTGATCCTCCATTTTTTTTTTTTCTTTTTTTGATACAGAGGCTCACTGTGTCACTCAGGCTGGAGTGCAATGGCATAATCTTTGCTCACTGCAGCCTCGAACTCCTGGGTTTGAGGACTCCTCCTGCCTCACCTTCCTGAGTAGCTGGGACTATAGTTGTGTGCTACCACACATGGCTAATTTTTTTTTTTTCCCCAGTCCCTTCCCCGCTAATTTTTTTTAAATAAACTTTTTTTTTTAGATGCAGAGTCTTGCTATGTTGTCCAGGCTGTTCGGAAACTCCCATGTTCAAGTGATGCTCCTGCCTCAGCCTCCCATAGCATTAGGACTATAGGCATGAGCCACTGCACCTGACCTGTGTTATCTATTGAATTCATTCATGTATTCATTCAACAAATAGCCACTGAAGACCTACATGAAAGCATTTCGCTGAGTGCTAGAGTCAGCAGGGAACAAGGCGAAGTCCTTGCCTCTTGTCCTCATGAGAGAAAGACAATTAAGAAGCAGATGGTAGCTGGGCGCTGTGGCTCACGCCTGTAATCCCAGCTCTTAGGGAGGCAGAGGCGGGAGGATAGTTTGAGCCCAGGAGTTCAAGACCTGCCTGGGCAATATAGCGAGACCCGGTTCTCCACAAAAAGGAAAACAAAAACAAAAACAAAAAGACCAAAAAAAAAAAAAAAAAAAAAAAAAGAAGCAGATGGTAAATAAACAGGGTAATTGTAGGTTTTGATAAGTGCAATGAAGGAAATAAACCAGGAAGTTAAGATAGAGAATAACTGGGAGCTATCAACTTTCAGATTACTCTGGGCTGGGCACAGTGGCTCACACCTGTAATCCCAGCACTTTGGGAGGCTGAGGTGGGAGGATCACTTGAGTCCAGGAGTTCAAGATGAGCCTGAGTGACACAGTGAGACCCCATCTCTACAAAGAATTAAAAAATTAGCTGAGTGTTATGGCGTGCACCTATAGTCCCAGCTACTCAGGAGGCTGAGGTGGGGGGATCGCTTGAGCCCAGAGATTCGAGGCTGCTGTGAGCTATGATCACACCACTGTACTACACTCCAGCCTGGGTGACAGAGTGAGATCCTGTTTCTCAAAAAATTTGGGACCCCTGTGAGCATTAATTGAGAAGATGCTGGACCATCCTGGAGCCACGTCTAGGCTGGGGCTATGCCTGGATCTCGACCCTTCTTGGCTGGGAGCAACTGGAGGAACAGCACACACCACACCTGCTACTGTCTCCCCAGACTCTGTGGCTCAGCTGTGAGCTGCGAGGGCTCCCTGGATTCTTGGATTCTCTCTGCATTGTCACTGCTCAAATAGTTGGCCTTGCTGCTGGCAGAGAACAGACAGGGGATGAGGCACTGATATTTGAGGAGGTAAATTTAAGCAGCAGGTTTACAGTATGTTTTATGAGCTTGGCAGGTGTAGCTGAAGTGGGTGTTATCAGTAAACATAGCAGTGCCATTGAGCTCACTGGACAAATAGCCTTGAGGGGTTTATAAAGCCTTGGAATGTTCCCATCAAGTCTCCATTTGGAGCCTACATGGTGCAGTTTGCTGGATCTGGGGTCAAAAGACCTGCCACTCAGCCGGGTGGGTGGTTCACACCTATAATCCCAGCACTTTGGGCGGCCAAGGCAGGAGGATCCCTTGAGCCCAGGAGTTTGAGACCAGACTGGGCAACATAGTGAGATCCAGTCTCTATAAAAAAATAAATTATCTGGGCTTTGCAGCACATGCCTATAATCCCAACTATTGGAGAGGCTGAGGTGGGAGGATCACTTGAGGTTGGGATGTCAACACTACAGTGAGCTGTGATTGTGCCACTGTACTCCAGCCTGGGTGACAGAGTGAGACCCTGTCTCAAAAGAAAATCAAAAAGACCTTCCTCTCATTAACCATATGACTACGGCCACGTTAATTAATGGAGCCCACTGTTTCTTTTATCAACTGTTTCCCAAGCCCCTCAAGGTTGTGTTGGGACTTGAGAAATGTAAGAAAATGCAACAATAGGCCAGGCACGGTGGCTCATGCCTGTAGTCCAAGCACTTTGGAGGCCAAGGTGGGTGGATCACCTGAGGTCGGGAGTTCAAGACCAGCCTGACCAACATGGTAAAACCCAGTCTTAAAAAAAAAAAAAAATGTAGAAAATGCAACAATAGACCAAGCATGGTGGCCTATCCCTGTAATCCCAGCACTTTGGGAGGCTGAGGCGGGTAGACCACTTGGAGTCAGGAGTTTGAGACCAGCCTGGCCAACATGGTGAAATCCCATCTTTACTAAAAATACAAAAATGAGCCAGGCATGGCGGCACACACCTGTAGTCCCAGCTATTTGGGAGGCTGAGGCAGGAGAATCGCTTGAACTCAGGAGGCAGAGGTTGCAGTGAGCAGAGATCACACCACTCCGCTCTAGGCTGGGCAAAAAGAGCGAAAATCCATCTCAAAACAAAAACAAAAACAAAAACAAGAGAGAAAAGAAAATGTGACAATGGCCAGGAGAAGCTTTGTAGATGATGAAGCGGACCATTTATCCATGGATAGATGGGCCACTGTTTATCCAGGTGGCTTGTTTGCCACAGGGCTGTGTGCCACCAGGACTGGTTTGGGCAGAGTCTGTTTCTGTGGGTAGACACAGGGCTGATGTGAGAAGTGAAATGGTGCTGTAAATGATGAAGTGCTGAGCTTCTGTGAGAAGATGGTGATGATGATGGTGTGATGGGTGGAATGTCATTGTGTGGGTTCTAGAGTCAGAGGCTGGGTGATTTCTGGCAAGTTGTTTAACCTCTCTGAGCCTCTGAGGATAAAAGCAATATTGGTCTTATGAATAGGATTTCATGCGGTGTATTGAGTTGAATAGTGTTCCCCCAGGTTGGGCGCAGTGGCTCACACCTGTAATCCCAGCTCTTTGGGAGGCCGAGGCGGGCGGATCACCTGAGGTTGGGAGTTCGAAACCACTTTGACCAACATGGAGAAACTCCGTCTCTAAAAAATAAAAAGAAAAAGAATAGTGTTCCCCCAAATTTATATCCATGTGGAACCCTGGGAATATGACCTTATTTGGAACTAAGGCCTTTGCAGATCTATGCAGAGGTCATATTGAATTAGTGTCGGCCTTAAGTCCAATATGACTGGTGTCTTTCTAAGAAGAGGGAGATTTGGGCACAGAGACAGATACACAGAGAAAACACCACGTGCAGATGGAAACAGAGATTGAGGTGACCTGCCCATAAGCCAAGATGCACTGAAGATCACCTGCTTCCATCCTTGAGTTTGGGTTTCTGGCCTCTAGAGCTGTGAGAGGATATGTTTGTTTTTCTTTCTTTATTTCTTTCTCTTTTTTTTCTTATTTTTGAGACAGAGTCTCTATTACCCAGGCTGGAGTGCTATGGTGTGATCTCAGCTCATTGCAACCTCTGCCTCCCAGGTTCAAGCAATTCTCGTGCCTCAACCTCCTGAGTAGCTGGGATTACATGCTGCCACCACTATGCCTGGCTAACTTGTGTTTTTAGAAGAGATGGGGTTTGCCATGTTGGCCAGGCTGGTCTTGAACTCCTGACCTCAGGTGATCCACCTGCCTCAGCCTCCCAAAGTTCTGTGATTACAGGTGTGAGCCACCTCACCTGGCCGAGAGAATACATTTCTGTTGTTTCAAGCCATGCAATTTGTGGCAATTTGCTACAGCAGCCCCAGGAAATGAACGCATATGATCATTCAGAAAAAGTGCTCCATGCCACCCAGCGTGTAGTGAATGAGAAAGGTTAGCTTTGATTATTATTGTTATCATTCTTAGTATCATGGTTCAAGGTTGGTAGTGACTGCCACAGATTAGGTCGAAGGGAGACCCTTCCTACCTCCCTGGCCTCAAGTCTTGCTGGGAGTCGGGAGGGATGGATTCCCTGGTTGTGGTTTCCCGTGAGCTCCTGCACGGAAGGGTGGCTGTCCTTTGTGGCAGTGGCTGACTTCCACGCATCCCTGAGGGGAGGGTTCTGCTGAGGTTGGTGGGGGTGCCCTCCTGGAGTCCTGGTTGTGGGGCGGGGTGGAGGCAGCCTGGTGTGGCAGCTGCCCAGGGCTGGTTTCTGGAGCGCAGCTCAGCAGATGCCTCAGGAACCTGTCTGGCAACAACATTCCTCCGACACCCAGAGCAGCCGGCTGTCACTCACAGCCTGCTGTGGTTTTGGAAGGCGCAGACAAGGACCGTCAGCTGCTTCCCAGCAAGGCCGTGAGTCACTTTGGCAGCTCTGAGCCCAGAGTTTCCCCTGTGGCGGCCAAAACCCTTGCCTCTCAGCCTGCTTCTGTCCAGCGATCAAATGTGGGTCTTCTGAGGCCTTCCTCGAGAGGAAGCAGGAGGGGCAGGCTCCAGGTTCCTGAAGACACACAGGAGGACAGTTGTGACTGCATTCCCTACTTCCTCAGGCCTGGCCCTGATTCTGGGTTCGGGGCAAGGAGTGTTGTAGTTTAGGCTGACACTTTCAGGCCTCGGTTTTCTCACCTGTGCATGGGGATGTTGTGAGAACTTGAACTCTTAGAAGTGGGAGCACTCTCCTCCTCCTTTCCCCAGCATCTCAGTAGCCAGTCAAATGATTCAGAGCCGCTGGTAAGACGATTTGACCACATCCTTGCCTGTGGGTACCTGGATGGCCACTCACTAACATCCAGAGAACTCAGCCGGGCACGGTGGCTCACACCTGTAATCCCAGCACTTTGGGAGGCTGAGGCAGGCGGATCACAAGGTCAAGAGATGGAGACCATCCTGGCCAACATGGTGAAACCTCGTCTCTACTAAAGATAAATATAAAAAAAAAAATTAGCTGGGTGTGGTGGCATGTGCCTGTAGTCCCAGCTACTCAGGAGGCTGAGGCAGGAGAATCGCTTGAATCAGAAGCCGGAGGTTGCAATGAGCTGAGATTGTGCCACTGAACTCCAGTCTGGGTGACAGAGCAAGACTCCATCTCAAAAAAAAAAAAAAAAAATTGGACAAATCAGTAAAACTTTGGGCTGAAAAAAGAAAAAAAAAAGGCGGCCTCAGGAGGAAAAGGGACAGGACTCCTGAAGCCCCTCACCCCAGGAGAAGTTCAAGAATGTGAAAACCTGTTTGCAATAGGGGTGACCCAGTTGAGACCATCCTCAAACAGACACCGGGGCCTCCAGGCAGCACTCACCACAAGGCACAGACTTAACCCAGGCACCAAGCACTGCAGGTGTGCCTGAGGTGGGGGAGTGGCAGGAAGGGAGTCGGGGTGTCTGTGGAGTGAGTCAGAACTTGGTGATCCCATGGACCCAGGCAACTTGGCCATGGTGCAGCCATGGCTGGGTACAGTTGGGGGAGCAGACAGGCATTTGCTTCCCTTCTCCCAGGCTGCACGTGGAGTGTTTAGCAGGAATACCCACTTCACTTTTATTTTTGTTTATTTTATTTTTTTGAGATAGAGTCTTGCTCTGTTGCCCAGGCTGGAGTGCAGTGGCACGATCTCAGCTCACTGCAACCTCCGCCTCCTGGGTTCAAGCAATTCTCCTCTTTCAGCCTCCTGAGTAGCTGGGACTAGAGGTGCACACCACCATGCCTGGTTAATTTTTTATTTTTAGTAGAGATTGGGTTTCACCATGCTGGCCAGGCTGGTCTCGGACTCCTGACCTCAGGTGGTCTGCCCTCCTTGGCCTCCCAAAGTGTTGGGATTACAGGTGTGAGCCACTGCGTCCAGCCAACTGTTTTTGGAGCCTCCGTTTCCAACAGCAGGTGCAGCAGCCATGTGGGGGCACCACCAGCCTTCCTGGTGAGGGGGGCTCAGGTATCCATGTTGGTCTTGGGGGGCATCCTGGTAAAAGAGTCAGGTCAGGTGCTGATGTGGTCCCAGCTCAGCCATGTTGGGGGTGATGGGCAGAGAGCCTTGTAAGCAGCCCTGGGGCTTCTGGGAAATGCTTGGAAGGGATCCTAGAAAACACAGGCTGGGGGTAGGGTGTTGATCTTGAAGCACAGAGACGAACCTGTGGCCGTGAGCTGACGGAAGCAACCCCGAGCTACTCTGGTCACAAATGTGCACGATACTGCCTCCAGTCAGCCTCCCGGGACTCCCATAGCCTTGGGCATGATTTATCCTGGTGGCTTGTTTGCCACCGGGCTCTGTGCATTGCAGGACAGGTTTGGGCAGAGTCTGTTTCCGTAGGTAGAGGCAGGGCTGATGTGAGAAGTGAAGGGAGGCCACCCCAAGTCTCCAGCCACAACAGACTGCCAGCATCAGCCTCCAAAGATAGTATCACCCCAGCCAGGACAGGGCCAGGCCTGCGTGTTCTACAGCATGCGCAGAGCTGTGCTTCAGAAACTCCTTCCTATCCAAGGCTGGTTCCAGTTCCAACCGTACTTGAATTTTGCCGAATTTGATTGTCTGCTGTGCACTAGGCTTTGTAGTGGACAAAAGAATGGCAATAATAGGCCAGGAATGGTGGCTCACACCTCTCATCATAGCACTTTGGGAGGCTGAGGTGGGTGGACTGCTTGAGCTCAGGAGTTCAAGACCAGCCTGGGCAACAAGGTGAAACCCCATCTCTACTAAAATACAAAATATTGAGTGTGTTGGTGTGTGCCTATAGTCCCAGCTACTTGGGAGGCTGAGGCATGAGAACTGCTTGAATTTCTTGAACCTGGGAGGCAGATATTGCAGTGAGCTGAGATCACACCACTGCACCCCAGCCTGGGTGACAGAGCGTCTGTCTCAAAACAAAACCAAAAAAAGACAATAATGATAATGGTGGGAGTCCTAACGATAGTGACAGTTGCTTCATCTGTAACATGGGATAATTATAGTACCCACTCACAGGTGCTGTAAGGATCAAATGGGATAGTGCATTTAGAGTACTTAGCACATAGTACATGGCACATAGTACGTGCTCAATAAATATTACCTGTTAATGAGGACACCGAGGCTCAGAGGTTAAGTGCCTTACCCACAGTCACACAGCATGGGAATCTGAATCAGGGACCACCGATCTAATGTAGGAGACTGAGAGTCCCCCACAGTTGTGAATCCAGTGCTAGGCGAGCTCAAGGAAGGGGAGGTGGTCTTGGGGGACTTCTGACTAGGTGGTATTAGGAAGGCTCCATGGAGGAGGTGTTACTTCCATTGGGCCTCACAGGTAAATGGACTGTCATCATGGAGGTCGCTGCGGGTGGAGATGTGGGGGTGGGGGCGGAGCGTATGGAAAACTCAGGGACCAGAAAGAGGGTGCCTTGTGGGGGTCAGTGGGAGAGAAGGCTGGGCAGGATGGCTGCAGGCAGATGGTGAAGAGCCTTGAATTTGTGCTGAGGAATGAGCCATAGTGACTAGGACCCCACTGACTGTGCCCTTGAGAGGCAGTACGGTGCAGTGATTCAAGACCTGGACTCAGCAGCCAGCCTGCCCTGGTCAAATCTATAGCATGGGGACAGTAGCAATGTGTACAGGAAGAATAAGCAAGAGTGAGAGTACAGCCCCCACCCAGTGCCAGGGTAGATCCTTTCACCTCTGCCTACCTGTCTACCAGGGACTACATGCCTTTTACACCCAGGAGAGCATGAGGTTCCATCTTCAGGCTGTGACTCTAGAGATGCCTTGAGTCTCCCCGAGGCCCCAGGTCTCTTCCCCCGAAAGCATGTGCTGCAGAGGCTGTGGGGATGCCACGCCCACCTGTGTGAGTGGTGCCCGGCTGCAGGGAGTTGCTGGACACAGGCAGGTTGCCAGGGGGGAGGTCTGCTTGAGGGCATAGGAAATCCTAATTATGGTCATGCAGGCAATCGGTAGGCATGCCGGTTTGACCCTAGGGCTGGGATTCTCAGAAGCTGGTTAGAGTCTCCATTTGTTCACTTAAGACAGGGCCATGGTTGCCATTTGCCCCAGAAGGTGGATGTGAAGAGCACAGAACTTCATGGACAGGGAGGCGTGGAGGGGGTGGAGTGGCGGGGCAGTACTTTCTGGGTTATCTGGAGATACTGACAGGGACATTGTGCCTCCAATCTAAGACCCTCTGGATTCTCCTTTTTTTTTTTTTTTTTTTTTTTTGTGAGCCGGAGTCTCGCTTGGATTACAGGTGTGAAGCACTGTGCCTGCATTTTTTTCTTTTTCCTTTCTTTTTTTTTTTTTTTCAAGACAAGGTCTTGTCCATGCTGGAGTGCAATGGCACAATCTCGGCTTACTGCAACCTCCCCTTCCCAGGTTTAAGTGATTCTCCTGCCTTAGCCTCCTGAATAGCTGGGATCACAGGTGTGCGTCACTATGCTAGGCTAATTTTTGTATTTTTGGTAGAGATAGAGTTTTGCCATGTTGAGCAGGTTGGTCTCGAACTCTTGACCTCAGGCGATCCAGCCACCTCGGTCTCCCAAAGTGCTGGGATTACAGGCGTGAGGCACTGTGCCCAGCCAGGTTCTCCATTTTCAGCAGTAAGTTGCCCAAACAGTGCAAGTGGAATGAGCTCCTGTCTCTTATTGGCCAATTTAGCTCTCATGATGGTCCCTTGCACCTGTGCCCCTGGCTCAGGGTTAAGTCTGGGCTGGGGTTACCTCTTAGGCGGCTGCATCTGCCTGTGCCCCACGATTGCCAAGCAGATGTGGCGGGACCCATTGGTGGGGGCCCCTCAGGAGCAACCAGTATTCCTTACTCACACTTTCTGGAGAGTTAAGATGTTTCCAGGTAACTGAGTGCGCCTCAGCCAACCTGGTGTTCGGTGTTTCCAGTGCAGGCTTTGTTTCCAGGCTCTCCCCGTCTGAGCAACACCTCACCCTGACTCACAGGGTTTCTTCCGCTCCATCGCCAACAGTTTTCTTACCACCCTCCCCAAATTCCTCCAGGTCCACACACACCTGCCCTTTGAGTCATGGCTCTTTCCGCTCTGAGGAGGGCGAGCACCAGAGGCCAGGGCTCCCATCACCCTCAATCAGCAGCTGGGGCCACTACCTGCCACTGTGTGTCTTCACACACACCTTTCCTGGGCTCTGGAGTGAACCTGCTTAGAGGGGGATGATTGAAGAAGGGCTGAGTGCTGAGTGCCCTATTCCCAGAAGGCAAATCCCAAAGGCAGCTCTGGCCTGACCTCTTTTCTTTTTTTGAGATGGAGTCTCGCTTTGTCTCCCAGGCTGCAGTGCAGTGGTGTGATCTTGCCTCACTTCAACCTCTGCCTCCCGGGTTCAAGTGATTATCCTGCCTCAGCCTCCCAAGTAGCTGGGACTATAGGCACGTACCACCATGCCTGGCTAATCTTTGTATTTTTAGTAAAGATGGATTTCTTCATGTTGGCCAGGATGGTCTCAATCTCTTGACCTTGTGATCTGCCTGCCTTGGCCTCCCAAAGTGCTGGGATTACAAGTGTGAGCCACCACGCCCAGCTGACCTCTTTTTTTTTTTTTTTTTAAGTGATGGGTCTTGCTCTGTCAGGCTGCAGTGTAGTGGTGTGATTATAGCTCACCACAGCCATCAACTCCTGGGCTCAAGTGGTCCTCTGGCCTCAGTCTTTTTTTTCTTTTTTTTGACACACAGTCTCACTCTGTTACCCAGGCTGGAGTGCAGTGGCGCAATCTCGGCTCACTGCAACCTCTGCCTCCCAGGTTCAAGTGACTCTCCCATCTCAGCCTCCCAAGTAGCTGGGATTACAATGGCTAATTTTTATATTCTTAGTACAGTTAGCTAGGCTGGCCTCAAACTCCCGACCTCAAATAATCCACCTGCCTCAGCCTCCCAAAGTGCTGGGATTACAGGGTTGAGTCACTGCACTCAGCCCCACAGCTCAGCCTTCTAGGTAGCTGGGACCACAGGTAGGCACCAGCATGTCCAGCTAATTTAAAAATTTTTTTTGTAGAAATGGGGTCTTGCCATGTTGCCCAGGCTGGTCTCAAACTCCTGGCCTCAAGTGATCCTCCCAGCTTTGCCTCCCAAAGTGCTGGATTACAGGCGTGAGCCATTGCACTCAGCCTGGCCTGACCTCTGTGCAGGTCTCTCTCTCTCTCTCTCTTTCCTATCCTCCCTCTCTTCCACCCTTCCTCCCTCCCCCCTTCCTCCTTTCTCTCTTAAACAGCTTTATTGAGATATAATTATCATACCATAGCATTCACCTGTTTAAAGTGTACAATGCAATTGTTTTTAGTTTATTCACAGAGTTGTGCAACTGTCACCATAATCTAACTTTAGAACATTTTATCAGCCCCCAAAGAAGCCCCATTTATGGTCACTCCTCATTCTCCCTCCCACCTCCCAGGCCCTGGCACCCCCTCAACTACTTTCTTTCAGTGGAGTTCCTTGGTGAACCCACTGTGAAGAGTGAAGCCAGCCCCAGGTACCGAGGTGGGATGATCCTGCCCTTGGGTCATGCTTTCAGCAAGTAGAATTCCAGAATGGGAGCCATCCCTTCCAGCTGCCCATTCACTTCCTTGTGGCTGTAGCCCTGGGAAGGCCACCAGTCCACCCTCCTCATTTGCCCAGGGAGGGGCATGAGACCTAGAACAGGGAGGAAATCTGACCAAGGTCACATTGTGGGTTGGGGAATACAGCTCCTGCCACAGAGCCCACCATCTGCAGCACTCCAAGCCGCCTTCCCACAGCAGTGCCTACACACCCACGGGCCTCCCACTGGCCTTGGTCTCTCCATCTGTACAATGGGAATAATAACACCTACCACACATGTTGTTATGAGGATTGATTGAAAGCAAAGGCAATCCTGTGTGTAAAGAGTTTATCCCTGTGCCTGGCATGAAGCTTTCCTCAGCCCATTGCTGAAGTTGAATTAGATTCCCGTCCTGGCATTGAGGGCCCTGCATATTCTTACTGTTGCAGTGGATGGAAGTTCGTCCCCTCCCTCCCCTGGAAGGTGGCAGAAGGAAGCCACTGGAAGCGCGGGATCCTCGCTGCTTCTTCCTGGTCACCTGGAAGCTGGTGTTGTCACTGGTGCTGGCGGGAGGTTGACACTGGTGGCAATGACTAAGCACCGAGAGCTGTGGGAGTCTGGTTAATCAGCAGCGTCAAAACTTCCTGTTGCTGTTTGCAAATAAGGGCCAGCCCTGGAGGAGGAGGATCAGGGCTTGGGGAGAGGCTGTGCCCCACAGAACATCAGCAAATCGATGCTACAGTTCACAGGCAGCAGCAGCAGTGGTGCTAAGGGTTTGGCAAGTGGCTGTGGCTGTGGCTGTTGTTTTCCAGGAGCACGTGGCTTCCCTTATGGCCCCTGTCCCCACCTCCCCCGCCAGGAGGAATTTTTTTTTTTTCCAGGAGTAGCTGATTTTTTTTTTTTTTTTTTGAGATGGAGTCTCGCTGTGTTGTCCAGGCTGGAGTGCAGTGGCCCAGTCTCTGCTCACCGCAACCTCTGCTTCCTGGGTTCAAGTAATTCTCCTGCTGCAGTCTCTAGAGTAGCTGGGATTGCAGGTGCAGGCCACCACACCTGGCTAATTTTTGTATTTTTAGTAGAGACGGGGTTTCACCTTGTTGTCCAGGCTGGTCTCGAACTGCTAACCTTGTGATCCGCCTACCTCAGCCTCCCAAAGTGCTGGGATTACAGGGGTGACACCGTGCCCAGCCCAGGAATAGTAGCTGATTGACTTATTGCAAGGAACCCCAATGAAGTGCCCAGGGTGTGAGAGCAGGAATCATGGTGGTGGTGCCTGATGAGATTCATCCATCTAGGATGGGCCAGAGTGTTGGACCTTAGGGTCCTGAGGCGTTCCGGGACTATCTCGGGAGACGTCTGGGGGCTTAAGAGCAGGCAGGGATTGGGAGCATTGAGTCAGTGCTCTCGGCCCCACCTGGCCCTGCCCAGCAGACAGAAACGCTCCCAGACTGAGCACCTGGCAGAAGAACCAGACCCGCCCCTCTGGTGACAGCCATCGCTCGGATATCTTTATATATATGCCTCATGTCTCCCAGGAGAACCAGCCAGGGCGAGAATTCCAGATCCAGGAGAAAAACTGTAAATTAGCGTGAAAAGTAGCTGTCGTCAAAAACACTGCCAACGACAGTGTAAATTTGGTACAGGCCTTCTGAGGGGCAATCTGGCAACATGTTTAGAAAGTGAAAAAATAATGCTCAGACTCTTTATTCAGAAAGACTTTTTTATGAAATTGACAACCTCTCTTCTCCCTCCTCTCCCCACACCATGGAATGAACAGGCTGTGTGGGTGGCAATGGTGACAGCAAAGCTGTTTATAAAGTGACAGGAATGGGAGCTCCTCAAATATCAGACCCCATAGAATGGTCAGCTCAGTCAGAGCACAGGCTCGAAGTGGAATATTATGCAGCCATTTAAAATAGTTTTTTGCTGGGTGCAGTGGCTCACACCTGTAGTCCCAGTACACGGGAGGCTGTGGTGGGAGGATTGCTTCAGCTCAGGAGTTTGAGGCTGCAGTGAGCTGTGATCATACCACCTCACTCCAGCCTGGGTGAGAGATTGAGACCCCGACTCTAAATAAATGAATAAATAATACTTTTCAGCCATGTTTATTGAATGCTAGGTGTGCCCCGGACACTGGGACCTCCATGCTGAATGCCGCCTTGGCCTTATCTTATGACATCTGCACTTGAGGAAAGAGCAGGAAAAAGTGACATGGAAAATGCTTATTATAATCATTAAATTTTTTTTAGAGATGGAGGTCTTGCTATGTTGCCCAGGCTGACCTCAAACTCCTGGGCTCAAGCGATCCTCCCACCTCTGCCTTCCAAGAAGCTGGGACTACAGGCATGAGCCACCACGCCCAGCACTTACATGATTCAAAGTAAGAAAAGGCAGAGTAGAAAATTTTATCCAGTCTTTGCCTCCCACTATAACTGCAGCTTGTGTTTGCAGAAACGCCAATTGAGTGCCAGATGCTGGGCTGAGGGTGCTATGTGCTTGCTCTAACATCTCACCATAACTCAATGGGTTAGACACTAGCCCTACTCTCATTTTCACAGGAGGAAACTGAGGCACAGTGGAAGTGACTGAGCCCAAACCCAGGCCTGCCTGGTCCCTGAACTACCTTTAATGATCCCTCTATACTGTCTCTCGTTAACACAGAAATGACATCAGCTCAAGGTCAGATGCCAGAAAGAAAAATCTGGACCAATGACAATAAATGAAGGCTGGTGGAATTTGCTGTTTTTGTTTTTGTGTTTTTCCTCTCTGTTGATTTCTATTAGATTTGTGCAGAAAAAAAAAAAAAAAAAACTAAGCCTAAAAACTGCCACCAAGAATTTGCAGCAGGTGGGGAGAAGTGAATAAGGAAGTGGGGAAGAGTGGGAAGGACGTTAATAACGCATGTACTGGCTTAGAATCCGGAGCTAGAACCATTTAGGAGCAAGGTGTGAAGCAGTGGAGCCTGAAGTGAGGGGCCAGTGGCTTCCGAGGATGGTGAGAGATCCTGGGGCTGGGAGGCGGGCCGGGGGCGGGGCTTATCTAGCCCGGGCTTCTCTGCAGCGCTGTTGCCAAATCTATTTATTACCTGGTGCTTACGTCCATTATCTCCTCAATGTTTGCATTCCTCCATTATCTCCTCAATGTTTGCATTCCTCTCATTTTTCAGACTACAGGAAATGATAAACGGGGAAAAACCCTCACAAAGCTGTGGTTTGCTTTCAGCCCTGGAGTGCTAGGAGGGAGGGAGTCTCTGCCAAATTCTTCTTGAGTCATAAAGACGCTTTGAGTTCCTCTAATCTGACAGGGGAGCACTGTCGAGCTCAGTCTTTTTGGCCAATGCAGAAAGGCAGCCACAATTTGGATATTTTAAAGCAAGGTGGTTTTCTTTTTATTTTCCAGAATCCTTAGAAGAGTGGTTTTTTTTTTTTTTTTTTTGATGGGGTCTTGCTCTGTTGCCCAGGCTGGAGTACAGGGACGTGATCATAGCTCACTGCAGCCTCAAACTCCTGGACCCAAGCCATCCTCCCACCTCAGCCTCCTGAGTAGCTGGGACCACAGGCCTGTGCCACCACGCCCGGCTAGTTGTTTTGGAGAGACAGAGTCTCGGTATGTTGTTCAGGCTGGTCTAGAACTCCCGGCCTCAAGCGATCCTCCTGTCTCATGAGCCACTGTGCCTGGCCCTCAAGGTGGTTTTCCTGGAGGGAAGATTGCCTGGTTCTCTGAAAATGGGAGAACTGTTTTACCCTCTTAACAGCTTCTGGAAAGGAAGGCACACAGGGAGCAGGAAAGTGAGAGGGAGAGAAAAATACGATTTGTTTAAATATCACGTAAACACCTAGTGCCTGCTGAGCTGGGTCTAGAGCAGACAAGGATGAGAGGAATTTACAGTCCAGCCAAGGGTCATCCAAGACCACCACCCCTCCATGCCCACTGAGGAGCCTGGCTTCCTGAAAGCTTGCAGCTGTGAGCCTTGTGCCAGACCCCTGGTGTGCTCAGGTTGTCATGTGTCCAAGACCTGCAGTTGGTGACGTGCAAAGCTGCAAACCAAATTCATGCTTATGGGGCTGGGTGCAGAGCCAGGCTTTTCGCCTCCAAGAGCTCCTGCACAGTTTTGTTTTGTTTTGTTTTGTTTTGTTTTGTTTTGTTTAGTTTTTTGTTATTTGGAGTGCAGTGGTGTGATCTCAGCTCACTACAACCTCCACCTCCTGGATTCAAGCGATTCTTCTGCCTCAGCCTCCCGA
This sequence comes from Saimiri boliviensis, assembly GCF_048565385.1. Taxonomy (NCBI): domain Eukaryota; kingdom Metazoa; phylum Chordata; class Mammalia; order Primates; family Cebidae; genus Saimiri; species Saimiri boliviensis. The sequence goes on from NC_133449.1 coordinate 114,550,051, forward strand.
GTAGCCGGGATTACAGGCACCTGCCACCATGCCTGCTTAAGTTTTGTATTTTTGGTAGAAATGGGGTTTCGCCATGTTGGCCAGGCTGGTCTCGAACTCCTGACCTCAGGTGATTGCCTGCCTCAGCCTCCCAAAGTGCTAGAATTACAGACGTGAGCCGCCACGTCTGGCCTCCTCCGTGGTTCTTTCTGTAGTGCTCATGATGAATGACTTCAGAGGTATTTAGAAGATGTAGATTCAAAAAAGCAGCTAACTGGGTCAGGGTTACTTAATATGCAGCTCACTCCAAAATGAGTTTCTCCAACTTCAAGAAACTTTCTGTTACCCAGAAGCATGAGAGGATACACACTTTTCACAGCTGGAGGGCACTCCTTCCTGGCCACATGGAAACAATTGCTAAGAAGCCTTCTCTTGCTTTTTTTTTTTTTTTTGAGACGGAGTTTCGCTCTTGTTACCCAGGCTGGAGTAAAATGGCGCGATCTCGGCTCACCGCAACCTCCGCCTCCTGGGTTCAGGCAATTCTCCTGCCTCAGCCTCCTGAGTAGCTGGGATTACAGGCATGTGCCACCATGCCCAGCTAATTTTTTGTATTTTTAGTAAAGACGGGGTTTCACCATGTTGACCAGGATGGTCTCGATCTCTCGACCTCGTGATCCACCCGCCTCAGCCTCCCAAAGTGCTGGGATTACAGGCTTGAGCCACCGCGCCCGGCTCTTCTCTTGCTTTTTTTTAAGACGGAGTCTTGCTCTGTCACCTAGGCTGGAGTGCAGTAGCATGATCTTGGTTCACTGCAACCTCCACCTCCTGGGTTCAAGCAATTCTGCCTCAGCCTCCCTAGTAGCTGGGACTACAGGTGTGTGCCACCATGCCTGGCTAATTTTTGTATTTTTAGTAGAGATGGGGTTTCACTGTGTTAGCCAGGATGGTCTCGATCTCCTGATCTTGTGATCCACCCGCCTCAGCCTCCCAAAGTGCTAGGATTACAGGTGTGAGCCACTGCACCTGGCTTCTTACTTCCTTTTGGTAGGAATGATCATGACTTTACATGGGAAGAAAGTCTGTTTGGGTACATTCCATGCACCTGTTCTTCCCTTCTGAATTCTACCAGATCTATGGATTTATTCGATGAACACGTCTGTGATACCAGGCCTTGAGCTGGTGTCAGCTGAGGCTTTCCCTGTGATCAAGTCAGGAAAGAGCCCTGTCCTCAAGAAGCAGATGGTATAGACAGGAAAGCCATCATGATTTAGGGTGGGGGATGCTGCAGTGGGTGAGCCTGCCGGCTGGTACCTGGGAGGGTTAAGGAAGGTGACCTCTAATCTTGAAGGAGGGACAAGCAGGTGTGGAACTGGCCAGGTAAAGGTTAGTAGAGGCAGATGGGAATGGGGTGAAGGAGAGAGGCCTTCTGGGCAGGAAGAACAACATTTGCAAAGACTCAGAGAAGACTGGATCTCAGGTTAAATCATTTAAAACGGGAAAATCCTGTAAATCTTATCTGTGCTTTACTCTGGTTGCTATGAGAATCAGATTAAACACAATCTGGTTTTTCATTCCCCTTCTTTCCTTCCCTTTGAGGAGCAAAACTCTGGGTCTCTTGGCCGCTTCTCTGACGAATGCTTGAGCGGTAAGGGGTTTCAGGCCCCTTGAACACAAAGATGGGCTGGGGCAGTGGATCACGCTTGTAATCCCAGCACTTTGAGAGGCTGAGACGGGTGGATCACCTGAGGTCAGGAGTTCAAGACCAGCCTGGCCAACATGGCGAAACCTGGTCACTACTAAAAATATGAAAGTTAGCCAGGCATGGTGGTACCTGCCTGTAATCCCAGCCACTCGGGGAGGGGGGCTGAGGCAGGAGAATCACTTGAATCCAGGAGGCAGAGATCACAGTGAGCCGAGATTATGCCACTGCACTCCAGCCTGAGTGACAGAGCCAGACTCTGTCTCCAAAAAAAAAAAAAAAAAGTCTATGGCCATACCACCCTGAATATACCTGATCTTGTCTGAACACAACAAAGATGGCACTGCTAGCCCTGCCTGGGGATGGGCTGATGTGGGCATGGAACTGCAGTGTTCTGGACACTGTCTTTTGTCTGGCCCTCCTGGAGACAGCTGTGTCAGAAGTGGGCAGGAAGGGTGAAGGCTGAACTCAAGAGTCCTCCCTCAAGGGTTTAGGACTTCAGTGTTGGGGTGGCCAGGTTTCAGCAAAACTTCCACCTTCCCTGTGGCCAGGAGAGTTGGCAGTTTCCTATATAAATCATCAGCAGAGTTTCTGGGTTAGAAACGACCTTGGAGTCGGTATATAGTTCCTGGTGACAGTGTACATTCTTAATTTCCAGCAGTTGGAATGGGCATGGTATGGTGGCTCATGCGTATAATCCCAGCACTTTGGGAGGCCGAGGCAGGATGATCGCTTGAGGCTAAAATTCGGAGACCAGCCAGGGCAACAGAGCTAGACCTGACTCTACACAATATATATATTTTTTAATTGAGTTTGTGCTGGGCACTGTAGCTCATGCCTGCAATCCCAACACTTTGGGAAGCCAAGGTGGGCAGATCACTGAGGTCAAGAGTTCAAGACCAGCCTGGCCAACATGGTGAAACCCCGTCTCTACCAAAAATATTTAAAAATTACTTGGGTGTGGTGGTATGCACCTGTAATCCCACTGCACTCCAGTCTGGGCAACAGACCAAGACTCAAAAAAAAAAAAAAAAAATTTTGAGTCGGGCACAGAGACTCACATCTGTAATCCTAGGACTTTGGAAAGCGGAGATAGAAGGATCCCTTGAGTCCAGGAGTTTGAGACCAGTCTGGGCAACACAATGAGACTCCCGTCTCTACTTAAAAAAAAAAAAAAAAAAAAAAAGTTAGCTAGGCATAGTGGTGTGCCTGTAGTTCCAGCTACTCAGGAGGCTAAGGGGGGAGGATCGCTTGATCCCTGGAGTTCGGGGCTATAGTGAGCTATGATTGTGTCATTGCACTCCAGCCTGGGCAACAGATCAAGATCCTGTCTCAAGAATGCAACAACCATGAAACAAGTAGTTTGTACATTTCAAATCAGAGTTTTGCTAGAATTCCAAAAATACATCCTCTTTACACTTCAATTTTCTTTTTCCTTCCCTGGTTCTTTGATCCCTTTTTTTTTTTTTTTTTTTTTTTTTTTTTTGAGACAAGTTCCACTCTTGTTGCCCAGGCTGGAGCGCAATGGTGCAATCTAGGCTCATCACAACCTCTGCCTCCCGGGTTCAAGCTATTCTCCTGCCTCAGCCTTCTGAGTAGCTGGGATTACAGGTATGTACCACCACGCCCAGCTAATTCTGTATTTTTAGTAGAGATGGGGTTTCTCCATGTTGGTCAGGCTGGTCTTGAACTCCCAACCTCAGGTAATCTGCCCACCTCGGGCTCCCAAAGTGCTGGGATTACGGGTGTGGGCCACCATGCCTGGGCTGCTGCTTTGATCTTAATAAGCTCTCATACCCATATGCATCTGACAGTACTGTGCGGATGTGTGTGCATGTGCATCTGCATAAACACTTAGACAAGGAAGCGAATAAACACTTAGACAGGGAAGCGAAACTGGGCAACAAGAGCAAAACTCCGTCTCAAAAAAAAAAGACAGAACCCACCTGGAGTGGCACACACACACCTATTGGACTCATATCTCTATCATACGTTGCATTTGTGAACAAACTTTCTGAGGCTCAGTTTCCTTTCCTGAAAAATGGGAATATGACAGTGCTGGTGTTCATAGGGTGTTCAGGGTTAAATGGGTGGGATTTTGTTTAGAAAGAGCTTAATGCCGTGCCTGACGTGTTAGCTTCAATAATGCATCTATTATGTGCACAGAAAAAAAAAAAAAAGGCTTCTACAGTTTTGGCAGCATTTATCTCCAGAGGGTGGGCTATGGTTACAATGAACACCTATTACTTTTGTAATCAGTGAAAAAGAACAATAAGTGTTATTATTCATTTAAAAATCTGTCTTTGGCTTTGGTAGGAAGGAACCTGCAGTTAATGTCAATGTCCCAATCCCCGAGGAAGACAAAGCCTCCGGTTTTGAACCAGGACTTTAAGGACAAACATTCTGCCCTAGGGCTTATAATCAAGGAGATAGATACTAAATCAGAATTCTAGAGACATTTTTGCCCTCACCCACCCTTGCAGTCCCCTGGATCACTGCTGTTTGGAAGGCAGGCAGAAGAATTCAGAAAACATAACTCCCTAAATAAGGCTTTCTCTCCCATTGTGCGGGGGAGGCGGGGGTGGTTCTCCACTGTGGTGGTGTCAGGTAGAAATCTAACTCTCTAGGGAATGATTCCAGGAGCATGACATTCACCCTCTATCAGGCCTTCACCGAGGAATCTCAGGTGGCAAATAAACCATGCACTAGGCTGCTTCCAGCTGGGGGACTGTGACTGTCCTGCTCTGGTGTCCAGAACTATCTGAGGCCCAGGCCCTTGGCTCCGTCTCTGGACGAGATTCTTGACTGGCAGCCCAGCGCCTGCGCAGCAGCAGGAGACAGAACCCACCTGGAGTGGCACAACCCCTTCCAGTCTTCTCCTTGCTCTTCTTGGGCCGTCCCTTGACAAGCAGGAAGGGGCAGGGTGCCCACCCTCCTGGGATTATCTGCAGAACCATCGGCCTGCCTGGGCTGGCTTCGGAGTGACTGGCTTTCTCCTCTTCCGCACCCGCGGCGTGGGGGGTGAGGGCGAATATTGCTGCTGGCTCTGGAATAAAATGCTGCCTCTGTTTGGGAGACAAAGAACAGAGTGGCTCCTCCGGTCAGCTGTCTCTCCCGGCTGGCAGGCCCCTGGCCTCCCCCAGGCCTCTTTGAGGCTCTAGGCACCCCACGAGCAGGGCCTTCTGCGGCCAGGCTGGGAGCTGCTGCACCATGGGTGTGTTTTCACTGGAGCCTGAAGGAATGTTTTACCTTAAGAGACCCCAGGCAGCTTCCTTGCTGGGAAGATACTCATTTGCTGGGGCGGGGCTGGGGTGCAGAGGTAGGAGGTGCTGTGGCTGGGGATGTGGCCTGGCCAGCGAGTAGGTGGTGGAGCGAGTGAGAGCGTGTGCGCCGTAAAACAGTGTGAGTGCGTGTGCGCTGTAAAACAGTGTGAGTGCGTGTGCGCCAGCGCGTGCAAGGCTACGGTAAGGGGTGTACATGTGCTGTCTGGTAAGAGCGTGTGTGCGCTGGGATGGGAAGAGCCTGTGTGAAGAGTGTATATGTGAGTACTCGCGTGGAAGTTCTGCACTCGGGTGTGAGGCTGTGCACAAGGCTCACCTGGTGTAGGGCTGTGTGTGCCGCTTCTTGTGTGCCAGCCCGTGTGCAGGCATGTTTTGTGAGAGCCTAGAGGGAACGCATGAGCACGTGTGCCAGTGCGGGTGCGGGGCGCGGGGAGGCGGGAGAGCCCGAGTGGGAAGCCCCGCGAGGGAGTGCGCGTGGGAGTGGGAGTGCTTGCTGGAGACCGTGCGAGGGCGCGCCCGGGCCGGCGCGTGCGCTCGAGTGCGCGCCGCCGCCCCCTGCCGGGGTCCGAGCTGGTTGCCATGGGAACGCGCCGCGGCCCGAGTTAATCATTTCCTGTGGAAAGTGTGCGGGAGGGGCGCGAGCGGGCGGGCCGCGGAGGCGGCGGCGTGGAGCTGCCTCTTGTAGGCGGGCCGGGCCGGGCCGAGCCCCGGGCGCTGCGGCGACGCCGGGATTCTGCCTCCGTCAGGCCGGTGAGTGGGGGGCCCGGGCGGGCTAGAGGCGGGCGGGGCGCTGGGGCTCCGCCCGGCCAGCCGTTCGGGGCGCTGCGTCCCGGCCGGCCCTGCCCACGGGACCCCTCTGCCCGGACCCACTGGGGGCGCAGGGAGGGAAAGGCCCGGGAGACCCAGCCCTGCGACGTCCCCCCGGCGCCGTTCAGCCCCAGTCGAGGACCTTGCTGGGATCTGGGCATGGGGGCGGCGTGTCTCCCGGGATCTGAGCAGCCTCGGGACCCCGTTTGGATTCCATTGAACGAGGAGAGCGCAGACCCTACTCAGGATCGGCTTGTCAATCGGCGCTGCCCCCTCCCCTTCCTGGGGTTTCCCCCACCCCCAGGGCTCCCGTGAAGGCTGCCGTTGGGCCCCTCCCACCACGACCCTGGAGAGTTCGCTTTTTCCTGGCAGGGCCTGGGGCGGGGTGCGCCAGCCCAGAGGTCAGGAAGAAGGGCCTTGGCCGGTGCCCTCCCGGCAGTGAGGAATTGGGTCTTTGACAGCTGCAGTTGTGGGGGGTCTCAGCAGGGAGGGCGATCTCAGAACCACCTCCTAAGCCCCGCATTGCTAGTTAGAGCAGAACTCTGGCTGGTGCAGTGAAGGGCCTGGTCCTGGGAGGTATGAAAGAGGAAGCTGTGTTTAATTAAATTCTGGAGTACCATTTACTGCCCCCTGCCAACCTCCATACCTCAGCACTCTCTCAAGATTGCGGGTTGTGGCCACCTCTGGCCTTTCACCTTCCCTGGCTGTCCCTCTGCCTGAACGCGATGAGCCACCCGTTCATGTATTCCCCATGCCCTTGTTAAAGTAGCCGTCTCCTTGACCAGGGAGAGTCATTTGCTAGGAATGCAGCCTCAGAATGGAGCCTTGCATTTGCAGTGACTGGACTTTAGGGGCATAGGGTGGTGAGTTCTGCTGTTCATAGGGGCACCAGGGAGCAGAGGGTTTGAAATCTGGGTTGCCCTGGAAAGCCCAGGATAGATGATGGTGTGTAGGAAGGTCGAATTCCCTGTGCAACATCCCTCACCTTCTGCCTGCTCTCCCAGGGGGACCAAGTCCTGCCCACTGCAGTCTCTGGGCAGCCGTCCAGCCTGTCCCCCCCAATCTTTGCAACATCCCTGATCTAGGGCAGGGGGAGTACTGCAGGTCTGCCCCCCTGGTCTAAACCCAGAGAGGCAGAGACCCTCTTCCCCAGCCAGCTCCTCTGTATTTACCGACCACTGGAGCAGTCACCGAAAAATAAAATTTTAGAGCTCTTAGTATATACCAGTATTGTTCTGCACACTTTACCTTGTCTAATGTTTATGGCAATCCTATAAGGTGGAGTTCTCCCCATTTTATAGATGGAGATAATGAGGCATGGAGAGGCAAAGTAATTCTCCCAAGTCACATGTCTAGTAAACATTGAGCCAGGTTCTGAACCAGTCCCACTGCCCTCCCCGACGAATCCTTGGTTGGGAGAAGTTCCTGGACACCAGGTTTCATTTCAGATGCCCATGTCAATGAGAGGGCTGCTTTCTTGGTCCAGGACCCTGGGCTTCAGATTCCTTGATACTTTTGACCTTCATACCCCCGAGGCTGCAAACTTCAGCTGCTTTTTCCTCTTCGGGATCTAGTGCACGCCCTTCCTTTCTTCCTGATATCTTCCTGGCTGCCTCCTCCGCTTCCCTTCCTGATAACCACAGAAATGTTATATCCTCCTGTCCCTGCCCCTCAGACTAAGCCGATCTCCCTGAAAGTCTTCTCTGTCCACTGAGGAGTCAGCCTCCAACTCCCGGCACCGTCTCATCTTCCCAGCAGTGGGGCATGCAGATGGACCTGTCTTGCTCCTTCCCTTGCCCATTGGACAGCTGGTCTGCAGGGTTGATTGTGTGCCCAGCTCTGTGCCAAGCAGCCTGGAGAAGAGGACATTTGGCTGCTCCCCTTGGTTTCTTCCACGCCACACTGGTCCATCTCAGTTTCTTCAGTGGAACTGGCCCTCGTATTTCGATCAGCCTCTGCCCTGTTCTTTGGCCCACATTCCTGTCCCCTTCCCAATAAGACTGCACCCAGGAGCCTCCTAGTTGTTCTCTGTCAAGGAAGGAAGAGACCATAGCTCCCTTGCCAGGTGCCTAGCGTTCTTCCAGAGTTGGGCTCTGCAAACAGCAGATACTAGATCCTCAGGCCCCTCACCCTTGGACTCTACTTTCTTTCTTTCTCTTTCTTTCTTCTTTCTTTTCTTTCCATTCTTTCTTTCTTTTCTTTCTTTTTCTTTCTTTCTTCTCCTTCCCTCCTTTCTTCCTTCTCCTTCCTTCCTTTCTTCCTTCTTTCTTTGTCTCTCAATGCTTTAGTCACTCCTGTCCCTCTGTCTCCTCAACATGCTCAACTCTCCCCTGTTCTAGACACCACTTCCTGTCCTTCCCATCCTAGCCAAACATCCCCAAGGAGAAGGAAGTAGCTGCTTCCTCCCCCATCTCCCGCCCCATTCTTTGAGCCCTCCCAAGTTTGCCATCTGCCCTTCTCCCTCCAGGGGCCCAGGCTGTCTGCCTGTCTGGGCTTCCAGTCCTCCATGTCTCTGTGGCATGACGTGCTGGGCACTGACCAGTCTCTCCTTCCCACTTGCACTTCGGTCACTTCTGAAGACACTATACTTGCCTGGAGCTCCCACCCGTCTCTCACCTTCCTTCCGAAGCTTCCCAGCCCACTGTGAGCCCTGTTATCACATGACTGTCTCCTCTTGCTCAAGCTTTGATGATTGCCTCCTCACCTGTGGCATCAGTGACCCTGTTTAGCTTTGAATCTGTGTCCAGCCTTGACCTCTCTTCCAGGCTTCAGTCCAAGCTTTTGTGTGTGTTCGTTTCAGAACATTCACCCCACAGGACATCCCAGAGTGCTGAATGTGGGTGCAGCTGCAGGCAGGGTGCAATGGGACTGCACACATGAATGTGTGTGAGCTCTGGGACCCATAGGGGGTCAGGGGAAGTGGACATCCTTCAAATAGCTTTCTTCACTCCCTGGCAGGAAGTGGCCACTGCAGTGAGGGCTGGGGAGAGTAGCCCAGGTAGCTCCACTAGGAATTCCTTTTTTTTTTTTTTTTTTTTTTTTTTTTTTTTTTGTAGATGGAGTTTCTTTCTTGTTGCCCAGGCTGGAGTGCAATGGTGCGATCTCGGCTCACCACAACCTCCGCCTCCTGGGTTCAAGTGATTCTCCTGCCTCAGTCTCCCGAGTAGCTGGGATTACAGGCATGTGCCACCATACCCAGCTAATTTTGTATTTTTAGTAGAGATGGGGTTTCTCCATGTTGGTCAGGCTGGTCTCGAACTCCTAACCTCAGGTGATCCTCCTGCCTTGGCCTCCCAAAGTGCTGGGATTGTTGCTTTGCACACAGTAGGTGCTCAGTAAAGACTTGTGCAGGGAATGCCTGAGCTGTGTTCATTTGTCCAGTTCATGAGGGACCTGTCCCTGACTGAAGCTTTCTGTCCCTGACCAATGCTCCCCACACCCTTCCATTCCCCACACCACCTGGTGCCTGTCGCGCACCTGTAGCCTCCAGTAGCCTGCTCAGACTGTGAGGATTTTTTTTGAAGTGTTTATCTACCTTCTGACAGGGAGCTTTCAGGCCTCATCTCTTCTGATCCAAAAGGACCCCTGGCAGATGCCTGGTACCGAGTAGGCATGATTAAATGAAATTGAATGAATCTTTGTATCTCAACACCAGTACGGTGCCTGCCACATGCTAGGCGCAGAGCACAGGCTAGTTGAATACATGAATGAGAACTTGCTGTATATAAACTTCACTTGTCACTGGCCACAGTCAGGGCCCTTTCGAGTCCCTCCTCAGTGAAATGTTAATATTCAGAGCATTCACTGCTCTGCTGACAGGCCTTAGGCAGAGGAGCCTGAAGCCTAAGGGTTAAGCATGTGGTTAAGTGCAATTAGAAAATTAGATGTCTTGGAGGAAAAGGATTAGACTTACGGAGATGCTGCTGACTCTCGGTGTTTCCCCCGTGTGGGGCTAGGACCTGGCTTGTCCTCCGGCTGCCAGGCTCAGCGTGGAAGGGCTCAGGTGTGGGGTCTCAGGCACAGCTGACATGCACCTTTCCCGCTTCGGAGCCTCTGTATTCGGAAACAAACACCCCGGAAAGGCAGCAGGCCTCATTTCATCCTGCCAGCCCTGGGGTCTTTGGGGGACAGTGCAGTTGGAGCTGCTGCCCTAGGTAACCAGCGACTGGTGGAACGTAGACCCTTCCAGATGGCTGGCTCTGCCCGAGGTGCATTCGCGCTGGGCTGCGATCTTCAAGCTTATCTCCCCTTGTTCTCTCCGCAGGCTGCCCGGTGCCCGGAGGAGGCTGCTGAGCCCCGGGCCATGGTCCCCTCTCGCAGGACGTGGAACCTGGGAGCCACGCCCTCGCTGCGGGGCCTGTGGAGAGTGGGCCGGGCCCCGGAGCCCGAGCCGGGGATGGCCCGCCCCGCCCCGGCCCCAGCCAGCCCGGCTGCCCGCCCTTTCCCACACACCGGCCCGGGGAGGTTGAGAACTGGTGAGTCCGCATTTTTAAAATGCCTCTTTATTTCCCTTCCTTCCTCCAGATACCAGAGATGAGACTGAGGTTTCTCACCGGTTCCTAACCCCAGTCAGAGCTGTCAGGTAATTACAGGGTAACCGACAGCCCAAAGCCGGACAGGCGTGGAGCCGGAGCGTCAGTCTCGCCGGGCGCTCCTTCCCTGCGCCCCTGTCTGGAAAGAGGAGACCTGGAGGCCGGGTTAAACTTTAACATGGGCGGGAGCAGAGCAGGGGGACCAGCCGCCTTTCCTCTGGCCGAGCTGGTCAGAGCTCTGCGGGCTGCCGTCCTTGCCTGAGAGCGTGTGGTCGCTCCGGTCTCTGCCCAGGCTGGTAAACAAGGTAGGTGAAGCGGCTGCCCGGGCACCGAGTGTGCCGCTGACACTTGATCCTGCCTGGGCTAGCCCCTGGACGGCTGGGAAGTGGACTGAGGCTGCTCGGGAGCGCGGCCTGGCGGGGCTTGGGGGCCATGTGCTAATTTCAGGTGCTTCTGTAGAGATCCTGACAGCAGGTGGGCAGGGGTCCCAGAGTCTTGGCCCCCACTGTTCCCTCAGGGAGCTGCCAGTGCCAGCTCCCCTTTCTGGGTCATGTCCCCCCCGTGCTTCGAACAAGAAGTGAGCGGCTTTTCTGATTCTGGGCGGGGGCTGGATTGTCGGGGCTGAGGAGCTGCCTGCGACCCTTTCCCAAGGCGTGGGCAGATCACCTTGATAGTGTGGGGGAGAGAGGGCTCTCCAAGCAAGGTGACTTCAGGGGTCTACTGCCTGTCCCTCCTGACCTACAGGGACAGACTCTAGACTGCCAGCCGGTCAGAGCTAGCAGAGTCCCTCTGGGCCATCAGGTCCAAGCACCTTGGCACACAAAAGGGGAAACTGAGGCCCCGAGAGGCACACAGCAAACTCCTATTCACCCCTCTCTCCCAACACATTTGTGCTGTGCATAGCAGCTGGACTGATGCCTTCCGAGGTCTCTCTGCTTCCATGGTTGTCTGGGGCTGGCTGCTCCCAAACAGCACAGCCAGGCTGGGGATGACCCCGGGGCCCTTGGGAAAAGCGTGGGCGTTTGGGCCAGGTAGCCCAGAGGATGGCCTCTACCCCATAAGGTTGTCCTAAGGATAACAAACGTAATATGAATGAGTATTGCTTTTCTGGTAAAACAGAAACATTTTCTCTTAGAAAAGTTCTAAGAGAAACACATAGAAAAATATCAAAAAGGAAATAAAAATCACAAGCTAGTCACTGAATATTTTATGTAGTGCCTTCCAGTCCTCTCTCTCTCTCTCTCTCTCTCTCTCTCTCTCTGTGTGTGTGTGTGTGTGTGTATGCATATAGGTTTTTGAAATATTGTGTTCTCTCAGCTTTCCAACTTGAAGGAAAAAAATTGGGTATTGTGAAGATAATATGACCATACAGACTTTTATCCACTTTAAACATTTAAGACAAAGGTCGAATGAAATCCTGTGTGTGAAATGGAAGCGTCATGCCTGCCACTGGGTCTCAGACAGGTCAGCTGCCCCAGGCCCCTCTGAGCCCCCCGACCAACCTCCATATTGCCACCCTGAGAGTAGGTTGGCAGAGGGTTGATCAGCACATGGGATTTTAATCCTGGCTCCATGTGACCCTGGGCACATTGTTAACCCTCGAGGGCTTCCGGTTCTTTGACTGTGAGGTGGGGAGAATGCCCCCCCCCACCTCCCTGGGGAGTTGTGAGGAGCTGATGGCAACTATAGTCTATTGGCCTGTACTGAGGGCCCTTTCTGTGTGTGTGCCTGGCACTACATGGGTACCCCATGTATCTCATGCCATTTGATCCTTGTGAAGTTGTCCCCATTTTATTAACGAGCAAACTGAGAATCAAGAAGGTTTGGAAAGGCTGGGTTTAGTAGCTCACCCTGTAACTCAGCATTTTGGGAGGCCAAGGCAGGCAGGTCACTTGAGGTCAGGAGTTCTAGAACAGCCTGGCCAACACAGTGAAATCCCGTCTCTACTGAAAATACAAAAATTACCTGGGTATGGTGGTGCATGCTTTTAGTCCCAGCTACTTGGGATGCTGAGGTATGAGAATCACTTGAGCCCAGGAGGCAGAGGGTGCAGTGAGCCAAGATCACACTACCCTGCCCTCCAGCCTTGGTGACAGAGAGAGACCCTGTCTCAAAAAACAAACAAAGAAAGGATGTATGTAAGGTCTGAAAAGCACTTGGCTCAGTGGCTGGCAGTGAGGATATTGGTAAGTCTCAGGGTAGAGGCTCTGCATTTGCCTAGTGAGGCCAGCCCCCATCCCATCCTGCTCAGCCCTGCAGGTGGAGGTGGGTGGCTGGGACATCGCTGTCACAGCCTGCCCTCTCTCCCACCGGTGAGGGAGGCAGTGTGTCAGAGGCTCAAGGGGATACACGCTAGCTGGTTCTGAATTTGCTTGCCGAGGCAATGGAGCCTGGGCCACCTGGTGTGGATTCGGTCTTAATGAAGTCAGGGGAGAAATTGCCACCTAGAGGCAGCCAGGGTAATAAAGCCATAGCCTCTGTGCAAGTCCTCTAAGCTTTGGGCAGATTGGCTGGCATCGGCTTCCTTCTGCTGCCTTGTTGAGCAAATGCCTGCCTCCATTAAAAAAAAAAAAAAAGCCACTGTGGGAATAGGGGATCCTGCGGTAGGGTGTTGAGTCCCCTCCAGAAGAGAATCTTGGGGCAGCTTTTGGTAAAGAAGGAGCGTCGCCCCTGCCCTGAGCCAGGCCTTTCCCTCTGCTGTGTGGGGCAGGCGTGTGAGGGCGTGTGAGCCCCTCCTGGCCACATCTGGGCCAGCCGGGGGTGTGTGAAAGCTGAGCTCGGCTGCAGCCCTGGCCAGTGGTCCGTGGCTAGCAGTCTTCAGCCAGCGATCCGAGTGTCTCACCTATCTCTCTGTCCTGGGACAGGGCGTGGAAAAGATACCCCAGTCTGCGGTGACGAGGACTCCAGTGCCCGAAGTGCAGCTCGCCCGGCCCTAGCTCAGTGCCGAGCCCTTAGTGTGGACTGGGCTGGCCCCGGGAGCCCCCACGGGCTCTACCTGACCCTGCAGGTAAGCACTGGAGCCTTCTGGGCTGGGGGTACCTTGGCCTCCAGTGGCTGGGTTCCTGCCAGGTTCCTAGGGGTAGGAAGCACCAGGGGAGAGCTGGGGACCCGCCTCATACCTCTCTGCTAGGCCCCTGGTGACCCATCTGCCTGTGAGCTGCTTTATTAAGTCAGCTAGGGGAAATTTCACAGGAGCTGACAGCTTTTCAGCCACACCCTGGCTGAGGTGTTAAAGTGGGAAGCATGGGCCTTTGCTGAGATGGGCAGAGCTTGGAGAAGGTGTTGGGAAAACAGGCAGGTTTGTGTAGTTGATTATTCTCAAACATGGTTATGTGAGTATTTCCTTGTTTGAAGTGGGAATTCAAAACTAGATGGGGATTCACTAAAACTTAGGGTCTTCTCCTTCATAGTTATTACCAAGTGACTGTAAAAAGACACAGTAAGGCTGGGCATGGTGACTCAGGCCTGTAATCTCAGCACTTTGGGAGGCTGAGGTAGGAGGATACTTAAGCCCAGGAGTTCACAACCAGCCTGGACCATATAGTGATACCCCATCTCTACAAAAACAAAAATAAAAAATTAGCCAGGCATGATGGTTCCTGCAGTCCCTGCTACTCAGGAGGCTGGGGTTGGAGGATCACTTGAGCCCAGGAGGTTGAGGCTGCAATAAGCTGTGATTGTACCACTGCCCTCTAGCCTGGGTGACAGAGTGAGATTCTGTCTCAAAAAAAAAAAAAAGACAAACTTTACGTATATGTGTATATTTGGCTATAGAAATAATAGACTGATAACAGTAATAATAGCTACTATTTATCAAACATGGACTTTGTGCCAGGCATTATAGATCTCCTATTAGTCCTCATAATACTCATAACAGCCTCAGGAAACAATATTTGATCTGTACTTCGTAGATGAGGATGTGGAGGCTCAGAGAGGTTAAGTCACTTGCTGCTGGTCACACATTCGATCATTCACACAACTAGCCTTATAACATTTGTAAAGAATTTACACAGGGCAGAGACACAGTTACCCAGAAACGGCCTCTTGTAGTCCTCTATCTTTGAAAAATCCACTATTAAGTATTTGGTGTTTATTTATTTATCTTTTCTATATAGAACCACTTAATTATATTTATATGATTTTTATTTTTGAGATGGAGTCTCATTCACTCTGTTGCCCAGGCTGGAGTGCAGTGGTGTGATCTTGGCTGCAACCTCCGCCTCCTGGATTCAAGTGATTCTCCTGCCTCAGCCTCCCGAATAGTTGGGATTGCAGGTGTGCGCCACTATGCCTGGGTAATTTTTGTATATTTGGTAGAGACAGGGTTTTACCATGTTGGCCAGGCTGGTTTTGAACTCTTTTTTTTTTTTTTTTTTTTTTGGAGATGGAGTCTTGCTCTGTCACCCAGGCTGGAGTGCAATAGCACAGTCTCAGCTCGCTGAAACCTCTGCCTCTTGGATTCAAGTGATTCTTTTGTCTCCGCCTCCTGAGTAGCTGGGATTACAGGTGTGCGCCACCATGCCCAGCTAATTTTTATTTTTAGTAGAGATGGGGTTTCACCATGTTGGCCAGACTGGTCATGAACTATTGACCTCAAGTGATCTGCCTACCTCAGCCTCTCAAAGTGCTGGGATTATAGGTGTAAGCCACAGTGCCTGGCCATATTTATGTGATTTATTTATTTATTTATTTATTTATATTTATTTTTATTTTTTGAGACAGAGTCTCACTCTGTTGCCCAGGTTGGAGTGCGGGTGGCATGATCTCAGCTTACTGCAACCTTCACCTCCTGGGTTCAAGTGATTCTTATGCGTCAGCCTCCTGAGTAGCTGGGACTGCAGGCGTGCACCACCACACCCAGCTAATTTTTGTACTTTTGGTAGAGATGGGGTTTCACCATATTGGCCAGGCTGGTCTTGAACTCCTGACTTCAAGTGATCTGCCCACCTCAGCCTCCCAAAGTGCTGGGATTACAGGCATGAGCCATAGTGCCCAGAGCATATTTATATGATTTTTATTATTTATTTTAGATGTTATTCTGTGACTAGCTCTTTTCCTGAAGTAAGTCCTGGTAATCTCTTCATGTTTATCAACACGTAGAAAATTACTTTTTATTTTTGGAACAAGGTCTGGCTCTGCTGCCCAGGCTAGAGTGCAGTGGTACAATCTCACTGCAACCTCCAGCCAAGTCATCCCATCTCGGCCTCCCAGGCAGCTGGGACTACAGGCATGTGCTACCGTGCCTGGCTAATTTTTGTGTTCTTTGAAGAGATGGAGGTTTCACCATGTTGCCTAGGCTGGTCCTGAATTTGTGAGCTCTGCCTTGGCTTTCCAAAGTGCTGAGATTCCAGGTGTGAGCCATCACACCCAGCCCTCTGTCTTTCTTTTATACTGCTGCATAATAGTCTACTTCAGGGCTTACCATCAATCATTTATAACAGATCCTCTATTGTTTCTGATTGCAGTGAGTTCCTTAAATAAATATCTGTGTTGCGTTCATGCAGTGATAGCTTGGAGTATTTTCAGGGCAGCACAAGCTCTGCCCATTATTAATGAATGCATTCGTTCAACAGATTATTTAGAATGTGCCAGTCTGTGCTAGAGTCAGAGGTACAGTGCAGAGAGATGAGAGAGTTTAGCAGAGGTGCCAGAGAGTAATTAAATAATCACAAAGGGATGAAGGCAAACCAGACAGCGGCCATGAAGGCAGTGGCAGAGGACGGACACCAGGATTATCTGGGGACGTTGCCAAGGCCCATCCCCGACAAGGAAGCTGGTACACGAGAGGGCCCACCACTCCCCCACGTTCTCCTGACCCTCCACTTACACTGGTTCTGCCCGTTCTGGAACTTCCACTTCCACAGAGCCTTGAAGGAATGGTGGGCAGGATGGTATGTGGGAAACACATACCCTTCAAGGGGACATATCCCTGCTACAAATGGAAGTCTGGGCCCGGGGAGCTTGTCCCAGCCCCTGATCTGAACATGGGTATGCTGGCTCTTGTGGCTTCAGGGACAGTCTTGTGTTTCGAGGTGATTCTTGTGCCTTCTCATGTGATTCATCTGAAAACTGAACCAAAAGTTTTGTCTTTTATCTGTATAAATCTGCAAGAAAAGCAGGTCTGGTGAGAGAACAGTTAAAAGAAACCCGAGGACCCACTCTTTGCTCTGTCTTCAGCCCTCAGTAGTGAAATTGGAAGGCGGCGGTCAGAAACCCACAGCCTCCAGCTGGGTGGTGGCTCTGTTCTTGAGTTCTGATTATGGGGTGTTGAGCTGTGGTTGTAGCTGAGTCTTGGGGTCAGCAGATCTGCTGAAGATCTCTGGGAAGCTGGCACCAGCAACTGGCTTCCACGTTCACATCCTGCCGGGCCCCCACACAGCTCTATTACGCGGTAGGTGTTTCAGGGTCAAAAAGTGGGACCAGGGTGGGTCCCAAGCTCAGTGCAGCGACCTGGTAGGCTTAGTGACACCTCCCCTCCCTATCCTCTTTCCAGCAGTTAAAACCTGAGATGTACCCCACAGAAGCGCTGCAGAAATTCCCCAGGGCCCTGTCTGCCCTTTCTGTGGCTTGGCCAACAGGCCAGAAATAGTATAACCTTTGCCCTGGCTGGCAAATGGAAACTTCCAGCTGCTGTCCTAGCCGCCATGGTTGACAGGCCTGTTCACGACGGTGTGCAGTTGGTCACAGGGTGGAGACAAAATTAAGTCGGAGGGAATTTTCTTTTTTCCTTTTGAGATGGAGTCTCACCCTGTCACCCAGGCTGGAGTGGAGTGGTGCAATCTTGGCTCACTGCAACCTCCACCTCCCCAGTTCAAGCGATTCTCCTACCTCAGTTTCCCAAGTATCTACAATTACAGGTGCCTGCCACCACACCCGGCCAATTTTTTTTTTTTTTCCTATTTTTAGTAGAGACAGGGTTTTACCATGCTGGCCAGGCTGGTCTCAAACTCCTGACCTCAGGTGATCCACTCACCCTGGCCTCTCACAGGGCTGGGATTATAGGCATGAGCCACTGTGCCCAGCGGGAATATTCCTAAATGTGAGTGGTGTGCTCCCCACCTGCCCTTCTCAAGCAGAACTTGGGGCTGAGAGAGGGAGGGGGTAATTTTGGGCTAAGGAGCCTGCTGGTGTCACTTTTCTTGTCTTTTCAATGATCTGTATTGGCTTTTTGATGGTCAAGTAAAAAAAAAGTGAAGATTACAGGACTCATGTCCTGAATAGCTCCCTCATATCAAGCCCTCACTATGCACCAGGTGCCTTCTGGGGACTTGGCTGCGTCTGTCTTTTACTCTTCACACAAGCTTAGTGACACATTCCTGTTATTACCATTTCTATTTTAAGAATGAGGAGGGCGCAGCTTCAGGAAAGTAAGTAACTAGCCCACTGTCACACAGCTTAGCCGAGGCAGAGCCAGGCTTCACACACAGGCCTTGCTGCCTCTAGACCATGAGTGTATTTCTTAGACTGAGCACTTTGAAAAGAGTAACTTATTTTTTTGTTTTGAATGTAAAGGTCACAAAGACACGCAAAAATTGTCTGCCATCTCTCTTCCAAGATAACTTCTGTTGATATTTAGAAAAAAGGAAAGAAAAGCTGAGCATGGTGGCTCATGCCTGTGGTCACAACACTTTGGGAGGCTGAGGCAGGAGGATGGCTTGAGCCTAGGAGTTTGACACCAGCCTGGGAAACATGGCAAATCTCATCTCTAAACAAAAAATACAAAAATCAGCCAGTCATGGTGGTGTGTGCCTGTAGTCCCGGCTACTTGGGAGGCTGGAGTAGGAGGATTGCTTGAGCCCAGAAGATCAAAGTTGCAGTGAGCTGTGATTGTGCTATTGCACTCCAACCTGGGCCACAGGTGAGACTCTGTCTTTAAAAGGATAAAAACCCAAAAAACAAAAAACAGCCAGGTGCAGTGGCTCGTGCCTGTAATCTTAGCACTTTGGGAGGCTGAGGCAGGTGGATTACTTGAAGTCAGGAGTTTGAGACCAGCTTATCCAACGTGGTGAAACCCCGTCTCTATTAAAAATACAAATATTAGCCAGATGTGGTGGTACACACCTGCAATCCCAGCTACTCGGGAGGCTTGGGCAAGAGAATCGCTTGAACCTGGGAGGCGGAGGTTATAGTGAACTGAGATCGTGCCACTGAACTCCAGCCTGGGTGACAAAGTGAGACTGTTTTAAAAAAGAAAAGAAGAAAAACCATAGTCAGTGTTTATAAGGTTAAGAATTCAAATGCCAAAGAGATTGAAAATGAAATGTAAGGCCGCCTCCTTCCCCCTTCCACATTCTCTCTCCTGTGAACCTTCTTTTTGTTCCCCTCAAATCAAAATGATGCTTGTTTCCAGTCTCAGCCACTACGCTATCCCCCCAGCCTTCCAGAGAGGACCGCTCTCTGTGCAGTTCTCTCGATCTGTCTCTATGCCTGTTGTATTTTTATTATCCTCAAACGGGGTCACTCTTTGCATGTGGTCCTGCTGCCTGCCTTGGGCATCTTTCTGCGTGAGTGGCAGGTGATGTTCTCTGGATGAAACACCTCTTCGTGCCTCCCCCTCTCTCCCTGTGCCTGCGCACTGGCCCTCTCTGTCTCGAGTCCTTTGCCTGTGGTCCCCCGGAAGAGGAGACAGCTTCCCACGGCCTCTCGATAGCCCTGTGGGGTGGGAAGAGTGAAGGAGGCAGGGCCGTGGCCCTTGCCCCGCCCGGATGGACTCATGCGCAGCCTCCTTGGCAGTCCTGGGGCTCCCATCTCGGGGGGTGGTCTGTGTGCTTCGGGTGGCAGCAGCTGGCACGGGAGCAGCTGACCTGAGGTTGGTGTGTATGTGGTGGGGCTGGGTGGCTGCCTGTGGGGCTGGTGCGCCTGAGACACACCCCATAGAGCCTGCAGGGATGGCGTGAGTTTTGCCTGAGGACTTGAAGTGCCTAAGAACCTTCCTTGCGCTGGGCGCAGTGGCGCGGTGCCTGTAGTCCCAGCTACTCGGGAGGCTGAGGTGGGAGGATCACTTGAGCCCAGGAGTTCTGGGCTGCAGTGCACTATGCCGATCGGGTGTCTGCACTAAGTTCGGCATCAATATGGTGACCTCCTGGGAGCAGGGGACCACCAGGTTGCCTAAGGAGGGGTGAACCGGCCCAGGTTGGAAACGGAGCAGGTCAAAACTCCCGTGCTGATCAGTAGTGGGATCGCGCCTGTGAATAGCCACTGCAATCCAGCCTGGGCAACATAGCAAGACCCCGTCTCTAAAAAAAAAAAAAAAGAACCTTCCTTGCTGGTGCAGAAGGCCAGCTGCCAAGGGAGGCCAGGAGAAGGCACTGCCACTGTCTTGCTGCAGGATCTGGCACATCCTCTTCCAGAGCCTGGGCCTCATCGTCCCCACCCACCCACACAGTGGGGGACTGGACCCGCTGGGCCCCGGGGTGCCAGCTCTGAGAATACACCATCCTCCCTGGTGCTGTCCCCTTCATGTGAGGATTCTGGTTGTGTCTTGGCAGCAGGCCCTGCAGGACAAGGGGTGCAAGAGCCAGAGTCAGGGGAAGAAAGAAGAGAAGCTTCGGGAGAGGCAGGCGCCAGCCCCCAGGCGGGCCCGGGAGGCCCGGGAAGCTGGTGGCACGATGAATGTAGAGAACACAGGTAAAGCAGCTGTGCCCGCTGACCTGGCACTCCCTGGTGAAGCCAGTGCAGGAGGGAGGCTCTTGTGTGGTCGCTGCTATCCCCATGCCCTGTCCTCCTTGCTCCCCAGCTGGAGGTGGCCCAGATAGACTCCAGTAGCCTGATTTGAAGCTCTGGGACCCCAGCCTACCTCTCCTGGATTCAGGGACAGTGGTGTGTATAGAACCTTCATCTGACCACCTGCCTCCCACGGTGTCCAGGGCCCCACCCAGTGATAAGAGGCCTTGGCCAGCGTGGGCTGGGGTTGAATTTCCCTGCTTTTTGTCTTCTTCCAGTGCCTCTCTAAAGCAGGGCGAGGGTGGCAGCCTCACAGACGCCACCACAGGCAGACAGAGACTCGGCCTTCTTCCTCCTATCCACGGGCTCCCAGGGTCTAGAGGCTCCTAGGACAGGACTCTGATTCTCCTGGCCAAAGGCTGAGATATAGGACCCGGTAGCTCAGCTCTTCTCTGGCAGGGCCTGCCATGGTGTCCAGGGCTGGCTGGTTCTGGAACATTCCACAGGCCCTCCCTTGTAGTTTCATGGGTCCATGCTTGGGGGCCTCGGCAGTAAGTGAGAGCCTGGCAAGAATGGAGAAGGAGCATCCTTCAGGAGCTGGGGGAAAGGCCGAGAGCACGTGGAGGAAAGAGGAGCCAGCCTTGCTGTCATCTTCTTCCTCTGTCACCACAAGGTGAACTTGTATGTCTGAACTTGCCACGTGGTAGAAGGAGCGGCAGGGCTTGGGGTCTGGCTGAGGGTGGGCAGGCCAGCCTCAAGCAGGGGACATTGCCCCGTCGATTGTGCACCAAGGAGAGGAAGGTTGATTCCAGGGAACAGCAAGGGGGACCCGTCAGTGGGGCCAGGCCAGGCTTGCACCGCACCTTTGAGCCCTGAGTGTAGCCTCCCCAGCACAGGGACCCCTTTGATGTCACCTCATCCTTGCATCCTCCCCTTCCTGGGACCTCCCTGAGCTTCTTGGAGATCTGTTCACTCCCACGAGCCCTCTCCAGGCCCCCTTCCCACTCCCCTGCTGTGGCGCTGAGATGCAGGGACTCCCTCCAGGGGTGGCACCCGGTGACCTGAGCAGTGTTCTGGCTGAGCTGACCTGTCTGAGACCTCATTCCTGCCCCATGGGCTGTTGTATAACAGCCACCCACGCCTGTGCATCTCCACAGTGCCGGGCTCCTTCCAGGCAAGGCCCCTTGTCCCCATTTCTCCTCGGAAGCTCCTGCTGGGCCCCTCCCACAGGTCTCTCGAGTGGCAGAACCAGCTCTTGGGCCGGGAGTCCAGTGTGTTCCCTGCCTCACTGCAGCAGCCTGCAAAGGGCTGAGGGCCACGCTGTCACATGCTGCTCATGCCGCCCCGTGTGCAGGCCTGGAAGCATCCCTCTGACCTCACTCACTCTAGAACAGATCGCCGGAGCTCGGCCAGCTCTGTGTGACATGCATGCTGCGTCACGTGCAGGCCACACAGCCAGGGTCACCACCCAACCGGGGATGCCCAGCTCCAGCTCTCTGGAGAGCTCGGGTGGAGGAGGGAAGAGCCAGCCTGTGTGTGCTCCTCCAGCTCTCCTAGAGCGCGGACGGGGCCTCTAGCCATCTGCCCCACCCCCCGGGGCTGTGCTGCGATGTCCCCGCCCAGCTGCAAGACACACCCTCCCCACTACCCTGTCCAGCCCGAGTCCATTCTTTCGGCTTCGCCCAGGCCAGGCTGCCAGAGGGGTGTGTGACTTCAGGTGCAGGTGGCTTCCTTCCTAGAGTTTAGGAGCCCCCCCCAACCCCAGCCTGCCAAGGGCTAGGATTTCTGGGGACCTAGTGTGGGAATGCCTAGAGGCCGGGCTCCCAGGCGGAAGGCAGCACTCTCTGGCCAGCAGAGGTACCTCTTCACTCTTCACTCTGCCAGGTCCCATTTATGCTCCCTGAAGGGAGGAGGCAAATCCCCTGCCCCTCCTCCTCAGTCCCCCATTCTTCTCTCTCTTCCCCGAACTCTTTGCTCCCTACCTGCAGAGACCACGGCCAGTCTTGGCGCCGTGGAAGCAAGCTATGACAAGCATCCTAGGCCCCGTGCGCAGGTCGCGGGCCCTGATTCTCTGTTCTTGTCCTTCATCCGTCTGTCTCTTGCTCCTGGTGACAGGACAGTGGGAGGCCTTTGGAGGAGGAGGACTCAGGCGGTGTTCCGCCTGGCCGGGTCTTTCCCTCTGTCTTGCCTGGGAGGGTCCCTGCATGCCATCGTCGCCAGATGCCGGCTGGCTGAGTTACTGCTCCATGTGTGGTACTGGGTCTGTCTGTCCCTCACACGTGCACATGGCTCCCCTGGCTCCCCTTTCTCCACACAGGGGACCATTTGCCACAGGGGGAGGCTGGGGAGCCCAGTTCCAATCTTCTGTACTCTTGAGAGGATTTCAGACTTAAATAACATTCCTACAAGAGTTGAGTTTTCTAGGGTGAGAATCCTTTGTCTTTCCCAGCAGCAGTTCCTTGCAGGCTGGCAACGGAGAGGGGCTAGCCCAGCAGACCTCCGACATGTGCTCTGAGAGCTGTGTTCAGTGAAAGTTGCTTTCTTAAGTCCCGATCCAGGCAATTTCATTCCCCAGACGCTGCCTGGGGGTGTCTTCTGAGACAGGCCCCAGCTAGCCTATGCCGCTGCCACCCCAGCCCTTGCCCAGTTGCTTACCCCCTCTGCTCACGCTCTGTCATCCCTGATGGTCTGCCCCTCCTCTGCCAGCGTGGGACCTCTACTGCCCTCTCATCAGCCACTACTTTGCTCGTAGGTGGGCGTCTCTTTGGCAGCGGGAGGTGCTTGAGCCTGTCGGGGCCGCCTGGTGCGGCCCCCGTGTTGCATAGGATGGTGGAGGCCATGTCCCAGCTCCAGGAGGAGAAGGCTCAGCTGCAGGAGGAGCTGGTGGTCCTACAGGAGAGCCTGGCCCTCCGTGACAGTGACCAACAGGCAACATCCACTCAGCGGCAGAACCAGGTACCTGGGGAGGCTGGGGTGGGCAGAGGCCACTGCCCACTGCGGAGCAGGTCAGAGGACATCACTTGGGGCATCTGACCCCACCAGGCCACTGGTGTAAGAGGAGACACCTGGGTAGGGTGGCCGGAGTCAGAGGCCTCCCATCCTGGAGGATGAGCTTTTGAGATGCAGCATTTCTTCCAGCTCACAGAAGCCTCCCATCCGGGTCCTCCTTGTGCCCCCATCTCCTCACAGTTACCGGGGCCAGGACCTGGCCCCCTAGGAGGTAACGTAGACATGAGTGAAGCAGGAAGGTGCAGGGGTGCTTCCTACCGAGTCTGCCGCATCATCCCCAGTGCCCTGCACTGGGCAGCCTGAGCAGACAAAACTCATCAGACGGTCACCCCGCAGGAGACTGGCAGGACTTTTCTGGTTCTTTTGATTTCTCATTAAAGGTGGAATCTAGTTTGAGTGCATGCTGGGGAAGGGATCTCTCAAACCTCTGGAAGCCAGGGAGAGCCAGGGTTCATGCTGGTCAGCGTCGTCTCCTTCGTTGGCTGGGCAGGACATTTGGGAACCCTTGGCGCGTGAGCTGCACATCCCGTGGGGCTGACCACCCGCCCTCTTCTCTGTGTGTGGCTGCGTCACTTTCTTCTCCTTCTGCATCTCCACGCGGGCTCCCAGCCTCTTTCCTCACTGTCATCCTCAGCGTCTGTCTCCATGGCTGTATCTGAGCCTTGCCCACTTCCCCAAAGTTCCCAAGCCCGTCTGCCATGTCGTCCCCACTTCTGATCCAGTGCCCTGGCCCAACTGTGGGGCCCCTGAGCTCTGGGCCCAGAGCTCTCTGTTGACAGCCTCGCCTTCAGGAAGAGCTAAGTTCTTTCTGTGTCCCATGAGCCAGCAAAGAGAGGGCCCGGACATGCCGACGTCTGCTTATTGCATATCACGTGATGCTGTAACTTGCTCTCTCAGTTCTGGGGGCAGCATAGTATGCGTGCTTTTGAGATGCAGCATTTCTTCCAGGTTAAGGTGTGTCCTCTTCTCAAGAATGGCCTGGCCTGCCCACCTGCCCCTTGCTGAGTTGGGTGGGCCTCCTTGCGGTGCCCCTCATGCTTTGTGTCTTCCCGTTACACACTTACCCCACAACTTGACTGTCTGGGCCTGCCTTCCTCACTAGCTGGGGGCTCCTCTAGGCCAGCTCTGTATTCTCTTGCCTGCTGCATGCCTGCCTGCTTCCTCAAGTATTTGTGTGCCCCTTTTGTACTGGCATTGAGCTGGGCATGGGGGATACCCCAGTGGACAGCAGGCTCCCACCCGTGGAGGCCCTGCCTGGGGGAAGACAGACATTTGCTTCCCATGCCCACACAAAGTGGGAAGGGCTAGGTAGATGTGCACATGGGTAGCCTTGAGGGTTTGTCCCTGGGTGTCTTGAGCTGGGCTCTGGGACAGAGCAGAGGGAAGCACACTCTGAGCTGAGCTCCCACCAGTGCAAAGGGACTGTGGTGGGAGGGGAGTAGCTCAAGAGCCTTGGGGGTGGCAGGTGCTCCAGGGCCCACCCTGCAGGATGTGTGTCTGGCCTCAGGCAGAGGCCAAACAGCTGTTCTTCTTTCCCTGGCCTTCCCCAGTTAGGCTGTTCAGAAGCTTCATTTTGCAAGTAAGTGTTTTTTAAAGGGCTTTGTGAGCCAGGCACCGTGGCTCACGCCTGTAATCCCAGCACTTTGGGAGGACCAGGTAGGTGGATTGCCTGAGGTCAGGAGGTTGAGACCAGCCTGGCCAACATAGTGAAACCCCATCTCTACTAAAAATACAAAAAATTAGCTCGGCGTGGTGGCAGGCACCTGTAATCCCAGCTACTTGGGAGGCTGAAGCAGGAGAATCTCTTGAACCTGGGAGGTGAAGTTTGCAGTGAGCTGAGATCCCGCCATTACACTCCAGCCTGGGCAACAAGAGTGAAACTCTATCTCACATATATTAAAAAAAAAAAAGAAAGAAAGAAAGAAAGAAGGAAAGAAAAGGGGCTTTGTTGAGAAAGAAAGCGAGAGAAAGCAGGAAAGAAAAAGAAAGGAAAGGAAGGAAAGGGGCTTTGTTGAGATATAATTCACACGCCTTAAAAGTCTCTCCTTGGAGGTGTACAAGTCAGTGGTTGGTGGTAAGTATATGAAGATGGCAGCGCACCCGTCCCCAGTGTGTCATTGACAAACATCTTCAATCCTCCGATCACCTATTAACAGTCACTCCCGTGCTCCTTGCCCTGCAGCCCCTGGCAACTAATGTGCTTTCTGGTTTTATGGATTTATCTTTTCTGAACATTTCATATACGTGAAATCATAATATCTAAACTTTTCGTGATTATAAAGAGGTTTTTGAAAGCATTTTTTTCCTTTAACAAAATCAGCTTGCTTTTTTTTTTTTTTTGAGACAGAGTCTCACTTTGTCACCCAGGCTGGAGTGCAGTGGTGAGATCTCGGCTCACTGCAACCTCCGCCTCCTGGGTTCAGGCCATTCTTCTGCCTCAGCCTCCTGAGTAGCTGGGACTACAGCCGTGTTTCACCATGCCTGGCTAATTTTTGTATGTTTTTTAGTAGAGATGGGGTTTTACCATCTTGGCCAGGCTGGTCTCAAACTCCTGATCTTGTGATCCACCCGCCTTAGTCTCCCAAAGTGCTGGGATTACAGGCATGAGCCACTGCCCCCGGCCAGAATCAGCTTACTTTTTAAGAGGGGAAACCCAGGGTGAAACATGCCAGCCTTTTTAATTCTTTGAGCCCTAGCTCTCCAGCCTCTCTTAGGAGAACCCTTGAGCCCACCCCATTCCCTCAAGTTACTTAGGAATTCAGAATGGTTCCTGGTCTTTGTTCTCAATTTGTCCTTGAACTAACTTTCTTTCTTTTCCTTTCTTTCTTTTTCTCTCTCCCTCCCTCCCTTCCTTCCTTCCTTCCTTCTTCCTTTCTTCCCTCCTTTTGTTTGTTCTTTCGTTCATTCATTCGTTTCACTCCTGTTGCCCAGGCTGGAATGCAATGGCACTATCTCGGCTCCCTGCAATCTCTGCCTCCTGGGTTCAAGTGATTCTCACATGTCAGCCTCTCTAGTAGCTGTGATTACAGGCTTGTGCCACCACACCCAGCTACTTTTGTATTTCTAGTAGGGATGGGGTTTCACTATGTTGGTCAGGCTGGTCTTGAACTTCTGACCTCAGGTGATCTGCCTGCCTCGGCCTCCCAAAGTGCTGGGATTACTGGGGTGAGCCACCATGCCCGGCCTGTCCTTGAACTTTCTGACTGCAGCCCTTTTCTGGAAATTTCTCAGGGGACGCACCTGAAGCTCCAGGTCTCTGAGATGCTCTCTGGAGGGCCCGACCTTGTGGAGACGTGGCCAACCACATGGGCCTGGAGCCGGGTTCAAACCCTGATTTTGGCACTACTCATTAGCTATGTGACCTTGGGCTAGTTAATTACCACTCTGCAGGTCAGTTTCCTCATGTGTGAAATGGATATAATAATATACCTGATGAGATGATCCCTAGTGAGTCATTGGTGTTGCTGTGGCCACCGCCATTGTTGTTAGTGGGAGAGTTTGGGATTTGGAATCCCATGAGCAGGATTCTATTCTGGCTGAGCCACGCGCCAGCTGTGCAGCTGTAGGAAGTCACTTCCTCTCTGAGCCTTCACTTCCCACTCTCTAAACCAGGGCTCACACATGTTGCATTGCAGTTTGGGGGTGGATCTGTTATAAGAGTGGACAGAAAAAAGGATGGTCAACTGGTGCGTGTGGTGTATTGTGGGCTGTCACCCTGGTCTGCCCTGGTCTCCTGCTAGCCTCGCTGTGGCTTGACGCAGACTTGACTTTCCTGGAATTCTGAACGTTGCCTCTCTAAGCAAAGCCCTCCAGGGGTTTCCATGGTGTCTTGTTTGCCATGGTGCCGCGTTCCCAGCCCTGTCCACACTGGCTTCTGACCAGCTGCTTCCTCACACTGCCATTCCTACAAGGCCGTGTGGCTTCATGGTTAAGGGTGAGGGTTCTGCAAGGGTCAGTCAGATTCGAGTTCCAGTCCTAGGTCCACCACTTACTGGTCAGATGACCTCCAGTAAGTTGCCAACCAAAGCTTACCCTCTTAGGAGCTCAGTTTTTCTTCCTGTAAAATGGGGCTAATAATAGTACCTGCCTCATGGGAATAGGGGTTGAAAAATGATCTTATGAAATCCCCCTGCCCTACTAGCAGAGCCAACTCAGTTAGTGGCGCTCCATGATCACTGCTGGGATCTGGGCTTGTGGGGCTGCAGGAGTCTTTTCAGGCCTCCCCATTGCTGTGTCAGGAGGAGGAGGATATACTTGTATTGACTGAGAGCATGTGGGCAAAAGGTCCGTAATACTTGAGCACCAGCTGACCCAGGCCACAGAGGCCACTCATCTTGGTCTGGTGACCACAGGAGGCTGTGGCTGTTGGGATGACCCTCCCCAACATTGGCAACAGCAGTCCCAGGTCATGTCCTGCTGGCTCGAGTTCCCCTGTCCTCTTGTGGATGTCCCTAGAGAAGTTCCCAATAATGTGACATGCTGCCCAGATCTCACTAAACCTTTTTTTAATTTTGAGACAGGGTCTCACTCTGTCACCCAGGCTGGAGTGCAGGGCACCACCACAGCTCACTGCAGCTCCGGCCTCACAGGCGCAAGCCATCCTCCCACCTCAGCCTCCTGAATAACTGGGACCACAGGTGCCCGCCACACCCAGCCAACTTTTCTATTTTCTGTCCAGATGGAGTCTTGCCATGTGGCCCAGGCAGATCTTGAATTCCTGGGCTCAAGAGATCTGCCTGCCTCAGCCACCTAAAGTTCTGGGATTACAGGCATAAGCCACTGTGCCCGACTTGCCACACTCCTTACCTGCCCCTGCACCTCAAGAGTGAACCTTAAAAAGTTGTCTTCAGGGGCCACAGGATGAAAAACTAGATCGTACCCTCAAAATGTGTCTTGTTTGGCCACATTCTTTTTTTAACAACAAAAAAATATATTTTTTAAATAGATGTAACATAAAATTTACCATCTTAAGCTTTTTTTTTTTAATGACAGAGTCTTGCTCTGTCACCCAGGCTGCAGTGCAGTGGCACAATCTCAGCTCACTGTAACCTCTGCCTCCTGGGTTCAAGGAATTCTCCCACCTCAGCCTCCTGAGTAGCTGAGACTACAGGCGTGCACCACCACACCTGGCTAATTTTTGTATTTTCAGTAGAGATAAGGTTTCACCGTGTTAGCCAGGCTGGTCTTGAACTCCTACCTTAGGTGATCCACCTGCCTCAGTCTCCCAAAGTGCTGAGATTACAGGTGTGAGCCACCACCCCTGGCTGATCTGAAGCATTTTTAAGAACAATACATTATCATTGTTGTGCAACCACTATCACCATCTGATATGGTTTGGCTCTCTGTCCCCACCCAAATCTCATCTCTAATTGTAATCCCCACATGTCAAGGGAGGTACCTGGTGAGAGGTGAATGAGCTCCATGCAGTTCTTGTGATAGTGAGTTCTCATGAGGTCTGATGGTGTAAAGTGGCAAGAATGCATTCAGCATTCTTCCTACATGTACATACTGAACACCTACTGTGTACCGCGCACTGTTCCAGGTCCTGGGGAGTACAGGGCTGAACGCAACAGACAAAAACCTCTGCCTTCACTGACCTTTCATTCGCATATATCATCTCATTTAATCCTTGAGACAGCCTTGATGAGGTAGCGTCATTACACAGATAAGCAAAGTTGCCCTTTGTATGCTTACTCTCCCTCTCCTGCTGCCATGAAGACATGCTTTGTGTCTCTTTCTGCTAGGATTGTAAGTTTCCTGAGGCCTCCCTAGCCACGTGGAACTGTGAGTCAATTAAACCTCTTTTCTTTTATTTGTTTATTTATTCAATTTTTACTCTTTGAGATGTAGTCTCTGTCTCCCAGGCTGGAGTGCAGTGGCATGATCTCAACTCACTGTGACCTCCTCCTCCTGGGTTCAAGTGATTCTCCTGCCTCAGCCTCCAAGTAGCTGGGACTACAGGTGTATGCCACCATGCCCAGCTTTTGTATTTTTAGTAGAGAGGGGGTTTCACCATGTTGGCCAGGCTGGTCTTGAACGCCCGACCTCAAGTGATCCACCTGCTTCGGCCACCCCAAGTGCCGGTATTACAGGTGTGAGCCACCGTACTGGATGAAACTTCTTTTCTTTATAAATTACCCAGTCTCAGGTATTTCTTTATAGCTGTGTGAAAACTGACTAATACACCATCCATCTCCAGAACTCTTTTCATCTTCCCCTACTGAAACTTGGGCCCCATTGAACAGTAACTCCTCATTCTTCATCTGTCTTCATCTGTCTTGACTCTTCTAGGACCTCATGTAAGTGAACCATACAATATTTGTCCTTCTGTGACTGGGTTATTTCCCTTAGTATAATGTCCTCAAAGTTCATCCATGTAGCATGGGTCAGCATTTTCTTTTTTCTTTCTTTCTTTCTTATTTTTTTTAGCAAGTTAAGCATGGAGAAGAATTTTCTTTTTAAGGCTGAATAATATTTTACTGTATGGCCATGCCCCATTTTGTTTTGTTTTTCCACTCATTCATCCATGGGTTGCTTTCACCTTTTGGCTACTGTGAATAATGCTGCTATAAACTTGAGTGTACAAATATCTCTGAGTCCCATCTTTAAACTCTTTTGGGTGTATACCCAGAAATGGAATTGCTGGATCATATGATAGTTCTATTTTTAATTTTTTCAGGAACCATCATACTGTTTTCCATAGTGGCCACAGCATTTCACACTCCCACCAACAGTGCACAAGGGTTTAATTTCTCCATATCCTCATCAGCACTTGTTTTTTGTGTTCTTTATTTGTAGAGCTGAGGTCTCACTACTTTGCCCAGGCTAGAGTGTAGTGGCTATTCATGGTTGTGTCTCACTGCAGCCTCTGAGCTCCTGGCTTCAGGCGATCTGCATGCCTCAGCCTCCTGAAGTAGCTGGGACTCGCTCCTGCTTATTTTTATTTTCACATTGTGGTTTTGATTTGCATGTCTCTAATGACTAGTGTATCTCATTGTGGTTCTGATTTGCATTTCCCTAATGACTAGTGATATATATCTTTTCATGTGTGTTTTAGCTGTTTGTGTGTCTTCTTTGGATAAATTTCTATTCAAGTTCTTTGCTCATTCTTTAATTGGATATTTTGTTTTTGAGCTGTAGTTCTTTATATATCCAGGATAATAACTCCTTATCAGTGAAAAAACTTTCAAGTATTTTCCATGTATTGCCTTTTTACTCTGTTGATAGTGTCCTTTGTTACACAAAGTTTTTAATTTTGATGAAGTCCGACTTATCTTTTTCTTTTATTGCCTCTTCTTTTGGTGTTACATCCAGGAAGCCATTGCCAAATTTAATGTCATGACATTTTCTCCTATATTTTCTTCAAAGAGTCTTATAGTTTCAGCTGTCACATTTAGGTCTCTGGGGTTTTTTGTTTTGACAGGATCTTGCTCTGTTGCCCAGGCTACAGTGTGGTGATATGATCCAGGCTCACTGTGGTTCAAATGATCCTCCAAACTCAGCCTCCCTAGTAGCTGGGATCACAGATATGTCCACCATGCCCAGCTAATTTCATTTACTTGTGGTAGAGACAGAGTCTCCCTATGTTGCCTTGGGGTCTTCAACTCCTGGGCTCAAGCAGTCCTCCTGCGTTGGCCTCCCAAAGTGTTGGGATTACACCACGCCTAGCCCTCTTTGATCTATTTCGAGTTAATTTTTGTATATAGCATAAGGTAAGGATCCAACTCCATTCTTTTGCCTGTGGATATCCAGTTTTCTCAGCAACATTTCTTGAAAAGATTATCCTTGGCCGGGCACGGTGGCTCAAGCCTGTAATCCCAGCACTTTGGGAGGCCGAGGCGGGTGGATCACAAGGTCAAGAGATCGAGACCATCTTGGTCAACATGGTGAAACCCCGTCTTTACTAAAAATACAAAAAAAAATAGCTGGGCATGGTGGTGCGTGCCTGTAATCCCAGCTACTCAGGAGGCTGAGGCAGGAGAATTGCCTGAACCCAGGAGGCGGAGGTTGTGGTGAGCCGAGATCGTGCCATTGCACTCCAGCCTGGGTAACAAGAGTGAAACTCCGTCTCAAAAAAAAAAAAAAAAAAAAAAAAGATTATCCTTTGCCACATTAAATGGTCCTGGCAATCTTGTCAAAAATCATTTGGCCATGTATGTGAGGGTTTGTTTCTGGACTCTATATTCCATTGTATTCCATTCCATTGGTCTTTATGTCTGTTTTAATGCAATACCACACTTTGATTGCTGTAGCTTTTTTTTTTTTTTCTTTTTTCCAGATGGAGTCTCGCTCTGCCACCCAGGCTGGAGTGCAGTGGCGCAATCTCAGCTCACTGCAACCACTGCCTCTCGGGTTCAAGTGATTCTCCTGCCTCAGTCTCCTGAGTAGCTGGGATTACAGGCACCTGCCACCAGACCTGGTTAATTTTTGTATTTTTAGCAGAGATTGGGTTTAACCATGTTGGTCAGGCTGGTCTTGGATTCCTGACGTTAGGTCATCTGCCTGCCTTGGCTTCCCAAAGTGCTGGGATTGCAGGTGTGAGCCACCACACCAGCTGATTGCTGTAGCTTTTCAGTGAATTTTGAAATCAGGAAGTGTGAGACCTTCAGTCCTTCAAGACTGTTTTGGCTATATGGTGTCCCTTGACATGGATCTTTCCATTTCTCCTGAAAATGCCATTGGGATTTTGTTAGGCATTGCATTGAATCTGTAGATCACTTTGGGTAGTATGGACACCTTAATGTTAAGTGTGCTAATCCATGAACGTGGACTGTCTTTCCATTTACTGGTGTCATCTTTCATTTCTTTCAGCAATATTTTCTATTTTTTAGGATACAATATTTAACCTTTGTTAAGTTTATTCCCCAGTACTTTATTCTTTTTGCTGCTATTGTAAATGGAATTATTTTCTTAATTTCCTTTTCGGATGGTTTACTGTTAGTTGTAGAAATGCAATCGATTTTTTTTTTTTTTTTTTTGGTGTTGATTTTATCTCCTTCAACTTTGAATTTGTAAGTTCTAATTGCCTTGCTTTTAAAATCAAATTAATTCCAACATTTAAATCTTAAATTCACGTAAAACTTTGGACTGCCTTTTTGTCATAAAATATTAAAAGATGTGGCAGCACCTCTGCACTGACATTCCCACATGGCACTTGCTGCTTGAGGTTGAGTGGCAGCTCCTGCCTTTGGTGGAGGTGAGCATCCTTTAGCACACTCGAGCCCACTGCCCCTTCTGCCTCTGCTTGCCAACCTTACCCGCAAGCCCTGCTCTGGCTGGCCGCTCATGCATTCAGCATTCTTCCTACATGTACATACTGAACACCTACCGCATACCAGGCACTGGGAGTACAGTGCTGAACACAACAGACAAAAATCCCTGCCTTCACAGATCTCTCATTCTCATATATCATCTCATTTAATCCTCCAGACAGCCTTGATGAGGTAGCGTCATTATACAAATAAGGAAAGCAACAGACAGAGATAACTTAAGAGGCGTGTCCAAGGTTACCCAGCAGGTAAGGGAATGTCCGGATTAGAACCTGGACAGCCTGGCTTGAGAATTTGAATTGTCAGCTGCTGTTACTGTCCGTCAGTGGCAGAAGGACCCAGAGGTGAAGACTTGGCAACAGAGGCAGGGTGGCATGGACAGGGGACAGACAGGCCTGGCGGGTGGTCACAGAGCCAGGATCAGGCATCCACCCACTGGCCTCTGCACTGAGTTCCCTTGAGGTCATCTGGATCCCAGGCCCTCTGGCCTTCCCAGCTCAACAACTTCGGCCTGGGAGAGCCCTCTTTTCCTCAGCCAACAGCTGATGATCGTTGACTGGGCTTGGTGGGAGGTAAGAAGGTAACCAGCAGTTTTCTTTCTGCAATGATGAGAGGCCGCCTTGGGAGCAGACAGCTGAGAAAACACAGACCTGGGCTGGCGGGCCCCGCCCTCAGCCGAGCCTGCGATGTGTAAATGCAGGTGTTGTCAAGTTAGCAGACAGGCCCAGCTCCCTTTTCCCCTTGAGGCCCCCTGCACCAGGCCCGTGACTCAGTTGCTCTGGCTGATGAGGAGCTTGGGCCTGGGAAAGGTGTCCCACAGTCCCAGCCTGGTCCGTCCTCAGCCCTGGATTGACGTCCACGCTGCCCTGGGACCAGCTCAGTGGCCTGGTGGGGAGCCTGCTTTCTCCTCTGTCCTATCCCCTGGGCTCAGACATGTGGCTCCTGCCCCTTTGGGGCTACTTCAAGTATGTATCAGGCCCCTACTGTGTGCTGGCCCCAGGCTGGCACTCGGGACCCTCCTCGGCTGGGCGTAGAGACACGGACGGCCCTCGCTGGCTGGGAGCCGAGGTGAGTGTGTGAAGGGCCCTTGGTCTCCCCGGAGGAAGGCTCTGCCCTCTGGCCCTGCCCGCTCTTGGCTCTCACTCCTACCAGGCTGTCTCCCATCCCTTTTCCTCAGGTGCCTCCGTTTCTCTCTGACCTCTTCCCCGGTTTCCCCAACTCTGAGAGATTGCCTGCCTTCAAGTGCAGGAGAAAGCGGGCATCTCCCCACAAACTCGACCCCCAGCCCCCAATAGAGCTGGCCAGCCACCTGCCACGGAACAGGCCACTGGTGCCTTGGCCAGGGTGCTCGTGGTGCCAGTCCACCGTCTCAGCCACGTTCCCCTGCTCTGCTGCCCATGACAAGCCCGAGATGACCTACTGTCAGACATCTCTGAACAAAGGGGCTCTTTACAGGCCCGTCCTCAACTCCCTCACCATCCCCCATACTCCCGAGCCTGCTCCCGAGCCTGCCCCCATTGCAGTCACCTCCTTCTGGGTGCCCCTCTGAGATTCCAGACAGAGCTTAGGAGCCCCCAGGTTCTCATTGTGATGCAAGAACAGAACATGACCCTGGGATGCAGGCAGGTGGCCTGTCAGTATCCCTCCTCCCACCCCCCAGCAAACACTGGCATACCCTGCTCTCCCTGCATCGGAGTCCGAGTGCCTGGCTGTGACGGCAGTGGAGATGATCAAGGTCAGCATGCCCAGCCCTGAGCTGAGGCAGCAGCCCATCCGGGGAGGGGAGCAGGCAGGGTGGGAGGAGACGCCAACCTTTTGAAAAGGAAGTCGATTCGCTTATGTCAGCGTAGGGAGAGAAGGAATACATACTCTTTGAGACCTAACAATTACTGACTGGGCACAGTGGCTCACACCTGTAATCCCTGCACTTTGGGAGGCTGAGGTGGGAAAGATTGCTTGAGGCCAGGAATTCAAAGCCAGCTTGGGTAATACGGCAAGACCCTATCTATACATTACAAAAAAAATTATCTGGGCATGGTGGCATGTGCCTGTAGTCCCAGCCGCTTGGGAGGTGGAGGTGGGAGGACGGCTTGAGTCAGGAGGTCGAGGCTGCAGTGAGCCTAGATCGCGCCACTGCATTCCAGCCTGGGGGACAGAGCGAGACCCTGTCTCAAAAAAAATTACTGAAAAACATGAAGATTTTGTCAACTATAATTCCATAGTCCAGAGACCCCCACCTTTAGTACTGTACACTCCATTGTTTTTCAGATTTTTCTTTGACTTAATATGTTGATGAGCCCTTTAAACTCCTGATAAACATGAATGCAATGAGGACCTAATAGTCTATGTAATGTATATTCATACTGTAATTCACCTGCCCACTCCTCTAGTGCTGGGTATTCAGGGTATCCTCAATTTTAGGATTAAAGCAGAAAGGCTGCCTCATGCAAACTGTTCCTGCTGGCACCCGGGGGCCGAAGGACTGGAGCCGTCCTCTCATCGGGCACTGAGCGGGCAGGGAAGTGGCATGAGCTCTGCCTCTCTGCCTGACCTGCGGCCCAGCGTGTTGCTAGGAAGGAATGTGCTTATGCAGGTGGTGGCAGAGCTGACCTCCTGGGGCCGGGCCCTTGAGTTACCTGCTTGTCCCCCAGGAGGCCTGGCTGGGCCCCCAGGCTTTCAGCTGGGTGTTGCGTCTTGGAATCCCCCTGCCTCACCGCAAGCAGGCAATGCCAGCTCCCTGGACTTTTCCTCAAAGATGGGGGTGGATCCCTTGGCTCACTTTCTCCCTGACCTCAGAGCTGGCCTGGATGCTGTGGGTCAGCCGCTCTCCCTAGCCCCCAGAGACACGAACCTCCAAGGCCGAACGCTACCTTGTTTGATGACACAGACTTGTTTGATGACATCTCAACCGTGTAAAGTAGGGAGATTTTACACACACACCCAAAATCCAAATGTCTGGCCTGTCTTCACTATGGCTGATGCATGCTGCTGGCTGAGCTAAGGGAACAGACCCTAAGCCTCTTTGTGTGTGTAAGTGACAGTCTCGCTCTGTCACCCGGGAGTGCAGTGGCGCTGTCATATTCATATGCAGCTTCATATTCCTGGGCTCAGGTGATCCTCCCACCTAAGCCTCCGGATTACACATGGGATTATAGGCAGGCACCGGCACGCTTGGCTGAGTTTTGAAACTTTTTGTAGAGATGGGGTCTCGCTATGTTGCGCAGGCCGGCCTAGGCATCTCTTGAAAGATGAGAAGTTTGGCGATGCTGGGTGTGCGTTCCCACCTCCCATGGTCCGAGGGGAGCACATGCTGGCCGCCTTCTTAGGGGATTCTTGGGGGCCCAGCCTTGCACAGCCCCTTACCTGCCTTTCCTGGCTGTCCCCGGTAGTCAGTGGACGTTGTCGCCTGTATTGAGTAATGAGAACCCAGCTGCGTTAACCTCCTAAACCACCACATAGTCATCTGGCTCTTAGTGCACCTTTTCCCGAGCTGAGGGGTGCTCACCACGAGACGTTCTGCAAGAAAAGTCTAAACAGGCCCTGATGGAAGCTGGAGCCAAAGTCGGTGTCTGCGGATTGTTTCCCGAGGAGAGGTTTCTGGGGGTGGGCTGATGTGAGACCAGGGTCGGGGGCCTTGGGAAGGGATGGCCAGCTGAAGGACAGCTCCAGGAAAGGGCTGCCCCCTGTGATCTGCCCTCATAGGACCATGACAGTGTCCCCTCCTCTGGGGTCCAGATAAGCCAGGTAGCCATGGCTTCCTCATGGGGTGTACATCCCCTTCTCCCTTTAACAGCTGTGGCAGCCACAGCTCCCCTGCAAGGCAGTGGGAGCAGGGTAGATACAGTATCCAAGCGTGCCCTGGGCACTGGCAGGCCCATCTCCACGGGCTGACTTGCCAGAGACCACCCCAAGTGGAAAATTCTGGGGGCTGGGCCAGGGTGGGTCCGGGGCTCGGAGGGCCTGGAGTATGTACAATCTGGGGCCCCTTTAAGGAGAGAGAACATAAAGTTACATATACACAGGCAGGTACAGGCTTCGGGAGGGGCTCGTGTCAGGAGGGGTCCTGGTGGGCTGCTGCTCGGTGGCCTGGGCGGCGTCAGGGTGGCCTTGATTGCACTTGCTCTCTGGGCTTTCCCGGGGAGCCGGGGCTGGCTTTGTCCTGTGGAGGGAGAGGGCGCTGGAGGCTGTCAGCACCAGCCCAGGTTTCTGTCACCTGAGGTCCCAGGTGTGACTGGATGCTTGAACACAGCCGGACCTAAGGCCACAGGCTTCAAAGAAGCCACAGCCACGTCAGTCATCCCTGCGGCGGGGCAGGAGGCCTGGGTGTAGGCTGCAGCTGAGGACCGAGGCTCACCTCCTCCTAACTTTGTGCCCACAGGTGGAACACCTGAAGGAGAAGCTCATTAGCCAGGCCCAGGAAGTGAGCCGACTGCGATCTGAGCTGGTGAGGCCACAAGGCTGTCCTGGGGCAGCACAGGGGACTGGCCCAGCCTTGTGTAGATGGGCCCTGCCAGGGGCCGGGGTGCGACCCTCTCTCTCCTGAGCCTGTACATCCCACCCTGTCTCAGAAACACACCAAGAGCGCTTATCCCCACCTCCTAGGGCCCTCGGAGGCCTCGAGGCTCCAAGGGGTGGGAGGTTCCTTCTCCGCTGCTGACGTTAAGCAGGAGCGTGAACCCTGGTATAAATATGCCTCTCCTTGTGACTTTCACACTCAGAAAAGGATGGGGGCAGCAGGGAGAGCAGGCCCTGGGTTGCCACCCTCTGGACTCGGCCCTCCACTGTCTTTCTTGAGCTCATTCCCTCCTCTCCGTCCCTTGCCGTTTTCTTGTTCTCCTTCCCTCTGCCCTTCTCCACACCTCTCCTCTCTCTCCTGCCTTTGTGCCATCTCCACCGGCCCCTCTTCCTTTCCCCACCCTCTGCCCTTGCCACACACGCCCCCTCGGCCCTGGCTCTCTGCAGGGGGGCACCGACTTGGAGAAGCACCGGGACCTGCTGATGGTGGAGAATGAGCGACTGAGGCAGGAGATGCGGCGCTGCGAGGCCGAGCTGCAGGAGCTTCGTGCAAAGCCACCGGGCCCCTGCCCGGGCTGTGAGCACAGCCAGGTGAGCAGAGTGCCGAGGCCCCCGTGCTGGTCCTGGAGGGCCACCCCGGCTCCTCCCCGTGAGCCTGTCCCTTGCACTCATCCAGTGCCTCCCAATGGCTGCAGGAAAGCGCCCAGCTCCGTGACAAGCTGTCCCAGCTGCAGCTGGAGATGGCGGAGAGCAAAGGCATGCTGTCAGAGCTGAACCTGGAGGTGCAGCAGAAGACCGACCGGCTGGCCGAGGTGGAGCTGCGGCTCAAGGACTGCCTAGCTGAGAAGGCGCAGGAGGAGGAGCGGCTCAGCCGGCGCCTGCGTGACAGCCACGAGACCATCGCCAGCCTTCGGGCCCAGTCCCCACCTGTCAAGGTGAGCCCTGGCCCACCCGATCTGTGCCTCTGCCCAAGGGCCCTGTTGGTCAGCCCATAAGAGGGGCTTGTCCTGGTGAATAGGTAGGATGAGCGGGTGGAGGAATCCTTCCTGTTTTGTGCTTGGTCCTGCCCCATCTCCTTCCTGCTATCCAGGACCAGGCGCTGAGTAGGCATCCAGCAGCCCAGGTGCCAGGCACAGATGCAGCACAGCCCCTGGATTCTGCCCTCACCTTTGCCTTTCTGGTTTGTCCCGGGATGGGGCCCCAGCGAGGCTCATAGTAGCCTCTTGTTAAGATGAGAAGGTTCCTGGAGACCCTGCAGCTTTCTGGAAAGCTGGGACCTCAGGGCTCCTCTAGGTTTTCCCACATTTCTGAGCGGGATGTTCCTGAGGGTTCCTTCCCCTGGTCGGCTGTGTCTCAGGGTCTGGAGTGAGGTCCGGTGCCCGCTGAGCTCCATGCACCATTCCTCCCTCGCCCCGCAGTATGTCATCAAGACAGTGGAGGTGGAGTCGCCCAAGACCAAGCAGGCCCTGAGCGAGTCCCAGGCCCGGAACCAGCACCTGCAGGAGCAGGTGGCCATGCAGAGGCAGGTGCTGAAGGAGATGGAGCAGCAGCTGCAGAGCTCGCACCAGCTGACCGCGCGGCTCCGGGCACAGGTAGGCAGGCCGCATGGGGGTCACACCTGGCCAGGAAGCCAGAGGCAGGCCCTGAGCCAATGCATCGGTTAAACATTTGGCAACCCGCAGACATGGGGTCCAGTCCCTTCACTCGCTGATGGCCATGGGACCCCGGGGTGAGTTTTGTCCGGAGACCATTTCCTCATCTCTTACAACACTATCTGGTCCCAGAACCCACTGTGCAGTGGGGACTCAGGAATGTGATCCCAAGAAGGTTTTTGCCAAGGGCTCAGCACACAGGCTGTGCTCAGTAAGCTCGAGAGTGGCACCTGTCGCTGTCATCACAGAGGTCCTCTCCTACCTTCCTGAGGGCACGTGGCTTGGGCACCTGATGTGTGGTCAGCACTGGCTTGGTGCCGGGCGAGTGCACAGAGCTCACAGCCCTATGGGGGGGACGGAGAGAAGGCCGGCCCACCCCTCTGCTCTGTGTGTGCACACACGTGTGTCCACATGCATGGGAAGTGAGCAGTAGGGCTTCTTTCTTGGTATGGCCCCTGCCCCTCTCCCTCCCGCACCCTGAGTTACTGATCCTTTTCGTGATGTGGCTGCCAGATTGCCATGTACGAGTCGGAGCTGGAGCGGGCGCATGGGCAGATGCTGGAGGAGATGCAGTCCCTGGAGGAGGACAAGAACCGGGCCATTGAGGAGGCCTTTGCCAGAGCCCAGGTGGAGATGAAGGCTGTGCACGAGAATCTGGCAGGTGAGCTAGCCGGCTGGGCCTGTCTGCCCCACGCCCGCAGCCCCTCATCCCCTCCAGCCTCACACGCCGGGTGTCCCCACAGGCGTTCGGACCAACCTGCTGACGCTGCAGCCGGCTCTGCGGACCCTCACCAATGACTACAACGGGCTCAAGCGGCAGGTGCGTGGCTTTCCACTGCTGCTGCAGGAGGCGCTCAGGAGTGTCAAGGCCGAGGTGAGTGAGGGCAGCGGCTGGGAGGGTGCAGGCTGAGGGGTGCACTGGGAGAGGCACGACATCCACCCAGGGCTTCCCTTCAAAGTGCAGACAAAGCCCCTCAGACAGCAGCTTTGCCTCATCCACCATGACACTTACTGCTACCCTTAGAGGCCCTGTTTGAAACTAGACTGCTCAGGGCAGGTATTTGGGTATTTGTCTCACTATGATTCTTTTTTTTTTTTTTTTTTTTTGGAGATGGAGTCTCGCTCTGTCATCCAGGCTGGAGTGCAGAGGCATGATCTCGGCTCACTGCAACCTTTGCCTCCTGGGTTCAAGCGATTCTCCTGCCTCAGTCTCCCAAGCAGTTGGGACTATAGGTGCACACCACCACGCCCAGCTAATTTTTTTGTATTTTTAGTAAAGACGGGGTTTCGCCACATTGGCTAGCCTGCTCCCAAACTCTTGACCTCATGATCCACCTGCCTTGGCCTCCCAAAGTGCTGGGATTACAGGCATGAGCCACTGCGCCCGGCCTTTACTATGATTCTTTTTTTTTTTTTTAAAGATGGAGTTTCACCCTGATGGCCAGGCTGGTCTTGAACTCCTGACCTCAGGTGATTCACCCACCTCGGCCTCCCAAAGTGCTAGGATTACAGGCGTGAGCCACAGCACCCAGCCTACTATGATTCTTTAAACCAAACATGTTACAGTTAACTTCATATTTCAAACATGCAGGCGAGGCAAGGTGGCTCACACCTGTAATCCCAGCACTTTGGGAGGCTGAGGCGAACAGATCACGAGGTCAGGAGTTTGAAACCAGCCTGGCCAACATGGCAAAACTCTGTCTGTGCTGAAAATATAAAAATTAGCCGGGCGTGGTGGCAGGTGCCTGTAATCCCAGCAACTCGGGAGGCTGAGGCAGGAGAATCACTTGAACCCAGGAGGCGGAGGTTGCAGTGAGCCAAAATTGGGTCACTGCACTTCAGCCTGGGTGACAGAGCGAAACTCTTATCAAAAAACAAAACAAAACAAAACGAAAACAAACAAAAAACATGTTACATACTTTTTTTTTTTTTTTTTTTTTTTTTTTTTTTGCGACAGAGTCTCGCTGTATCACCAGGCTGGAGTACAGTGGCATGATCCCGGCTCACTACAACTTTCATTTTCTGGTTTCAGGCAATTCTCCTGCCTCAGCCTCCCGAGTAGCTCGGACTACAGGCTCACACCACCACGCCCGGCTAATTTTTTGTACTTTTAGTAGAGACAGGGTTTTACCACGTTGGCCAGGATGGTCTCGATCTCTTGACCTCGTGATCCGCCCGCCTTGGCCTCCCACAGTGTTGGGATTACAGGTGTGAGCCACTGTGCCCAGCTACATACATATTTTTAAAAAAATATTTATTAGAGACATGGTTCATTATGTTGCCCAGGCTGGTCTGGAACTCCACAACACCCAGCCCCTACGCAGCATATTCATTGTATTAGGTATTGTAAGTAACCTGGAGATGATTTAAAGTACATGGGAGGGGCTGGGTACAGTGGCTCATGCCTGTAATCTCAACACTTTGGGAGGCTGAGGCAGGAGGAGCACTTGAGCCCAGGAGTTCAAGACCAGCCTGGGCAACATAGTGAGACCCCCATCCCTACAAAAAATATTTAAAAACTAGCTGAGTGCGGTGGCTTGCACCTATAGTCCCAGCCACTCAGGAGGCTAAGGTAGGAGGATTGCTTGAGCCTGGGAGGTTGAAGCTGCAGTGAGTCAAGATCACGCCACTCACAATGAGTTTCCACCATGTCCATGGACCTGTGATTACACTCCAGCCTGGGCAACAGAGCAAGACTCTGTCTCAAAAAAAAAAAAAGTATACGGGAGGATGTGTGTAGGTTACAGGCAAACACGATATCATTTTATATCAGGGGCTTGAGCATCTGCGGATTGTGATATCCTGGGGTGGGGGTGGTCATGGAACCAGTCCTCCACGGTTACCAAGGATGGCTGTCTACATTTCCCTTCTGCCGCAGAAAGGGGATGTGTGATTTGCATACATTGTGACACTGTATGTGTGATTTTGCATCTTTTTTTCCTCTATGAAATGTAACTGGGAGATCTTTACAGATTTATGAGTTTGATGGTATTATCCCTGTCTTCCCCATGAGAAAACTGAGGCTTAAAGACATTGAGCCAGTGGTCTTAGGTCCCCAGCTACTCAGGGGCAGAGCTGGAATTTGAGTCTGGCTGAATCACATAGTCACGTGCTACAGCAGCCTCGAGCTGTCAGCTTAGCCTCTCTGGGGCTCAGTTTCTTCATCTGTAAAATGGGGATGGAAGCAGTACCTACCCAGAGGGGTGATTGGGACCATCTGATATGTGACAGTGGGTGTCAGGTTCTCGGCCAGGGGTGGGAGGCAGTGAGCACTCCTTGCAGGTGGGCAGTTGAGCTGGCAAGGCTGCTGGAGCCAGTCCCCTGACGGCGGTGTGCACCCCCACCCCCCACCAGATAGGCCAGGCCATCGAGGAGGTCAACAGCAACAACCAGGAGCTGCTGCGCAAGTACCGCCGCGAGCTGCAGCTGCGCAAGAAATGCCACAATGAGCTCGTGCGGCTGAAAGGTGACTGGGGCAGGCTGGGGGTGGGTGCCGGCTTCGGGGTCCTCGACCTGGCTGGGCAGTCATGCTTGGAGCTCACCCCGCCACTTAGGCACTATTCTGATCCTATCTCTATAGATAAGGAAATGGAGGCACAGAGAAGGCAGGGAACTTGCTCAAAGCCACATGGCTAGTAAAGGTTCTGCCTTGGATTTGAACTTGGGTCTGTCCAGCTCAGAAGTCCCAGTCCCAATGCCTGAGCAGGTGACTCCCAAGGCCCTGGGTGGCCAAGGGGTGTGGTACTGTAGCACTGGGTTAGGGGCAGCTGGAATGTTCTGACCTGGGGCCTGCTGAAGCTTGAGACTCCACCATTCACTGCATGGAGCTCTAGCGCACCTGCTCTCAGCCAGGGGCCGTTCCAGCCCGAGGCTACAGCCAAGGCCACGGTCACAGCCCCACAGACTGCTTCCCCATGCTCACTTTAGTGTGGTCAGGAACCCCAACCCTGCCAGCTTCCAGGGCTGAGACAGAGTCCTGGATATGCGACAGTCACGTATGTTGAGGGGCTTCCCAGAGAAGGCAAAGTTAGAGCTGAGACCTCGACTGTGAGCTGGAATGGATAGGCGAAGCGGGAGGGCAGGTGGACCATGCTGGTGCTGGGGGGCATTTCCTCTTCATTCCAGGAGCACAGGGATCCCAATGAAGGCTGGAAGTAAATGGTGGCATGACTAGCTCATGCCACCAGATAGCCCTGTGGCTGCCCCCACTAACTGGGCCCTCAGGTACTCTGCCAGTCATCACCTGCTGCCTAGGCCTCTATGCCCATCTGATTCCCAAGCCCTGTCCTGCCATTCAGGACAAGGCTCTTTGCTCTTTGGGGCCCAAGCCCCTCATTGTCTAGAGGAAGAAACTGAAGTCCTGGGAGAAAAAGAGAGTGTCTGTTCTGGTGTCTCGCCCTAACTGGGCGCAGTGCCTGAACCCCACAACTGACTTTTCCACCCCATCCCCAAGGCAGAGTGCCACCCCTGTCACCTGGTCTGTTTAGGAAGAAAATGTACTAAGTGAATTCATACTATAGTGTGAGTGACTGATAACAGCTTTGTGGGCCTCCTTCCCCTAGGAGACTATGCTTAAAAGTTGGGGGACTCCTAGGCTAATGAGTCTGCCTGGGGCAGACCAGTGGACCAGAGTGGAGACTGGTCTTGACACGGCCTGGGCCCATCTCTCCATCTATCCCCAACCAACCCAGGGAACATCCGAGTGATTGCTCGTGTCCGGCCAGTCACCAAAGAGGACGGGGAAGGGCCTGAGGCCACCAATGCTGTGACTTTCGATGCCGACGAT
Source organism: Saimiri boliviensis (assembly GCF_048565385.1). NCBI lineage: Eukaryota > Metazoa > Chordata > Mammalia > Primates > Cebidae > Saimiri > Saimiri boliviensis. The sequence continues at coordinate 114,593,243 of NC_133449.1, forward strand.
GACTCCATTATCCACCTGCTGCACAAGGGCAAGCCTGTGTCCTTTGAGCTGGACAAGGTCTTCTCCCCACAGGCCTCGCAGCAGGACGTGAGTGCAGCCCCCTGAGGGAAAGGGAAAGCAGTGGAGGGAGGGAAAGATGCACTCACATGGAGGGAGAGGGGCCGGGCGGGCAGAAGTGCAGGAATGCGAAGTGGGGAGCCAGGGTCTAGCTCCTTCCTCTGGAGGACAGAAGAGGGTGGGAAGTTAAGACTTTTTGGAAGCCTGCTTAGGAAGGAGAGCTCCAGACACAGCCCAACGCTTCCCGTGGTTCCTCCTATCCCTATGGCCCCGTCCACTGTGTGGCCCCACCCACCCTCAAGGCCCTTCCCGCTATCATAAGCCATCCCATTCTCTTGGCTGTGGCCCCTCCTACCATGTGGCCCCTCCTATATCCACACCCCCTTCTACTACATGGCTCCGCCCACAGTCCCTCCCACCACCATGGCTGTGGTTCCTCCCATCCACATGGCCCCTTCTACTGTGTGGCCCTGTGTACTCTCAAGGCCCCTCCTACCATCACAGCCCATCCCACCCTGGTGGCTGTGGCTCCTTCCATCTGCATGGCCCCTCCCACCCCTCCTACCTTGTGCCCCTCACACCCTCCCAACCTCCCACCATATGGCCTCACCCACCTTCAGGCCCCTCCCACCTCTTCCCTCACAGCCCCTCCCCCTCTCATGCCTACGACGGTGCACCCGCATGGCCCCATCAAGCTTGGTGACCCTGCCCATCTCCATGCAGGAGTACCCTCCTGTATCAGTCTCCTGGGCCTTCCTAGGGATCCCCCTAACCCTCCAGGCTGTATAAGAACCACGTGTTCTCAACCTCCACTCTTCCCTTATCTGCCCAGGCCAACCTGCCATGCCTGTGCCCTCCTGTGCTCGTGTCTGGTTCTACCTTTGCCCCGATTCTCTGGTGGCTGGCAGTCAGGCCCAGGCCAGAGAGGCACCAGGCATGTGCTGGCCTCTGCCTTCCTTGTGCTGAGCACTCTTTGAGAGGGGGAGCAGGAGGAGCTGGGGGAAGAGCAGCAGGCACTGGCCTGTCTTCTTCCCTATAATCTCTGGGCGGCCTGGTTGCCCGCTGATATGTAATGTGTGAGTCATGAGTCACGAATCATTGAGCTGAGTGACTGCAGTAACACATGCTGTGGTATTGCTAAAGGACAGCATTGTTGGGGAGGTGGCTGGACTTGCAGCTGGTAGGGGGCCCTGGTCTCCCCCCGCCCTGGAAGTCCCCCAGCCTCCCTCCCACCACCCTTCCTCCCACCACCCTCCCAGGTGTTCCAGGAGGTGCAGGCCCTGATCACCTCTTGCATCGATGGTTTCAATGTCTGCATCTTCGCGTATGGCCAGACAGGGGCGGGCAAGACGTACACGATGGAGGTAGGTGCCTGCCCGACAGGGTGGTTCACAGTGAAGTGTGAAGGGAATGCAGGCTCCCTCATTGGTCTTGGGGTTTTGTGCAATGTGTGTTTTGCCTCATTTGGTCCTCACAACCCAGAAGCAGAGGCTGTCATTATCTATGTTAGCCCCGAGGCACCAGGCCTGAAGAGGGGGCCCCCTTGCCCAAGGGCACCTGTGATGCGCCCAGCAGGACTGGGAGAGAGGCAAGGGGGCACTTTCATCACAGGGATCTCAGCCTGGGGACAGAGACTGGGGCAGGGTACCTGCCTCTCACGCCTGGGCTACATTTCACGAGTGTGCACTGCATGCTCCTGTTTAACAGCTGCCTTGGGCCAGGCCTGGGGACTCTGAGATGAGGGGTGGGTCTCAGTCCTCAAGGAGATCCCAGGGCAAGACTGGCAGGTGAAGGCTGCTGTGGGGAGCCCGGCTCTTGCCGGCGGCCCCTGGGCCAGGCCACACCTTCCTCTCGCTGCTGGTCGCCTGTCCCCTCCCAGGTGTAGTGGAGCAGGTGGCCAGCCAGGGAGGGGGGTGTTGAGACTAGGAAGGTGCTTGACTGTGGGTAGAGGGCAGTGGAAAGCTAGCCCTGGCTCTTGAGGGGCACAGTAGGATTCCCCAGGTCAGGAGGAGGCCAGGTGCCCGGCGTCTGGACAGGGGTAAGGGCTGGGTGGGCCTGCTGGGTGGGGGCCTGCCATGGCAGCCCTTCATTTCCCATCTGGACTCTGCTGTTCCCTCGATTCTGGGACTGGTGAGACTCATTAGTGGGGGTAGGCTAGGCCAGGCCAGGCGGGAGGAGGAAGAGGGTGTGTGCAGTGCCCCCCTGGGCTCCCAGTTCTGTTTTGGAGTTGCTTAGAGTTGGTGACCCCCGGGAACATCAGAGTGTCTGTCCTCAAGCATATCTGCTGAGGCCTGAAGCGTATCAGGCACTGTGCCAGGCACCGCTGTGACCCAAACAGTCCCTAGCCCCATAGGACCAACCCGGCTGTGGGGAGACAGCAGGGTCCACACAAATCAGTGAGTGTCCTGTCAGGCCAGGGAGAAAAATAAAGCCAGGGATGTGGAACTGACAAGGGGGAAGGGACAGGGTGTTTGGGGATGCTGGGCGAAGGAACAGCCTCCCTGAGGGGGATGACTGAGTTGGCCGAGGGGCAAACTGGAGCACCGGGGCAGAGGGGGCTGCGGGGCCAAGGCCAAGAGGCCCGAGCACACCAGCCGCACCTGAGGCCCCTGCGGCAGGAATACAGAGAGGGTGGGAGGTGCTGTCAGAGGAGGGGCGAGGGTCAGACTCCCAGGGCCTTGAGGGCCCAGGTGGGGAACGCCAGGTTTCCTTCTAGAAAGGCCAGCCCACCCCTCCTGCCCCAGGACCCTGTCGTGCTCCACCTGTGCCTCCTTTCCATCATCCACAGAACCCAGGTCACAGCCTCCCTGAGACTGAGCCCCTTTCTGGGCAGTGGCGGGGTCATTCATTTCTAGTGCCCCTTCTAGGTGGCCCTGCAGGGCTAGGCACGTACCAGTCCCTCAGCTGTCCTGTGTGGTCCGGTCAGGCCCCTCACCCCAGTGCTGTACCCTAAGTCTCAGGGCAGTCCTGGCAGGGCGATTCCATTTTAATGGTGGGGAAATAGAGGCACAGTAGCCTGCAGCTGGCAGAGGGCATTTTGGGGGACAGTGGCGTGTAGGTAGGAGGTTTGGGCAAGGAGGCTTGCCTGTGAGGGGTAGCCAAGGGGGTTGGGGGGACAGATGCCACACGAGCATCTTCGGAGACAAGCCTGGCTCACTGGGGCCTTTCCTTCTGCCCCCAGGGGACCCCTGAGAACCCAGGTATCAACCAGCGGGCCCTGCAGCTGCTCTTCTCCGAGGTGCAGGAGAAGGCGTCCGACTGGGAGTACACCATCACCGTCAGTGCCGCCGAGATCTACAACGAGGTCCTCAGGTGGGAGCCCCAGCGTGAGGGGAGCAGGCCTCAGGGGCAGCTTTGGGGTCCTCAGGTGTGGTGGTGCTGGAGTAACGGGAGATAGGAAGTGGGGTCTTCCTGAAGGGAGTGCAGGGACCAGATGAGGCTGTCAAGGGACCTAGCTGCAAGTTGTGACTCTGCCCAGGGGTACGTGTGGTCCTGAGGGGATGAGAGGCGCTCTCTGAGCCTGCCCCAGCCCAGACCCAGGCAATCCTTGCTCTCCTCCCTGTGGGCTGCAGCAGGTGGCCATGGGTGGGAGTGGGCAGCTGGGGGCCCCGCCCGCAGGAGCTCATTGCGTTGTGGAGGCCGGAGTAGCGCCATCCACAGGCCTTCTGCGCAACAGTGAGGTCTCCACCTGTTCAGCTGAGCATGAGGAGGAGCTGGAGTAGGCGATGCGCTCAGCTGATGGCTGCAGAAGGCTCCGTGGGTTGGGGGAACACTCCTGACTGGGGGTCTGGAGGCAGTACAAGCGGCAGCAGGAAATGGGAGGAGGGGGTGACTGTCTCACCTGCCCCTCCAGGGACCTGCTGGGGAAAGAACCTCAGGAAAAACTGGAGATCCGGCTGTGCCCAGACGGCAGTGGGCAGCTGTATGTGCCAGGGCTGACCGAGTTCCAGGTGCAGAGTGTGGACGACATCAACAAGGTGTGGAGGAGGGGGCCCCTGGCCACAGCCATGCTGCTCCAGAGGCCAGAACTGGGTTTGAATGTCAGCTCTGCTGTGTCCTAAGCATGCACCCTCGGGCAAGTGCCCATGCCTCTCTGAGCCTGTTTCCTCGTCTAAACTGCGGGGGGTGGTGCCACTCCTCTGGGGTGCTCGGGGCCAGGTGACTGAGGACCACATTCTCAACGCCATGCCTTGCCCTCCTGCTCCCTGCTCCCCATCCCCCAGGTGTTTGAGTTTGGCCACACCAACCGCACGACGGAGTTCACCAACCTGAACGAGCACAGCTCCCGCTCGCACGCGCTGCTCATCGTGACGGTGCGAGGCGTGGACTGCAGCACGGGCCTCCGCACCACGGGTGAGGGGGCGGGCAGCCTGGCCTGAGGAGCCCCACGCCCCAGGGGCAGGGCAGGCCTGATCTGCTTGGTGCCTTCCCTGCAGGGAAGCTGAACCTGGTGGACTTGGCTGGCTCTGAGCGCGTGGGCAAGTCCGGGGCCGAGGGCAGCCGTCTGCGGGAGGCGCAGCACATCAACAAGTCACTGTCGGCTCTTGGGGACGTCATTGCTGCTCTGCGCTCCCGCCAGGGCCATGTGCCCTTCCGCAACTCCAAGCTCACTTACCTGCTGCAAGATTCGCTTAGTGGTGATAGCAAGACCCTCATGGTGGTACAGGTGAGGGCCTTGGGTTAGGGCGGGACAATCCCTGGTGTGTAGGCGCTAGGCTAGAAGCAAGACCCAGGCACCTCAGGCTGTGCAGAGGGACCCTTGTCTCAGCAGCTCGAGAATCAGCAACAGCCCCCTACCTCCTCCTAGGGAGGAGTCAGGGCGGACCATGCTGTGTCCGTTCTACCCCAGACCTGGCCACACACACCTGGTGTAACTCCCAGTCCCTCCTCTCCACCTTTAACCACGCCACCTCTGCCACCTCACCTGCCCATGCCTCTCTCAGCCTGTTTCCTCGTCTAAACTGCGGGGGGTTGTGCCACTCCTCTGGGGTGCCCCGTCCCTCGGTCCTCTCCAGGAGGCTTTCCAACATCTCCAGCTGTGAGCTCCCTCTGGTGACCCTGCTGCCCCTCCAGCTGGCCCAGGTGGGCAGTGAGCTCTTGTGTCCTCTAGGTGTCCCCGGTGGAGAAGAACACCAGTGAGACACTCTATTCCCTCAAGTTTGCTGAGCGGGTACGCTCTGTAGAGCTGGGGCCCGGGCTACGCAGGGCAGAGCTTGGGTCCTGGTCAAGCCAGGAGCATCTAGAGGTAAGGGGACTGCCAGAGACCTGGCTCAGGTAGCCCTGGGTCAGAAACTTTGGATCCTGGCAGGAGCAGGGAGCTGGGCAGGAACGTCTGAAGCAGCAGGGTGGGGCGGGGGGTGGGGAGTGGGGGGAGGAAGCTGCCAGAAGTGGGTGGAGCTACAGCTGGAACCCACAGCCGGAAGCCTGTTCAGTTCAGTATTTATTCTTGGCCTCTAAGGCTCCTGTGGGGTGACCATGGGAGTGGCACACAGTAGGTGCTAAGTGATAACTAGTTGACTTTTTACATGTATTATCTCATTCAATTCTTGCCGTAACGTGAGGCTGGGGCACGAGCATCATGCCCATTTTGCAGCTGAGGAAGCTGAGTGTTCGGAGGTTAGGAGGCAGGGCAGGGGAGTAGACAGAAGCACAGTGGGGCGGGGGCCAGGGCAGCCGTGGCCCCCACCCACCAGCCCTTCCCTGTCCACAGTGGGAGCCGGCTTGTCAGATGCCACAGCCCTCGGCACGGGCCCACTCAGCCCCCAGCTCCGGGACCAGTAGCCGCCCTGGCTCCATCCGGAGGAAGCTGCAGCCCTCGGGTGAGTCTGGAGGGAGTGGCAGAGTGGGAGGGGAAGTCTCCCCCAGGATTATAGTCACCAGGCTGCCTTTACCTGATGGGTTTTTCCCCTTTCCTTTTAAAAAAGTTCTTCTGACTTTTGCAGAACCTGTTTTATAACCTCCTGTGCCCCCTAGGGAGGAGTCAGGGCGGACCATGCTGTGTCCGTTCTGCAGGTGGGAAACACAGTCTGTGGGGAGGAGGCAGTGTAAGAAGGCCCCAGCCTCCCAGCTCGGGGTGCTGCCTCTACCCCAGGACGCTGCTCCCTAGGGGTGGGCTGCGAGCCTGTGCAGTAAGCCCGCTCCCTGCCCCGGGGGTGGAAAGGGCAGGCCTTGCCTGCCTCCCAGGTGAGGAGTGAGCCTGTCCCAGGACCCGGACCCAGACCCAGGACCCAGGACCCAGGGCTCTAGCCCCTGCTTAGCCCAGGTCATAGGAGGGGCTGGACCCATCCTTGGGTCCAAAGGGTTAGCAGCAGCAGGGTCTTGTGAGGTCCTGAGGCAAGCCCACCAGTGAGACGCCTGTCGCTTTGATTTCAGCCTGACGGCTGGGGCTGCAGTCTCTAGGTGAGTGTGGGGCCAGTGGCCCAGGGCTGCCCGCCCGCCTGCCCACCGTGGGTTGCAGGGCTGCGCTGGGACGTTCTGCTCAGGGCTGGGTCTAGTCTCCGCTGTCGCTTGTCTGTGCGCTTCTGCTGGGTTCCCTCCTGCTCTCAGTGGCACCTGCCGTGGGCTGCCAGTGGGCAAGTGGACAAGAGGCTGATGATTCTGGTGCCCCTGCAGGGAGGTCGCGGCCGCTGCCTGTGTGACGGAGGTGCCCACCCCATTGGGCCTGGAGCTGGGCCTGAGGCCTCACTGGCCTGTTCCTGCTGCAGCGCCAGGACCCTGGAGGTAGAGGCGAGTGGAGGCTCCTCTTCTGCCCCAACTCCCCTCAGAGATGAGAAACATGCTCAGAAAGAAACGGTGTCTCTCGGCTGTGGCTCTGAGCCCAAACTGCATGGGTGGAAAGGTGGGGGTGGCTGCTCCTCCTGGCAGGCCTGGGCTGTCAGCAAGCTGGGCCCATGAGGGCAGGAATGTGAAGGACGGCGAGCCTCCCGCCTGGCCAGGGGTGGACAAGGGTCCTCCCCCAGGCTGCCCTGGCTCCTCAGCTTGCAGGGCTGGTCAGCCCCCTCCTTGGCAGGTGGGCGAGGAGCCTCGGGCAGGCCCAGGAACCATGGGGGCTGTGGTGGGTTGATGGCACCAAGGGCAGCCCTGCCCACCCCTCTCCTCCAAGGAGGGGTCCCACAGCTACGGTGTGACAGAGGCACACGGTGTCCTGCCACGGGGCCGTGTCATAGTTATGGCTGGCAGAGGCAGCTGGCGGCTGGGGGATTCTCCTGCTCCCTCACCTGCCTGGCTCACTGGCCTCTTGAATTTTCTTCCCTCTGAAATCCTATTTAAGAACTTTTGGAAGCTTTGCCATTTTTACTTATTAAAATAAAAACCTTTTTACACAAGTGTGGTCCGAAAGAGTTGGTCTGTGAGCCCCTCTTGGTCTGACCAGGGGAATGGGGGCACTGGCAGTTCCTGTGGACTTGCCTGTTGGCTGTCACCCCACAGCACCTCAGGATCTGTCCTCTAAGTCAGTTAGGGATACACATCCTTAAGAACTCAGGGGAGCCCGTGCTGTCCCATCCTGGGCCACTTTTTCTGTTGTTTGTGGTCACGGTTGCCTCAGGCAGTGCCTAAAGTGTGCCCAAGAGAACTGACCGAGCTCCTGGTGGGGGCATCCCTCCCTGTCACAGATGGGAAGGAAATGAAGGCTGGAGAGAGCTTAAAGGCTCATCAAAGCCTTGCCTAAACCATGCTGGGCTTCCGGGTCACTGCTGGGTGCCACCCTCTGCCCTGGCCTTTCCCTCTTCAGTGAACCAGCCAGAGGTCCACACCACCTTCCTCCAGTGCCCAGAGGACCCTGACCACCCCGGGGCGGGGCTGTACCTGGTCACTGCCTTGAGAGCAGGAGGGGGCCCAGCTGTCGCAGTGACCACGGAGCGGGGGCCCTTTCCCACCAGCCAGTGCTGGGGGCTCCGCCTGGGAATGACAGCTGATCAGAGCCCTGCTCAGGGGAAGGAGCGGCTGGAGGTGTCCTGGGGACAGGGAAGGGTGTTGGGCTCTGGGCAAGCCTGGCAGTGTCCATAGACAGCTTGAGTGTGGCTGAGGCGGGGAGGGACGGGCTGGTGGGGCCCAGCCCTCACCTTACCACCCAGTGTGGAGGGGTGGCTGCCACCTCCCCTTCCTTCCCAGTCGGAACGGGCGCGGTCCCACAGGCCCGGCTCTCTGCTGCCCCCTGCTGGCCACACGGCCTGTAGCCCCGCCCCAGGGCTTGGAGGGGGCGTGGTCTCACCTCAGAAGAGGCGGGGCAGGCACTCCTGGGCCTGGGGGAGCCTTGTGGCCGGCATGGAAACCTGGGAATAGTTACAAATTTAATAAAATTTGCCTTATAAATTACAGCAGCAGCCCCAGAGCTCAGTTCGCTGCCCCAAGAAGCAACACTTGGCCAAGCTGGGCAGCTGCTGCTGGAGAGAGTTGTCTCAGAGTTTGGGGCTGTAGAGGTGGCCAGGGACCAGCGTCACCTCCTCCAGGACGGCCACGGGGCAGCAGCAGGGGCCAGGCAGAGGCTCACGGGCTGGTGGACGCAGAAGGAACAGGAGCGGGGGCTGAGGCCAGGCCGTGTGGGCTGCCGGGCACCCCGCCCACCGCGTTCCTCAGTCCAGACTGGCCATGAGCAGCTGCAGCTCGCGGAAGGTGCTGCCGTGGCGGCCGCTCAGGCCCGACTTGCTCTTGACCAGGCCGCTGATGCTCTTGAGCTGCTTGTGGCAGAGCCGGCACTTGTGCAGCCTGCAGAGAGGGCAGGGCCTGAGGGCCAGCTGGCACTGCCATCCCTCCCAACCCCAGGGCCTTTGCCGTCCTAACTGCTGCAGCCCCTCCTCCCAGGGGAAGGCGGAGGCCCAGAGCGGAACCACGCAGCCCTGCCAGGGATTGTGGGGCACAGCCAGGCCAGGGAGGAACCCAGCTCTGGCTATGCCCACCACGCCCTGAGCCACGGCCCCAGACCAGGCCCTACTCTAGACGCTGTCCCAGCAGGACCGTCAGTAAGAGGGCCCAGGCCTTTGTCCCTCACCTGTTGTGGCACCCCGGCCCCCGACACAGGCACTGCCTGGCCCTCACCTCTCCTCCCTGCTGATATCCACACCCACGGAGGGCGGGGCCGCCAGCATGTCTGTGATGAGGGGCAGAAACCGCTGCAGGATCAGCTTCAGGGAGGTGCAGCCCGTCTGGACGTAGCTTCAAGCGCAGATGGATGAAGTCACAGACGGACCCAGGGCCACAGCCAGAGACAGCAAGGAACACAGCAGAGGGGCAGAAACAGACACACACACACGCACAGACACACACACACACAGACACACACACAGACACACACAGACACAGACACACACACAGACACAGACACACACAGACACACACACACACACAGACACACACACACAGATACACACAGACACAGACACACATACACACACACGGCCTTTTTCCACTCCCACCTCTGGATCGTTGAGGGGGCAGCGATGCTTCACAGCCAGTTCACAGGAACACCCAGGCCCTTGGGGACCCTTCCCGTGGTCCTGGAGGCTTCTTGCCTCTCCCCTCCCCCTCCTCAAGGCAGGCGTGGCTTCCCCACACGCACCTCTCATACTTGCTCTGCAGAAGCTTCTCGATCTGTGGCAGGACCGTGGTGCACAGGTCCAGCTTCCATAGGGAGCTAGGAGAGGCCAGGACACGTTGCTGTCAGCCCTGCCCTGCCCCGGCCCTCCATCCCTCCCCCCGGCAGCCACTCACGCTTTCTGGTTGACGATGTTGAGAAGGTCCACCACCACCGACAGGTCGTTGATGGCCACAGCAGAGTCCACCGACGTCTGTGCAAACAGAGCACGTCAGGGGGTGGGGCAGTGGGGCCCAGATGTGACCCCGAGGGTGAGTGTGGGTGTGCTGATGGGGCTGTGGGGTGTTCCCAGCGCTGCACCTGACACCCTCAGTGTGAGGCCAGGCCTGTCAACAGGGGCTGAAGAGATGGCAGCCTGTGGTGACCATGATGGGAGGAACAGATGGTGTCACGGCAGGGACGGCGTATCTCACCGTCCCCCATGGGTGGCCTCTCCGGGCAGGCAGGGGGCAGGGGCAGGGGTGAGGCGGGGCCCTGGGCAAGGGTGGGTGCTTGCCTTGATGTCGCCTGTGGTCCACACAGCCCGCACGGCATCCAGGTTCTTGTGGCGGCTGGTGAGCACCACACACATGGTGTCATGGCCTTTGCGGATCTGTGACATGGCATCGTCGTCCACCAGCTCGGCCTGCTGGGGGATCTTCACGGCCTGCGTGGGATGGGCACCCAGATGCTGGCGTGGGTGGAGCCAGCAGCGACGCTCTGCCCTCCACCCACAGACCTCCACCCACGCCTCGCCCTGGGCTCCCACTCACGGGCAGGAAGTCGGAGGCCTTCAGGCCGATGGGCTCATTGCGGGTGGCAGGGATGATGGCAGGCTCAGCCTTGGGTGCAAGTGCAGGTGTGGAAGTGACGACCGGGGGCCGGGGCAGGACCTCCAGCTGAAGGGGTTTGAAGCTCAGCAGGCGCCAGCCCGGGGGCCCCCCCTTTCTGCCTCCCAACATGAGGGACCCCCCAACCCTGGGTCAGGACCCTCTCTAGGCCCCTCCTCATGCCCCTCCATGGACGTACGTTTGGCACCGGGAACTGCACATCCATGGCAGGGCTGGGCTTTGCTGCCTCCTTTGCTGTGGCCACGTCTGGAAAAGACGCAAAAGGAGATGACTGGGTCCGGCCAGAAGGGCCTGGCAGGAAGGGCAGGGCTCGGGGCAGGGCTCGGGGTGGGGCTCAGGCAGCATCTGTATTGGCGGGGTAGAAGCAGCAGTGGGGGTGAGGCGGCAGCGGTTCAGCAGCATGGGGGTTCCAGAGGGCCTGGGTGCAAGCCTGGGCCTGCCTCCTCCCTCTCCCCCAACTCAACCTTAGGTCTGCCTGTGAGTGGGCCCCAGGGGGCTCCAGGATGTGGCTGTCCTGTCCCTTCACTGGCGTGTATATGGAGGGAGCTGGGATGAGTGACTGGCGAGGAGGGGTTGGAGGCTCCTAGGAAACCACCCAGCCTCCAGAAGGGGCGAGGATGGTCCCTGAGGGGAGGCCAGGAGGAGGGCTCCCCTCTCCCTCTTCTCGCCGGCCCCCAGGCCTCAGCAGGTGTTCCGATCATCCCATCTACAGCCCACCCCGTCTAAGGTGGGCCCCCAGAGAGTCCTCGCTGTCCTCCACAGCCCGAGCTCCCCTGGCGGGCCCATACACGTGGCAGTATCTACGTCTGTCCCCCACACACTGGGGCACAGGCTCCCAGAGGAGGGCAGAGACCCCTCGGGAGGCTGCGGGTCGTGTCCTGAGAGGGGAGGGCCCAGGAAGGGGCTTGCCCAGAGGAGCGCTGTGCTACAGGGAGAGGTGAGGGATGGGGTGTGGGGTGAGGGGCATCAGAGACCCTGGGAAGCCATCCAACTCACCATCCTCTGGGGGTGCAGGGAAGGGCTCACTTCTCCGGGGTGGTGTCCGACCTGCAGGGGAAAGAGGCCCCTGACTGTGAGCGCTCCTGGCTGGGCCACCTGGCACCCAGGGCGCTATCAGAGCGTGGGAGGTGGAGGGTGGCCAGCAGGCATGTGGCTGCAGACCCTGGACCCTGCTCCGGTCCCAGGAAGCCTCAGTCCTGGGAGAGCATGCGTGAGTGTAAGCTAAAGGGATGTGGAGTCACGTGGAGCCACGGCAGGCCATCCGGGAAGGACCCACAGCCTCCCTTTCACAGATGGGGATGCTGGGCTGGGGGCGGGAGCCCGGCCTCACTGATGCTGTTCTTGGGCTGGAAGATCTCATTGTAGTCCTCGGCGTTCTGGATCTCGGCTCTGGACTCGCGCTCGTCCCGGTCATCCTCGCTGCTGGGGCTGCGGCGCTCGCTCTCTGAGTTCTGCTTCACCCTGGGGTCAAGAGACCAGGCCCAAAGGAAGCAGGTGCCCTGTGAGGCCCAGGGCTGTAACCCCGAGGCTTCCCCTATGTATGACAGGCCCGCCCCTGTGCCCCGGAAGGCCCCTAGGCCCCCACCTCTGGGGCCTGCTGCAGGTTGTGCTGGGCCGCTCGTAGATGCGCCGGAGCGGGGCACTGGGGTTGGGTGGCGGCTGCGCCAGGGGCCGGTGGTCTTGCACAGGGTCCCGGGCCACCGTGCCAGTCCTTGTGACACGAGTCAGATCCACCACATAGGAGGAGACGTTGCTCTGGGAGAAGGCCACGCCGATCTGCAGGAAGTGGAAAGTTGGGGCTGGGCCTGCAAGCTGAGGGGGCAAAATCCCAGCCCCAGGGTGGGGTAGGAGAAGGGGTCTGGGGTAGAGGAAGGCGGGCGCCATGGCTCTCTCACCAGCTGGTCATTGCAGATGGCCAGGTCAGCCACCTTGCCCCAGTTGACGAGGACAACATCAAAGCAGCGCTCAGGCTCCCAGCCGTAGACGCGCAGCGAGTCCTGGCAGCCGCTGTACAGGCAGCAGCCGTCCGGGTTGAAGAGGACGCTCCTGGGCCAGGCGAGAGATGGCTCTGGGTCCTGCGGCACCTAGCCTGGTCCCCACACCAAGGAACCCAGAGAGCCCGGGGCAGGGAGGGCACAGAGGAGAGAAGGGAAAGGCCCACCCGCAGCCACGCCCTGCTGCCCAGAGGAGCGCCGCACTACCCACCCCCGGCCTTCGTACCTGACAGGCCCAGGCTCCCCTTCAATGCAGCTCACCACCTGGAACTTCTCCAGGTCCCAGAAGCGGATGGTCCTGCAAAGGCAGCCAGGCTGTGCTGCGAAGCCTCTCCCCGCATCCTGGCCTCCACAGGCCCCTGGGAACCAGCTTCTCTCTAGAAAGTTCGCCCCAGCGCACGGCCACCAGGAACAACGGCTGGGGCAGGGTTGGCCCTGACTTTGCAAGGGGGAGGCCGAGTCCGATGGCCCTGGCCCCTGGGCTGGCCCCAATAGCTGTAAGCCTCCTGCCCTATAGGGCCCCACTAGGTGCCTTGGGTCCAAACCTGCCCACGAAGCCACAGACCTGGGACACTGGGGCCAGGGAACCAGCAGGGGAGATGGAACAGGGTCCCATCCTGGCTTGGCTGCAATTCAAAGGATCATCAAGTGTATGACACCCCAGACAGTGACAAAGCGGGAGCGGAGATGCGCAGAGGACACGGTGGCAAAGAGCTGCAGACACGAGCGACTCAGCCCGCACCTGCTCACCTGTCAGAGCTGCCGGAGGCCAGGAGGTACTCGTTGGGGTGAAACTCGACCACATTGACAGGCCCCGTGTGACCCGGGAACTCGGACATCATCTTGCCAGCAGTTAGATCCCAGAGCTGAAGGCAGGGCAGGGAGGTCAGGGCCAGGCACCTTGGCTGCCCACCCTCTTAAACCAGGCCAAGCTCTTTATCCGTAAAGCACCTTCCACTCGGGACAGGCGTGGGACATGTGGGCCCGATCAGGAGGGAGGTGAGGACTCGGTCTGTTGTGATCAGCAGACCCCAGGCCCCTGGCCCCTGGGCCCAGGTCAGGCTGCGGGGAGCTACCTTCACAGTGTGGTCATCTGCGGCCGACGCCAACCACTTCCCATCAGGGCTGAACCGGAGACACCGCACGGCCTGGCTGTGCCCCTGAGGGAGGAACAGCATGAGCTCACCCTGGGATCCTGGGCCCACAGACCTCTCCCTGCCTCCTCACTCCTGTGGGACCCCTTCCATCTGACCACACAGGCCACCCGCCTGGTTCTGCTTAGGGCAGTTTGATGGATGTGGCTCTAGGGGATCATGGAGAGCAGGAGTCCAGGTGGCTGCCCATGGTGCTCCTGCTGGGCCCCAGATCCATGGTTCATGTTCTCACCTATCCCCTCCACCCCCTGCCGGGGTCTGGGCCCCACGCCACACTCAGCACCTGCAAGGTGCTGATGGAGTCACCAACAGAGTGCCATCCTTACCCTGTATCGGAAGACACAGCCTTTCCTCCTGATGTCCCAGAGCTGTGAGGGAGAGAGAAGCAGAGGGGCAGAGTCAGCAGAGGTCATGAATGAGGCGCGGAGCCACAGCCAGAGGACAGTGTGTGGCCATGAGCAGAGGGTGGGGCCCAGGCTCCTCTAGGTCGTTACTCTTCACGGTGACAAGGACAGAAACTGCTCACTAAAGCTGGCATTCTGAGCAGAAGCATCTGGCACGTGCCTGCCGCCCACCTTACCTAGGACAGTGTGGATGTGGCTGCAGAGAGGGAAGAGGCCCCCTCAGTGGGCACCCAGCACTGAGGGCCGGACCGGTCCTGCCGCAGTCCCAGCAGGAGACACCGGGCGTGGAGCGGCCTCTCACCTTGATGTTCGTGTCCTGGGAACCGGAGGCTACGAATTCGCCGTACGGGTGGAAATCCAGGCTGCAGATGTTGGCTTTGTGTCCCATGAGTGTGCGAAGAACTAAAAAGGAGGAAAGCAGAGACAGTGGCTGAGAGGCACATGGGAAGGCTGACTGAGGGAGGGCTGCGGGGGCGTGTGTGCTTTCACACTTCGCAGAAAACAGAACAATAGCACATAGCTTTAAAATGGGGAGACCATCAAGGGTCCCACCCCCTAACATCTAATTTTTTTTTCTTTTGAGATGGAGTCTTGCTCTGTCTCCAGGCTGAAGTGCAGTGGCATGATCTAAGCTCACTACAACCTCTGCCTCCTGGGTTCAAGCCATTCTCCTGCCTCAGCCTCCCAAGTAGCTGGGATTACAAGCATGTGCCATCATACCTGGCTAATTTTTAAATATTTTTGGTAGAGATGGGGTTTCACCATGTTGGCCAGGCTGGTCTCCTGACCTCAAGTGCTGGGATTACAGGCGTGAGCCACCACGCCCAGCTGACAACTAATTTTCCTACATTTCTCTTAATGGATGACACCCCTGGGTCACCTCAAGTCTGCAGAAATCCTACCGCACTCCCCACAGACTGTGCCTCAGCGGCAGCAGAGCCAGGGAACCACTGCACTCAGTTCAGGCCCCGTAAACGTGGAACCGATGGTGTGCAGGGTACACAGCCCCACCCAAGACAGTGCAAGGAGAGAGACCACGAGAGGTTCAAGCTGGGAGAGAAACTGCTTGGTTGGAAAGAGAAATCCAGGAAGGCTTTATGGAGGAGGTGGAATTTGAGTAGGTGTCAGTGGGTGGAGGATGAGGGATGCTCCATTAGGTAGATGGAAGTGATGGGCAAAGGCCCTAAGGAGGGCAATAGAGGGCGTGGCTGGGGTGACCCCATCCAAGGGATTTTGAGGGTGGCTGTGAGGACACACTGAGGAGCTGTGAGAACTGAGAGGACACCGGGAGGACACGAGAGGACCAGAGTGGGGCCTGATCGCCTGCCGCTGCCCTAGGAATCGCATCTCCCATCCTTTCCTTGAAGGTTTAGTAGGCAGCTCCATGGCCAGGCGCGGCCCAGCCTGGAGGGAAACCTTGTGTGTTTCAGGGTGTCCTCCAATACCACTCAAATTTGTCTCATGTGTCCTGCTTTTGGAAAAATTTATAATTCGCTGTCTGAATGAAACCCATCATCCCATGAGTGCTGGGGCCAGGAAACGTGGGCGTCCAGCCATTCTTAGGTTTGAGCCAAGGTACAATAAATAGGGTGCCTTGTGAGCTGTCGGAGGAGGTGTTCAAGGTTCCGTATATAACACTTTACTGCAGAGTCGAGATCCAAGCACTGGGTGAATGAAATGAACTCTACTGTATGATCTTCTCTACCCCAATGTCAGGACGTGGGCTCTGGCATCAGACAGTACTGGGATCAGCCTTGGCTCCTCCCTCACTGGCAGTGTGACCCTGGCAATCACTTACCCTCTCAGCCTCATGTTGGTTCACAGAATGGAGAAAACAAAGGGGCATAAAGCGCTTAGCACGGCCTCAGCATATGGTAAATGCTCAATAAATGGCAGCCATAATCAGTGCCGTTCACACTTCTTCCTGCAGGAGGCCTGCCTTCTGCTCCTGGCTGTCCCGCAAGCTGGGCCTTCTCTCCTCCTTCCCAGGCCTCAGTGCCCCTCTGCAGCTGGCCCTGCCTGGCCACTGGAGCTGGGTCTGTGCACTTCCATATTCCTCTGGAGTCTGTGGAAGGCGTATCCAGTTCACCTGCACCAGAATCTCTGCAGCTGTCCCTCCTTGCTGCGTGTAGCTATCAGGTGCTGCTGGGGGCTGGGCATTGCCTCCTGGCCCAGGAGGCCACGCTGGCTCCTGTTCCAGTCCACACCTGCTCCCAGCCCACTCAGCTTGGATCCCATGGCAAGGCTTCCAAAATCCTGCCCCACCCGGAGAGGATGTGGCGGTGTCCCGCCCTGTGTGGGCTGGCTGCATGGAGCGCTGGCTGCCCTCCTGTGGGACCCTGTGGGATCCTCTGGGCTGAGCCACCCTCGCCCTCTGGCTGCACTGTGGAAAGCAGGCAGGACCACATTTTTCTGGCCTGACTGCTGCCCTTGCTCTTCTGTCCCACAAAGGCCTCTGATGCCCAGGTTCAGTCACAGGATCCAGGAACTGCAGACTGAAGGGGCCTCTGGGGTCTGTCTGCCCGCTGCAGGAACCCCCAAGCCCTCCCAGCTGAGCAGCTGCTCAGCCCACATCTGAGTCCTCCAGTGATGGGTGGGTGGCCTTCCAAGGCAACTGATAGGATAGGCAGCACTCTCTTGCTCTCTCTTTTTAAATAGAGACAGGGGTCTCATTTTGTTGCCCAGGTTAGTCAAACTCCTGGCCTCAAGTGATCCTCCTGCTTTGGCCTCCCGAAGTACAGAGATTACAGGTGTAAGCCACCATGTCAGTGGGACAGCTCTCTTTAGAACCTTTCTACACCTGGGGCCTCAGTTTGTCTGTCTGTTACTGTCGCCTACACTCTGGTGGGTGGGGGCGGGGGTGGCGGCCGGAGGTCTTAGCTCTATCTGCTGAAAGGCAAGTTTCTCCTCCATCCAACGGCAGAACAGAGAGCACTAGGATGGGAGGCCTGACGCCAGATTAAAGTCCCAGGCTCTGCTACCTGCAGCTACCACGCTTTCCTAAGCTCGCTGCTCTCCCTGGGCCTCCATTTGCCCATCTGTCAACTTGGCTGTCTGTCAGAATCACCTGGAAGCTTATTAAAATCCAGATTCTGGGCCCACCCCAGTACTGAATTGGGTTTTCTGGAGGTGGGGTCTGGGCCGTGCGTGTGTAGTGAGCTCCCTGTGGAGCAGCCAGGCCTGGCCGTCCAGGGCTCAGGAATGCAGCAGTCTTCAGTTTTCATTTCTCAGCCACCTCGAGGAATTCCTCACATTTCCCTTATGAGCAAAACATCTGTGGCTGAGAAAGCCTGGATGGCGGGCAGGGCGCCCCTGGCTTCTCTTTTCTGTCTCTTGCTCTTCAGTGACTACTGAATGGCTGGTGGCCACCCGCTGGGATTCAGGTCCAGGGAGCTGTCCGCCTCCTGCCTGAGCTTCCCACCTTCTCCGTTGGAGCCTAGCCATGCTGGCCTCGCTCCTTCCTGGCCCGCTTGCATTCAGTGACACCCAAGCACAGATGCCCCGGTGTGGCCAGGCAGTGCGATCACTCACTGAGATGCGAAGCCTGCAGGCCTGTTTGTTATCAAGGAGGTCCTTGGACTCTTTCTTAAACTGACCAGCACTGCGCAGGCAAGCGTCACTGAAGAGGCCTGGGGCGCGTCTTTATGGAGTGCCACCCACACAGAAAGCCCCATTCTTGAACAAAGGGAACACACCGCTGTGCAGGCGTGGCCCACGGCTGCTGCCTAGCCGCCAACATAGAGCAGGAACCAAGGAGAGGCCCGGAAGAATCCTGAAGTCTCAGCCAGGTCAGAGGGGCTCTCTTCTGGAAAAAACAGCCTAGGCAAAATCCATGTTGCCACTTCCTCTCCAGGGCTTCAGGTAGGTGCCTCCTGGCTGGCACATAGGAATATCCAACCAGGGCTATCAAAAAGCATCAGGCAGGCCGGGTTCGGTGGCTCACACCTGTAATCCCAGCACTTTGGGAGGCTGAGGTGGGCAGATCACCTGAGGTCAGGAGTTTACGACCAGCCTGGTCAACATGGCGAAACCCTGTCTCTATTAAAAATACAAAAATTAGTCAAGCGTGGTGGTAGGTGCCTGTAAGCCCATCTACTCAGGAGACTGAGGCAGGAGAATCACTTAAACCTGGGAGATGGAGGTTGCAATGAGCTGAGATCGTATCACTGCACGCCAGCCTGGGCGACAGAGTAAGACTCTGTCCCAAAAAAGAAAAAAAAAAGCATCAGGTAAACAGCTCTTATCTGGACCTCACAGTGCTGGCCTGTATGGTGTGCTGAAAAAAAAAATGCTGAATGAGCTGTCAACATTTTAAAATTCGCTTACATGAATTTCCAGATTTCTAGCCTCTCTTGAAAAATCTGTAGAGCTGGCACCACCTGCTAAGGCACCGAGGCACAGGGCAGTGGGCGAGACTCTCTGCTCGGCCCAGACCTGAAGCATGAGTTTCCAGACCACTGCTGCAAGAAACCAGCAAGGACCCAGCACAGGGTGGAAACAGACCCACCCCAAGGCTCATCACACCAGAACACGGGACAAAGACCCCAAAAACCTGCAGAGAGAGGAAAGGAGAGAGAGAGAGAAGAAAGAGAGAGAACGTGGAAAGAAGCCAGTCCCCTGTGAAGGATCTGGGATCAGAACAGAACTGGCCCCTCTTAATAGCTACCCTAGAACCTAAAAGGCGGTAGAGCTGCACCTTCCAAATGCTGAGGGTGCTATTTTATTGCCAACGTCAAACTTTAAACTCCAACTCATAAAACAAACACAAAAGCAAACAATGGGGGTAGCAAAGTCACTTTCGGCCATAGAAGGTCTCTAAAACTATGCCTGCCCCACACCCTTTCTCAGTAAGCTACGAAGGAATGTGCTCCATCAAAAAGAGGGAGAAAACCAAGAAAGGTGGCAGCATGGGACCGGGAACAGCAGACAAGAGAATTCCCCAGAGAGGAGACACGGATGACAGCTGGGCTGCAGGCCACTAGGACTGGAGGAGAGGCTCTGAGAAAAGGCGCCTGGACTATGGGATGGGTTTCAAAGAAACAGGAGGAGGTTTACTCTTCTGGCAGAGAATTTGGGGATGAATGAGTAATGTGGACATAGAAAACACATGGATAAAACAAAAACAATTATTAAGTCCAGAAAAACCAAGTCATTACAAAAAATAGTGGTAAATGACCCTTATGCGGTCCTTATGTTTTAAACACGGCCTATTGAAATGGTGTCTATTGAAATAGGAGGCTGGTAGGAAAAACACGAGCGATGGGGCCGGGGGTGGTGGCCATGAGAGAGTGTAGGAAGGGAATAACTAATGTGTTAACACTTTTTTTTGGTTTTGTTTTTTAGATGGGAATTTCGCTCCTGTTGCCCAGGCTGGAGTGCAATGGCACGATCTTGGCTGCCCGCAACCTTCACCTCCCGGGTTTAAGCAATTCTGCCTCAGCCTCCCCGGTAGCTGAGATTACAGGCATGCACCACCGCGCCCGATTAATTTTGCATTTACAGTATAGACAGGTTTCACCATCTTGGTCAGGCTGGTCCTGAATTCCTGACCTCAGGTAATCCACCCGCTTCGGCCTCCCAAAGGGCTGGAATTACAGGCGTGAGACACCGCGCCCAGCCCCAGCGTTTTTAAAAAAAGAAAGAAACTGCAGTATGACCACATGGTCTGGAAAGGTAGAGGCCATCAGCAGAGCACAGACGAAAGTACAGAAAGCTGTGGCTCTTGAAGAATGGGAAGGAGTGGGGCAGAAGTCTCCTCTTTCCATTGTAATTCACTGTAGAACTACTGGTATTGGCGGTTTTAAATTTTAGGCTATGTACAACTTCCATCCAGATGAAAACTAAATTAAAACAGAGCACAGGCAAACAGGTCTGGCCGTCCCAGGCTGCCTCTGGGGGCATGACGGAGCTGAGGCAGAGTGGGGACCACCTCGACTCAGGGTACAAGCTCCCTGGTTCTTCACGGCTGTCCCACACAGACACCTCACTCAGTCAGGTGAACTGCAGGGCTCCTGGCAGCATCTGACATCCTTCCAGGTTCTAAATACACACACATCCAAAAACACACACACACACACACACACCCCCCACCCACACAGTGGTTCATGCAGACATCTTCTGGCAGGCCCTCAGCTGCTCCAGGCAGCAGTGCCTGTCAATGCCAAGCTAGTGGGGGTGGAGTGGTTTCCACACTGCCCGGTTAGTGCTCCAGGAGCAAAGCAGCCAACCTAGTCCAGGCAGGTTTCCTGGAGGAAGCGGCATGACTGCAGAGCCTGAAGACTAAGGAAGGCGCGCATGCGCAGGAGGCAAGCTCGGGGACCTACTTTTGGCAGCTTCCAGGTCCCAGACGCGGATGGAGCCCGACTGGGAGCCGGCCACGATGAGCTCCTCAGGGGTGTTGAGGCGGACGCTCTCCACTGGGGACGTGTGGCCCGTCAGGCTCTGTGGAGAGAGGGCAGCAGCTTCAGTGCACTGCTGGACAGAGCACCCCCCTCACCCCGCCCCCTGCCCCAAGCGCTGCCCTGAATTCCAGGTCCACGGGAAAGGCTAAGGCAGGAGGGGGCACCCCCTGGGGGCCACAGCCCAGCCCCCCTGCAGGCCCTTTCTAAGCAGCTGCTCCTCTCAGCCTGGGTTCCCAGGGCTAAAGGTGGCCAAATCGTCATCCCCCCACCACCTCTCTCTTCTCGATATGCTTCTGACATGGGTGTCACCTGCAGAAATGGCCCTGGGCCCCTTGGAGGGAAGCAACTGGCCAAGATAAAGGGATGCTGTCCCTTCAGCCTTAAGTCAAGCAACCCCGTCCAGGCTCCGTTCCCATCGTCACTGCTGCCCTATGCAAGCCCCTCTCAGCAAAGGAAGCCATGGCAGAAGCGAGGCCTGGCTGGTCCCAGGCACCCATCTTGCCCCTCTGGAACCCCTGGCTCTCCCCGACTGCCCATCCCCGTGAAAGGGGAGAGGTCAGGGGTAGGTGGAAGACTTTTCACTGTGGACCCTCTATCTTCTGGATGTTGAACAGAATTAAGTGTATCCCATACTCAAGAATAAACAGAAATAAATCCAAGAGGTTGGCCTGCAGGGGGAGAGCGTGCACAGAACACCCAAGGGGAGAGAAACCCTGGCAGGCTGGAGGCACTGCCAGGCCTGGGAAGCTGGTGTGTGTGAGTGAGGGCAGTGACCAGGGCAAGACTGGCTGGGGCCTGACAGCTGCATCTGGTGTTCAAGGACACCCTGCAGGCCAGGCCCCAGACGCTTGGCCCCGCTCCTCGGGGGGTAGTGGCATGTCCTATTTTGGTCAGTCATTGGCGATGCTTTTTCAGCCTGTGTATGCTACTTTGGCATTTCTGGGGGCCAGAGCGGGGTGGGGGGAACACATCTGAACCCTAAAAACAAAGTAAAACAAAACATTTCGAGTCATCTTTACTGACCCCTGGCACCCTTGCTGAGGCTGGGGTGGATCTCAGTTTTCCCCCTGGATCTCACAAAAACGCTAAGGTGATTAAGTTTCTACTAAGAAATTCATCCCTTGCCCCCCGCCTCCTTTTTTTTTTTTTTGAGACGGAGTCTCACACTGTTGCCCAGGCGAGAGCAGTGGAACAATCTTGGCTCACTGCCACCTCCACCTCCCGGGTTCAAGCGATTCTCCTGCCTCAGCCTCCTGAGTAGCTGGGATTACAGGCGCCCGCCACCACTCCCGGCTAATTCTTGTGTTTTTAGTTGAGACAGAGTTTCACCATGTTGGCCAGGCTGGTCTCAAACTCCTGACCTCAGGTGATCCGCCGCCTCAGCCTCCCAAAATGCTGGGATTACAGGTGTGAACCACGGTGCCCAGCCTAGTTTTCTTTATCTTTATTTCAGCAAGAGTCAAAACAATGATACTTCCCTGGTTGGAAAGGGATGGGCTGGTGGGGCAGGGAGGAAAGGGCAGGTTCCGGTGCTGGTGAGAATGTAAAATGATTTCTGGAGGGCAATTTGGCAATCTGTTTTGAAAGCTTCAGAATAAGCATACACCCTTGAATTTAATGCAGTGATCACAGATCTGCTCAAAGATCTAGGTGGCTGAGGCTGTTCACCACAGAGTGGTTCAGCAGAGCCTAGAACAAGCCGGAAACAACCTCCATGTGATAACAGGGTGTGGCTAAGCTAATTACAGCTCATCCCTACAAGGGAACACCATGAAGCCATTCAAAATTACGTTGTAAAAGAATATTTGTTGACACAGGCAAATCCTTGCAGCATTGTTATTTTTAAAAACCAGGCTGCGCAAGTGTAGTAGTGCATTTTTATTCATGTGTGTGCTTGTATGTATTTGCATATACATGTGTACATGTACAAGTGTGCACGCATGTGCGTGGACACGTATACGTATCTGTCTCAGCATCAAGAAAGACTCAGGCCAAAGCACCCACTGTGGTGGCCTTCGAATAATAGAACCACATGTAATGAATGTTTGTGTTTTCTCCTATATGCGCTCCTGTTTGGAAAAGTTTCCAGCATTGAACATGGCTGCGTAAATAGTCAGGGAGATGATATTTAAGAACTAGCTCCCTAACCAGCTCGAGCCAGCTCCCCTCAAATCCTCACTGGGGAACGAAGGCTGGGAATGAATTAAAATAAACGCCCACATGTTGCTGCCAGGCGGGCAGACGGGCAGGTGGGAGGGCAGGGTTACAAGTCTTTTGGCTCAACCAGAGGCCCAGGGCTTATTTTAACCTTCTCACGAAGCCTGCCTGGGATTCTTAAAAGTACCACAGGCAGGTGACTCCCTCGCTCCTGAGGGCTGGCCACTGTCCCAGCCGTGCTGGGCTGCCCTAGGCCTCACTAAGCAGACAGCTGGGGGAAGCACTGATGGTATCCCCATCACACCCCCTCCACCCCTGGTCTGGGCCCCAGAGGATAGGGGGCCCTGGGCTCAAGAGAGCCTGAGAAGCTGCTCACTCCTCAGCCTCCAACCCCTGGCCCGTCCTCTCCCCAGGCCCTTGTCCTGACCCCTGCTGGCTGCTGGGGCTCACCATGATGCAGTTGGGCTTGTTGATGGACCACAGGTTGACTCGGCAGTCATCCCCGCCTGTAGCCAGCAGCCGCCCGGAGGCCTTGCCCAGCACCAGTGAGGACACATTGCTGGCATGGGCGACGATCTCTTCTACACAGGGAAAGAGACAGAGAGGACATCAGGAAGGCACGATGGGGCTTTGTGGGGGAGAGGGGTGACCCTGCTTGGCTGCCTGCTCTGGAACCTGACGGTGAGTGGAAGGCTCTGCCTCCTTCAGCTCCCCCACTGGTGCCCACCATGAGCTGCAGGACCAGCAGACAGGGCGGGGCAGGGGACTGAGACAGAAATCACCGCTTCTCAACTTTCATCATTCCCGTCCTACGGGACTTCATGACTTTTTCCTGGTTTGGCACATCACATGGTAATATTGACTAGTTATACTCAATTTTTAAAAAAATTGACTTGCTATTTTTATTAGCTTGGTCTTAAGCAATATCCATGAAATTACAAATTTGATATACTCATGATACTCTATGAAACAAAAAGAAAAAGAATTTTGTTTTTTTGAGATAGTTTTCGCTCTCGTTGCCCAGGCTGGTGTGCGATGGTGCGATCTTGGCTCACTACAACCTCAGCCTCCCGGATTCAAGCAATTCTCCTGCCTTGGCCTCCTGAGTAGCTGGAATTATAGGCATGCACCACCGTACCCAGCTAATTTTGTATTTTTAGTAGAGACAGGGTTTCACCATGTTGGTCAGGCTGATCTCAAACTCCTGACCTCAGGTGATTTGCCCGCCTCAGCCTCCCAAAGTGTTGGGATTTGGGATTACAGGCGTAAGCCAGCATGCCCGGCTTGAAAAACAATTATTTAAAAAAAAAAAAAAAAAATTGACCATGCAACACCTACGCACCTCTTGGCTGCTGATTGTGTCCCCACACAAACCCGATTTGGGGAACATACTTTAAGAACAACTGAAGTCACCTCTAGACAAGCTGTCCCCAGGTGAGCCCGCGCAGGGCTTTGGCTCACAGATTCAGAATCACAGACCCCGTTCTGCTCCGAGGGCTGCGATCTGCTATTGCATGGCCTTCCTTGGCTACTTAGTCCCTTGTCCTCTGAGGACCTGGCTTCTCGTCTGGAAAGTGGGGAAGATCACGTGTCTGCTCACACCTGATTGCTGAGGACTCCCTGAGAGCATGCCTGCGTGCTGCTTCATAGCAAGCAAGGGCTCCATGATGTTGGGCAGGCTCGGGGCTAGGCACCATGAGAGAGTGGGCATGGGGGTCCCGGGCAGGCACTGGAGGGTAGGCTTCATGAGGAGGGGGCAGGAGGCAACAGACTGAGCAGGGTAGGGGTGACAGCTGACCACACAGAAGGCTGTGCAGACAGCCCAAGGCCCCTGGCCTGTTCAGTGGGGACGGCAGACACGAGCCTCTGAGGGCTCTGCAGAGAGCAAAGTACAGGCAGGGAAGCAACAGGCGGCCTGGGCCTCAGAGCCCATCCCTGTGCCAGCTCCTCCTGGAAAGAAGGAACAAAAAGGCAGTTCTCCCACACAGGCCGGGGGAAATCCCCAAGGTGCTGACGCCTCAAGGCACCCGGGAGGTCAATGTAGGTGGCTCCGAGGAAAAGGGTGTTGCAGCCACAGCGCTCCGAAGAGGCCCCTCCTGAATCCCTGCCCTGACTCCACCCTGCTTGGGTATCTCTGCTTCAGGCTTCAGACCACAAGGAAGTTGGGAAATCAGGCCCAGGGAAGCTGCTTGCCAGGAACCCGGGCTCCAAGGGGCCACCAGGAATGCCCAGTGGACAAGTCACAGGCTCAGTCTCTGATGACACCCCCACTCCTGGTCTGGCCAGGGCAGAGCCAGCACAAGTAGCAGCACTAGCAAGGGTGAGGGTTCCCTGCAGGCCCAAACCTGAGCCAGGGCACTGGGGAGCTCGCTGTGGGGATCCCAGGGAGCTGGGCTCCACTCTAGTCCCATCTCAACCAGAGCCTTCTGTCCTCTGAATACTGTGGGGACAGAAACCTGGGGAATTCCAGCCACAGACATGTGTCTGTTCATGAGTTTCCACTTAACCCGGAAAGAGGGCAAAGCACCTTCTCCCTGGCATTCTGTGCCCAAGCCTGATGTCCTCTCCATGGAGGCACTGTCCACTCCCCCTGGCCTACCTGGGGGGCTCCATCTGTCCCCGGCCCTCACTACTCTCAGGGAAAGTGTCTGGCTGGGCCCCGCCTCACTGGGCCTCAGGACCGCTACCCCTGGAGACACCCATTCATTCATAATATCAGTATTTCCTGGGTGCCTGCTCTAGGCCTCACATGAAATATGCCCCAGTGTGACCAGATGGTGGCAGGGGTGGGGGAAGACCACAGACTTTGGGGTGGAAAGGATTTAGAAGTTGGGCCCTTCTAGAGGGGCCCGTATCACTGCCCTCTAAGCAGCCTGACCAGGGACTGACTGGAGCCATGGAGGGAGGGGCAGAGGGGCAGGGACACAGCACAGGCACCTGCAAAGCAGGCAGGGGCACCACCCTGAGAGCGCCTCCTTCTATCCTGGCTGGAAGGACAGTGACCAACAGCCCAGGCCAAACACTTGACTTTCATACAAAAAATAAAAAGTAAAAATCCTTGGCCAGGCACAGTGGCTCATGCCTGTAATCCCAGCTCTTTGGGAGGCCGAGGCGGGTGGATCACCTGAGGTCAGGAGTTTGAGACCAGCCTGGCCAACATGGAGAAATGCTGTCTGTCTTAAAAATACAAAAATTAGCCAGACGCACACCTGTAATCGCAGCTGCTTGGGAGGCTGAGGCATAAGAATTGCTTGAACCCAGGAGACGAAGGTTGCAGTGAGCAGAGATAGCATTGCACTCCAGCCTGGGCAATAGAGCAAAACTCTGTCTCCAAAAAAAAAAAAAAAAAAAAGAAAAAGAAAAAGAAAAATCCTTGTATCTACTGGCAGGCCAAGCTTGGAGGGTACAACCTGGGACCCACATCCAGCCAAAGCTGGGGAACACGGTGCAGCATGGCCAGAGCGGCTGAGGACCCGCATCTCCAACGCAAGATGCAAAGTACTAGGTTTCAACGACCACATGTGGGCCACGCACCTCTGATCCTCACCAGACCCTGGAGCCAGAAGGAGCCAGAGGTCATGTGGCCTTGGGCTCTCAGAGTTTCCCGTGGATGCCACTGTGTACATGAAATCAGTAGCAGACGCCCAACGAAGCTGATCTCGTTGGGCTGATCTCATTACCTCCTGCTCACACACTCTGATGACTTGGCCTTGCCTTTAAGATGAAGTCATGGCAGCCTCAGGAGGGCTGGGGGTACCGTGGACACATGGCCCTGCAGAACTCACTAGGTCCATGTGGCCCCACATTCCTCCTGCTGCTGTGCTGCCGCCCATGGCCTCCCAATACACGGAGCCTCCTGCCTCAGGGCCATAGCGTCTGCCGTTCATGCAGCCTGCAGCATTCCCACCCCACCCCCACTCCCACCCCCAGTTAACTAATTTCAAAGCACAGGTACCAGCTTGCAAACAGAGGAGACACGGTGGGATCCAGTTATCCAATCCCTGCCTGTTGCTCTCCCCAGGCTCTGAGCTCCCGCTGGACAAAGACCTTGGCTACTTTGTCCTCCACGGGCTCCCCAGTGCCCAGCTCTGGGGAAAGGCCAGCTGTTGAAGGGATGAGTACGTAATCCCAGTAATTACAAAGCCACTCTGACCAAAGTGTGCCTTCCTTGGGGAACTGTAACTGGTTCTCCCAAAGCCCTGGAACTTTGGGGAACACGAAAATGGCCGTAACTTCTCACATGACAAGCAAGGAAACAGAGGCCCTGCAAAGAGATTTGCTCGGAGTCTTATGGTTAAATTCACGGTGAAACAGTGTGGAGTCTTGGCCAGGCGTGATGGCTCATGGCTGTCATCCCAGCACTTTGAGAGGCCAAGGTGGGTGGATCACCTGAGGTCAGGAGTTTAAGACCAGCCTGGCCAACATGGTGAAACCCTGTCTCTACTAAAAATATAAAAATTAGCCAGGTATGGTGGCATGCGCCTGTGATCCCAGCTACTCTAGAGGCTGAGGCACGAGAATCACTGGAACCTGGGAGGCGGAGGTTGCAGTGAGCTGAGATTGCACCACTGTACTCCAGCCTAGGTGACAGTGAGACTCTGTCTCAAAAAAAAAAAAAAAAAAAAAAAAAAAAGTGTGGAGTCTTGTCCCAGCTCCTGAAAACCGGCCCAGGGACAGCTCACAGCAGAGACTGACCAGGTGCAGCACACAAAAGCTATGCCAGCTAGTTATAACAGGTAGGGCAGGGCCCACTGAGGTGCCAGTGTGTAGGGGAATTCTCCAAATATGATCTGGGCATGCTTGGGATCCTCAAGATCCTTTCGGGGGGTCTGAGAAGACAAAAGGATTTTCACAATAACACTAAGATGGCATCTGCCTTTTGCACTCTCATTTGCTCATAAGCATATGGTGGAGTTTCCCAGAATGCCACTAGAGGCCTATTTGATTATATATTCTTGTTAGAAAATGTCTCGATGTTAACTTCTACCATGGTAAATACTGACGGATATAACTCCAACGACAAAAAAGCACTCTGGGGTCCTCAGCAATCTGGATGAGTATGAAGTCTTTAGATGAGAGTCTAGACCAATTTGTACAGGGCAATGGTGGGTGTGGGCAGTGCCCAGCCCTGTCTGCTTCCCTCTGCCCGCCCCTCTTCGCTCCCACTCCTTCCCCCATGCCAGGCCCAGGATGCATTCATCTGACTGGGGAAGAAAATGCTGAGAACATCTTTCAGGATTCCTCACCCTACTGCCAGCCTAACTGGAAATCCTGTGCTAAGTGCTTTACGATGTCCATCCTGCCACCTGAATTTCACAGCAACCTTAGAATGCAGGCGTCATTATCTCATTGCACAGAGAAGAAACTGAGCCTCAGAGAGGTTAAGTCACCTGCCCAATGTCACCCAGCTAAGAAGTGCCACCATCATGATTTACATAGTGATCTATCTTACTCCAAAGTCTAGGAGTCTCCTCCTGTACCAAGATCAGGAAACAAAGCTGTGGGTTCAGTCCTCCCAGCAACAAGCAGCGAACAGAATAAATGAGGCGATAAAGAAAAATGAAAACCACTCACGCAACTTCCAGGCTGTCTTGGTGACCACAGGGGTGGCCATCCTTCAGCTGGCTGGCACCTGAAGCCTCACCCCACAAAATCAATTGTGCTTTGCTCGTGGGGTGGGGGTGGATCCCCCCCAGATCCACCAATCAAGTTGGCAGGGAGTTCCCACACATCCAGGCAGAGAAAATGCCTTGTCTCCTGGCCTTGGGCTGCCTCGTGGTTCCAAATCACCCACAGCAGCAACGGCAGCAACCCGTGCACATCTGTCACGATCCTGGATCATGGAATGTTAGGCTTGAGCCATCTCAGCTCAATATGGGGCTGCAATACAAACAGAGGTGATGTCTTGTTAGAAAATGCTTGCTAAGAGCTATAGCTCCCTGGATCACCAAGGTCACTCGATAAAGACTGACACCCACCGAAGCCACCAGAGCCAGAAGCTGCACTGCAAATTGGGTCTGGGCCTCTGCAGAGGGAGCACCTCGGGTAGGGCGACTTGAAACCCAAGGAAAAAAACTCCTCCCAGAGACCAGGATAACGAGATGCAGCTCTGTTCCGCGATGCTGGCTGCCTAAAGTGCCGCAGCTGCAGTGGGGCGGGGAAGACCACGTGTCTGCAATTCACATAGATTTCCTAGGAGTCGTTGTTTTTGTCTGACGTATGGGATGTGGGGGGGTGGAGTCAGAAGCTAAGCTTTTGGACCCAGAAAAGGCATCCCAGAGATGGCCACTGAAGTCCTCCCTGGAAAGAATCTCGAAGATGACCCTGATGGTCCAACGCCTCAGCTCCTGGCAAGGGAACCGCTCTTGCTCCCTTTGATTCCCAAGGACAGAGCTAGGAACTAGGCCTCCAGTCCGGGCGTGAGTGGCTATGACTCTTCAATTCTAAAAGGCCACCTCATGGAGCCTCCCACCTCCTTCCCACAGTCACTTCACCTCTTTCCCATGAGCCCGCTCCCCTCCGTCCCATTTTTCCTGGGTCCCCGGGTCTACCTCTCTAGTCCTCCGTTCACACCCACTTTTCTCCCTGCCCCGAGTCTCCCACTCAAGCACATCCTGTCTCCTGAGCTCCCTCACGTGGTCCCTGACTCGCCAGACCCCCATTACTGCCCTTTCCCATATGTTCCCGGGGTCTCCCATTCATTCATTCTCCTGCTTCTCCTTTCCCTATTCATTACTCATCCTCCTGCAGACCCCCGGCTTTGCTTCCGGCCTCCCTGGTTGTGCCCCCTCCGGCCTCCACACCGACCCATCTTGTCCGGAGGCTGGGGCAGGTCCCTCGGCCTCGGCTGATTCTCCCAACCCTCTGCTTGCGGAGTAAGGGATCTAGCCTTCCCACGCCCAGAGCCCTCTGCCCTCAAGCCCAGCCAGCCCCCACGGTCCCCTCGCCTCCTCGTCCCCTTGCCCACTCCACCTGCAGCTGCGGCTCCGGAGGCCAAGGCTCTGCTCCAGGAACGACCCCCACTTACCTCCATCGCCTGCCCTGATTGGCCGCTGCTTGACAACCGACCCTCACAACAAAACCTCCGGCTCAGAGCCCCGCCCGCCTCGCCTCCCGCACCAATCAGCTGCCGCGGGCGCTCCGCCTCCTGCCAGGGCTGACCAATGGAAGCAGGCGCTTCTGCCGCTTTTCCTAAGTACCCGCCCTCTTTTCCTAAATCGGACTAATCAAGAGGAAGGAGCATTCAAGAGCCGCCCCTTGGCCGCTAATGAACCAATGCAAGCTGCCATTTCCTTGGTCCCGCCTCCGTCTCAAGCTTTACCTTTCCTCCCGCTTTCCTTCCTCGAACCTAATTTGTGTTTGAAAATTTTTTGAGAGCCGACCTCCAATGGCGGCTGCGCCAATGACTTGAGCAACCGTCCTAGATTGACCAATTAGCGTCCGCATTATTGAAAAAAAAAAAAAAATTCTCCAGTAGCCAATGGGAAGGGGACTTTAGGGACAGTGTGAAGCCGCGGACCTTCCATCTTGGAGTGGGGCAAAACCTAAAGAGGCCTTAATCGGCATTTTTCCCGAAGCTCCTCGTTCTTACCTTTGCCTGCATGAGGCCTTTGCCCCTGTTCTTTGACGTGGACGCCGGCTTGAATCCCCCACGGGAGGTCTAGAAGGAAACAGCCTGATTCTGGGTCCGAGACAGGCGCTGAGCCTGGAGTGCTGCCCCCGCAGCCGCCACCGGCGAATGGCTGCGTGGGCAAGGGGCTGCTGCTCCCTGAGGAGCCGCGATCTGGGAATCCGAGAAAGGCCGGCTTTATTTGTGACACGTTGGGCTGGGTGGGCTCAAGGAAGTGCTGTAACCAGCCTCGACCCAGGGCCCTTCGCATAGCCACTTAGGAAGGACTCGGCCCCGCAGCCGCCTCTTGCCTGTCGCCCAGAGGTTGGTCCAGGGACCTAGAGCCCCTCAAACCTCCCCATTCGGCCTCCAGCCTCTCACCGCAGGTCGGAGCTCCTTGGGCTTACATAACACTCACCACAGCCCGAAAGGATAGGAATTCCTGTTCCCCTTTACTGAGGAAACGGAGGCCTGAGTTAAGATGCTTGTAAAAAATCACACGGTCAGAAAGTAATGGTCCCAGATTTCGAACCCTTGTTCTGAAAGCCAAAGCGTTGAGGAGTCTCCACTCTGCTTCCCAGGTTCAAATGATTCTCCGGCCTCAGCCTCCCGAGTAGCTGGAACTACAGGTGCCAGCCACCACGCCTGGCTAAGGCTAGTTTTCGTATTTTTAGTAGAGATGGGGTTTCTCCATGTTCGCCAGGCTGGTCTTGAATTCTTCACCTTCGGTGATCCACCCGCCTCAGCCTCCCAAAGTACTGGGTAGCCGTGAGCCACCATAAGGCACCTTTAAAAGATTAGACTAGTAGAATAACATCGGATCAAAACTATCCAGCCTGCAGTTTCCCTCAACTCTTGTATTATAAAAAAACTAAATCAAGAAAACTCGAAAAGACAATATAATGATTCCTCATAGATTCCAGCACTTAACAGTTTGCATATTTGCTTTGTGTATCTTTTTCTGAATCATTTGAAAATTGTAGATACAACATTTCACCCCAACACCAAATACTGAGCATGCAGCTCTTAAAAATAAGGCCCTTGGCCAGGCGCGGTGGCTCATACCTGTAATCCCAGCGCTTTGGGAGGCCAAGGAGGGCGGATCACCTAAGGTCAGAAGTTGTAACCAGCCTAGCCAACATGGTGAAACCCTGCCTCTACTAAAAATAAAAAAATTAGCTGGGCGTGGTGGCGCACGTCCCTGTAATCTCAGCTACTCAGGAGGCTGAGGCAGGAGAATCACTTGAACCTGGGAAGCAGAGGTTGCAGTGAGCTGAGATAAGGCCACTGCGTTCCAGCCTGGGTGAAAGTGAGACTCCTTTCAAAAAAGAAAATGTCCCTTGGCCAGGCACAGTGGCTCACACTTGTAATCCCAGCATTTTGGCAGGCAGAGGAGGGTGGATCACGAGGTCAACCTGGCCAACACAGTGAAACCCCATCTCTACTAAAAGTACAAAAATTAGCCACGTGGCACACGTGCCTGTAATCCCGTCTACTCAAGAGGCTGAGGTGGTACACGTGCCTGTAATCCCAGCTACTCAAGAGGCTGAGGCAGGAGAATCGCTTGAACCTGGAGGCAGAGGTTGCAGTGAGCTGAGATAGGGCCACTGCGTTCCAGCCTGAGTGAGAGTGAGACTCTTTTCAAAAAAGAAAAATAATGCCCCTTGGCCAGGCACGGTGGCTCACACTTGTAATCCCAGCATTTTGGCAGGCAGAGGCGGGTGGATCACGAGGTCAACCTGGCCAACACAGTGAAACCCCATTTCTACTAAAAGTACAAAAATTAGCCACGTGGCACACGTGCCTGTAATCCCGTCTACTCAAGAGGCTGAGGTGGCGCACGTGCCTGTAATTCCAGCTACTCAAGAGGCTGAGGCAGGAGAATCGCTTGAACCTGGAGGCAGAGGTTGCAGTGAGCTGAGATTGTGCCACTGCACTCCAGCCTGGGCGACAGAGCTAGACTCCGTCTTAAAAAAAAAAAAAAAAAAAAAAAATGCCCTTATTTTACATAACCATTGTATCACCACTGCTAAGAAAACTTAATAATTCTCTAACAACCCAGTCCACACTCATATGGCTCCATGTAGGGCTGATGGCCCACAGGCTCATGGGGTGTCCCTTATGCTGTGCCGAGGGCAGGATCCGAGAAATAAAGAGACAGGACACCGAAGTACAAGGAAAATGCAGCTGGGCTCAGGCGGCCACGCCACCTATGAGTGGAGTCAGGCGAGGCCCTGAATGTCCAGAAGCGTATTTATTGTGTATAGGTTAAGGGTTAGGGGGCAGGGCAGTGAGTGAAGTCATCTTTAAGGATAGTGATAGGGTCATGAGCAATAAAACAAGGGGTCCACCCCCATTAGGTCACCTAGGCTAGGAGATACTGCACAGCAAGGGGCCCATTCCCATTAGGTCATCGAGGCAAGGGCCGTGTGCAGTAAGGGATCCACCCCCATTAGGTCACTGAGGCATGGAGGTGGGCTGTACGCAGTGAAGAGGTTGCAGTGTGCAATACCTCTATCTATGGGCAAGCTACTAAGAAGAATTATAGGAGGATGCCTTGAGTCACATAGCAGTGACAGAGCTGTCAGGGTCTACGCCACCTGCCGGCAGCTTCCAAAGAGTTCTATAGGGGAATGCTTTTCGAGCAGCACAGTAACAGAGCTGATAAAGTTCACAGTCACCAAGGTGCGATTGCCAGTCTGAGGGCAGCCTTCCACAAGAACTGGAGCAAGGTCCTACAACTCCTTTATCAGGAGGAGTGGCTCTTGCCCCAAGCCTGCTATGCAGCAGGTATCTTTATGATACTGAACACTGCTGCCTGGGCCATGGGTTCTTGTCCTGGTATAACTATTTTCCCCTTAAATCATGCTCTGCACTGTGTCTGCTCTAGGCATTCCTCTGATTATAAACTGCTTATTCCTTAATTCACGCTCTGTACTGTGTCTACTCTAGGCATTCCTCCGATTATAAACTAAGATATAGTTATATATATATATATATATGGAAATAACTGGGTGGTAAGATATTCTTTAGGCACTCATTCTATGAACTAATATATGATTATATATAGAGGATTGTATACAGGGAAATAACTCAGTAGTAACACTATAAACTGAGATATTCTCCAAGCCCTAATTCTATAAACTAATATATGATTGTATAAAGGATTATATAAAAGGAAATCACTGAGTAGTCACACTATAAACTAAGATATTCTCCAGGTCTTAATTGTGCCAGGATTCTGCTTAGCTCTCCTTCCTCAGTACCTATATGAGGGGTTACCCACAGCCCCAGTCATCCCAAAACCTTTCATGACTTTTTTTTCTAACTAGGAACCAGTCAGGATTTAGCACACTTGATTCTTTTAAGTTCTTTCTATTTCTGTCCCCAATCTTTTATTTTTATGACATCGATCTTTTAAAGAGAGCAGGCCATTTACCTAGTAGATTGTCCCATGTTAGGAATGTTCCTTTTAGTGTCATTTACCTGAATTTCCTGAAGTTCTTGTTAAATGGAAGTTTCTTGTTAAATGCATTTCTTCCCTTGAATTTCTTAAGTTAGGGCTAAAGGCTTGACTAGATTCTCAGCAACAAACACTTAAAAACACTCCAGAGAACACATTGTAAGTGTACGAGGTTAATGGATTTTTACAAACTGAATACACCCAGGTCAAAAAGCAGAACATGACCAAAAACCAGACTCTCCTCCCAGGGCCCCATAGTCACATCCATTTACTAACCCTCATACTCCAAAAGTGAGGGTTGTCCTGACTTCTAATATCACCAATTAATTTTGCTTATTTTTATTCTTTACATAAATGGAATTATACAGTACGTACTTTTGTGTTTTGAATCTTTTGACGTTATACTTAGGCAGTTCAACCATATCATTGCATATAGTTGTATAGTTGCAGTTCATTCATTTTCATTGATCTATGATACGGTTTGGCTGTGTCCCCACCCAAATCTCATCTTGAATTGTAGCTTACATAATTCCCACGTGTTGTGGGAGGGACCTGGGGGGAGATAATTGAATCATGGGAGCAGTCTCCCCCATACTGTTCTCATGGTAGTGAATAAGTCTCACAAGATCTGATGATTTTATAAGGGGTTTCCCCTTTTGCTTGGTTCTCATTCTCTCTTGTCTGCCACCATGTAAGATGTGCCTTTCACCTTCCACCATGATTGTGAGGTCTCCCGAGCCATGTGGAACTGTGAGTCCATTAAATTTCTTTTACTTTACAAATTATCCAGTCTTTGGGTTTGTCAGCAGTGTGAAAATGGACTAATACACTCTATAACATCAATATTTTTGGCATTTGGGGCTAATTATTTGCTGCTGGGGGCTGTTCTGTGCATTGTAGTCTGTTTAGCAGCATCCCTGTCCTGTATGCGCTAGATGCCAGTAGCATTCTCCCTAAGCAGTCCTCTCTAAGCAGTTAAAGACAACCCAAAATATCTGAAGACCACAATTTATGTATCCATTCTGCTCTTGATGGGCATTTGGGTAGCTTCCAAGTATGGTGCTATTATCAATAATGCTATAAACATTCTAGCACATGCCTTTTGGCAGACAGATATCTATCTACCTTTCTGATGAGTTGTTCATCATTCTCACTTGATGAGTGATGGATTGAAGTAGAACCTAGGAATAGAATTGTTGGTCTATAGTTTTGCTTTAGTAGATAATGCCAAGCAGTTTTCCATAATGGTTGTACTCATTTATACTTTCACTAAGAAAGTTACTTGGGAGTTCCAGTTGCTTCTCATCATCACCAGTACTTTTTATTTTTTTCATAATGGGATATTATTGTGACATTTCACTTCCCAGATGACTAATGAATTTGACAACCATTTCATGTGGTTTTTGGCTATGTTTTAAGCTAACATTTAATGACTGCTTTCTATGTGCCATTCCTAGCCTCTCTGCTTTATAATTTATGTCATTTGTGTGTGTGTGTGAGACAGGGTCTTGCTCTGTTGCTCAGGCTAAAGTGCGATGGTGCAGTCATGGCTCACTGCAGTCTTGACCTCTTAGGTGAACGTGATTCTCCTACCTCAGCCTCCTGAGTAGCTGGGACTACAGGCTCATGCCACCATGCTGGCTCATTGTTTTTAAGAGATGGGGTCTCACTATGTCGCCCAGGCTGGTCTCAAACTCCTGGGCTCAAGTGATCCTCTTGCCTCAGCCTCCCCTAAATGCTAGGATTACAGGTGTGAGCCACTTCAGCTGGCCATAAGTCTTATTTAATACAGTAATGCTACCCAATTTCACAGAAGGGTAAGTAGTACCTGGTAAGAAGAGGAGCTGGGATTCAGCCCTCAAATTCTGGGGTATGCATCTTAGCTTTCCCCATCCCACTTTGTGAGTGGGGCCACCCTAGTCACATTGAGATCTAACGAGTTGTTTGCAGATGGCTGTGGGACCATCTGCAGAGGTGCTGTGAAGACCTGACATTCCAACAGAGGACAGGAAGCAAATGACAGGCCAAGGGAGGAAGTGGGTGGTCCCAGACTATAGAAAAGGGAAGAAGAAGAAGGCTGCCACTGGAGCTTGTGAAGTGGGAGGCACAAATGGCAAATAAAGAGTGTGTTTATTTAGAGGAAAATCGTGAGAAGCAGGAACAAACACGGCTGTAGGGGAGGGGGGCTGGCAGTAAGGCCAGGTGTCTGCATACACAGGCGTTGGCTGGGTAGAGGGGGCACAGGAGCCAGGCCCTAGGAAGAGGTTTCCTTTCTCTGGGAGCTCTGGCTGAAGCCCTAGGAGGGACATCAAGTGAACATTTTCGGGAGCTCTCCCAGGCGTGGGTCCTTGTGGAGCTTTTCCTCTAGAGCCAGGTACTTTAGTGGGGCCAGTTCCTTGTGTCTGAAGTCAGAGGGGGATGGAGAGAGGATGAGGGGTTAC
This sequence comes from Saimiri boliviensis, assembly GCF_048565385.1. Lineage (NCBI taxonomy): Eukaryota > Metazoa > Chordata > Mammalia > Primates > Cebidae > Saimiri > Saimiri boliviensis. Next base: position 114,629,345 of record NC_133449.1, read on the forward strand.
AAAGCTGGTGGTCCAGCCTCCCACTGGGTTCTTTCCGGCTGCCCCGCCTGCTCACCGATTGAGGCGCTGCTCCAGGATGCGGATGCGGAACATGGCCTGAGAGCAGTAACTCAGGTACTGGTCTTCATCCTCGGGCGTCAGCGTCACCTGGTTCTCCTGGTACCACTGCTGCTTCTTCTGCAGCTCCTGGGTCTCCTGTGGGCATAGGGAGGTCAGAGCAGGAGGGCTGACAAGGCTGAGCTTCAGCCAGGCTGCAGGCTGCAATGCCGTCACCAGACAGCCCCATGATAATTGGCCCCACTGTCTCCACCCACACAAGCCAGAGACACAGAGGCAGGGGCCACAAAATATCTTGAGTGGGAGCCAGTGGCGTCATGTTTATGGGGATGTCATGTCCATGAGGTCAGAGCAGGGGTCAAGAGTGAGACAGCCATGTAGCTCTGGACAAATTACTGGCATTTTCATAACCTGCAATTTCTTGTCTACAAAATGAGGGTCACTGTACTCCCCCCTCCCCTGTAGAGCTCCTTGTGAAAATTAAGTGACATAATTTTAGTAGTGCACGGAACTACATGGTGTATGCTTGACCAACAAAAATGGGTCAAGGATGAGGAGTTGTTATAACATATCATTCCTCAGTCTATGCATCCATCCAACCCATCTATTCCTCTGCCCATCCCTCCACCCATCCCTGCCTATTCATTCATCCATCCCTCAGTCTATGCATCCATCCAACCCATCTATTCCTCTGCCCATCCCTCCATCCATCCCTACCTATTCATTCATCCATCCATCTGTCCACTCATCCATTCAACCACCCATCCATCCATCCATCTATTGATTTACCCACCCATTCATCCATCTACCCACCACCCACTCATCCATCCACCCACCCACCCACTCACTCATCTTCCCATCCATCCATCCATCCATCCACTCACCCATTCATTCATTCATCCATCCACCCACCTGTCCATACATATACCCATACATCTATCTACTCACCCATCCGTTCATCCACCCACCCATCTACCTATCCATTTATCCACCCATCCATCTATCCACCTATCAATCCACCCATCCATCCATCTACCTATCAATCCATCTGCACATCCATTCACCAGTTCATCCAACTATCTACCCATCCATTCATCCACCCGCCTATCCATCCATCCATCCATCCATCCCCCAATCCATTCGTCTATTTGATAAAGAAGTGTGAGGAGGAACAACTCAGCCATTTGGAAACCCCAAGCACTGACATATTCATCCCCCTCCTCAGGCCCTCACAAGCCTGTGAGGTGGTGGGCAGGCAGCCCTGGGCCAATTTTCTGGATGAGGATGCTGAGATCCCCTCCCCAACCAAGGCACTGGTGGCACCTTCTCAAAGCGGGCCTGGATGAGGTTGGCCTTGTTGATGAGCCGCTGCTTGAAGTCGCTGAGGCACTCATCCTTGAGGCGTACCGCCTGCCAGCGTGTTAGTTTCTCTCCTGGCGCGAGCTGGACCAGGAATGGGGCCAGGTAGTCCAGCTGGGTCTCCATCTGCCGCAGGTGCTCTTCATGCATCACACGCTCCTGTAATGGTGTGGGGGAGTCAGCTGGATCAGCAGGGGCTGCAGAGAACTCTTCACCAGCTCTGTATCAGCAGTGTGGTAGCACAAAACCAGACCTCACAGCCAGGTCCTGGTGCATGGCGCCTCCAAGACAGGTCTTAGAAGGGCCCACGTGCTGGTCTCTGGACCTGGTGACAGCCAACTCTTTTTCTCTTCCATGAATGTGTGTCTCTCTACCTGAGCCTTGGTTTCCTTCTCTGAGGATTTGACAGGATCATGTCTGTAAAGCACACAGCCTGATGCCTGACAATCCACAGTAGATGCTTATTCAGTCAATGGTAGTGGTTAGTTAAAAATTGCCAGTAACTCCCCTCACTTATCTGTTCCCCCTGGGGCCTGTGTCCTACATCTGCAGACAGGGGACAGTGAAGTTGGAAACGTGGGGGGACGACCCCCCCTGGGATCTGAGAACAGTCATTTGATACCCTGTTGTGCCTCACTAGCCCCAAACTATTTTTAGAAATCTCAACTTGGTTGGTGAAAGGGATTCAGAAATTGGTCCTGAAAACCAAGCGGGGGCTTGCAACCTGAGGGTGTAACCTGAATGCCTCCCCGTGCCAGAGCAGGAGAGCTCAGGCCTGGAGCCAGGGGTAGCTCACTGGGGCCACTGGCCCAGGGTGCAACCTCAGTGGGAGCCCTGAGTGGAGGTGGGCATATAATTTTAATTCTTTTCCCATACACCACAGGCCTTGGCTAGGCTACAGCCCCTGGGGATGGGGCGAGATCTGGCCCAAATCCCGTTTTCTTTAAGATGAACCATAGAAATGGTCAGCTTAGCAGCAAGGATGACCTCATGATATCAACAACCTCATCCCCCACAGAGGATTTTCAGCAGAATCCCTCATGGTCCCCCCCACCCTTGAGGCCAGGGGGGTCTAGGAAAAGCTGGGGGCTGGACAAGGGATTGATACTGACCATGGCCTCCCGATATTCCTTGCTCTTCTCATTCCGCTTGGTGTCATAGATGGAGACGGTCAGTGTGTGCACCTCCTCCTCTTCCTCGCGAAGCTTCAGTATCTCCAGCACCTGAGAAGGGAAGCGTTGGAGGGTGTGATTAAGACACCCCCACCCCTGTAACCCCAGCTCTTTGGGAAACCAAGGGGGGCAGATCACTTGAGTTCGGGAGTTTGAGACCAGCCTGGGCAAAATGAAAAAACCGGTCTTTAAAAAAAAAAAAAATACAAAAAATTAGCTGGGTATGTTGGTGTGCTCTGGTGATCCCAGTTACCTGTGAGGATCAGGTGGGAGGACCACCTGAGCTGGGGATGTAAAGCCATAATTGCACCTCTGCATTCCAGCCTGGGTGACAGCGCAAGATCCTATCTCAAAAACAGAGACACTGCCCACCTGCTCACTCTCCCATAGGACCTTACCTCCAGCTCCGACTCCCAGACCTGATGTCTGGACAGCTTCTCCTCCTTCTTCAGGTGCATCAAGGTCTCATACTGGTAGAGCAGCTTCTTGGTGTGCTCCATGGGCTCCACCTGGGCCAACAACCACCACAGTGACACACGGAGGCTGCCATGATCGGGGCATAGGATCACCTGGGTTCTAATCTACCCTTGTCACTTTCTAGCTGTGTGACCTTAAGCAAGTTGCTAAGCCTCTCTGAGCCTCAATTTTCTCACTTACAAAAATACAGATAATAATAAAAGAGGAACTGAAGGCTCAGAGAAGCTGGGGACTGTGCCAGGAGAGTGAGGATTTGTTTGACTAGGAAGACAAGCCCCTCAGAGGTGGTGAGAATCTTCCCCTCCCACAGAGACTCCCTAGGATCTGAGGTTTGCCCTGACCAGGAGTGGGGAACGTGAGGTGTCGTTTTAGCCTGCTGAGTTCTCTTTTTTGGTGGAAAAGGGAAGATTTTCAGAGCAGCTGCAAAGAGAAAGGTTCCCCAAATGGGAACTTTTGGTTTCCCTAAGGGGCGAAGATGAATTTCCTGGCCGGGATTCACCAGTGCCCATCCTGGTTCTCCCAAGTTACTGGAATGAGACAGAGGGCTCCGATTCCAACTGCACCCAACCCCTGCCCGCCGTGGCCCCCAGGCCCACCTCGAAGGTGACGCACATGTCGGGCGTCATGATGATCTTGTTGCCTTTGCTGTCCACCTCGCTGCGCCGCAGGAACTCGCGCTTGGAGGCGGTGATGTGGTCCTCGCGGCAGTGGTAGCGCAGCTGGATGCGCTCCTCTGTGACCAGAAACACGCGCTCTGCCACGTCCTCCTCCGCGGGCTTTGCTGGGTTGCGGAAGAACTGCTCTGTGATTTTCTGGGAGGCCAGAACATGCAGGGTGAGGGTGTGAGAGGCGATTTCTGTCCATGCCCGCGGACAGGAGCAACAGACGTTCAGGACACTGGAGTCTGGGGTCGTTTGGGGATTCGTGTGGGGATGGATTTTGTGGGTTCTTAGGGCCAGACCACTCCAGTCCCGTGTGGTGCTGGACCCCTCCTCAGCTCCTTCAAGACTCTGCTTGCCTACCTCAGGAGATGGGGAGCTCACCACCTCTCCAGGCAGCCTATCCATCGCTAGACATCCCCTACTGCTAGAAAGCTTCTTTGGCGTGCTGCCATTACACACAGTTGCCAATTCGTAATGACATGGAGGGGAAAATGGACAATTTAATGTTAAGTGGATAATACAGGGACTCTAATCCCCGGGTCCTGATCTCAATTAAGTTAGAAAAAACTCTCAAAACCAAACCTATAAACCATGGTAATATATGAGAGATGCCATTTTGAGATATTTTTGCTTTTCTCTACATTTTCCCATATTTTCCAAATGTGTAGTCATGAATGTGTATTTTTTATAACAATAAGAAAATAACACGTCTTTGGCCCCGTGGCTGAGGGCACAGTCTTGCACTAGACAACCCCAGGATCGTGCATTTGGTGATATGGTTTGGCTCTGTGTCTCCACCCAAATCTCACCTTGAATTGTAATAATCCCCACGTGTCAAGGGCAGAGGTAATTATATCATGGGGGTGGTTCCCTCATGCTATTCTCCTGATACTGAGCTCTCCCAAGATCTGATGGTTTTATAAGCAGCTTCGTCTTTGCTCAGCACTTATTCTCACTCCTGCTGCCCAGTGAAAAGGTGCCTTCTGCCATGATTGTCAATTTCCTGAGGGTTCCCCAGCCATGTGGAACCATGATTCAATAAAACTTCTTTTCTTTATAAATTACCCAGTCTCAGGTATTTCTTCCTAGCAGCCAAATACATTTGGCAAAATGCCTGGTTCATCACTGAATAACTTATTTGTTAAGAATAAGAATTCTTATTTGCTAAGAATAAATTCTCAGCAGTGGGATTGCTGGAACCAAAGTGTACATGTTTTGTGTGTGTGTGTGTGTGTGTGTGTGTGTGTTTTGAGACAGAGTCTCACATGCTTGGTGCCCTTGGATATGTCTCAGGCCTTGATGCCACCCAGAGCCAGGGCTCTCACCATTCAGAGCTGACATCAGCTACCAGAGAAGGAGGGCGACCTGTCCCCACCCCCGGCGAGCTCTTACCACAATGGGCCGGGGGTTTGACTCTGTGCTGCTCAGAGTGAGCTTCTTGACTCGGGGTCCGAAGTCGGCATGGCGGTAGAAGAGGAAGTCTGAGCGTCCTTGATAGTACTCTGTCATTGTCTCGGGTGTCTCCTCCCGCTTTATCAGGCCATCGACACGGGCCGTTTCATAAAACTCAATGACACGGTCCATCTCGGGTTGCATGGACTTGTATGAGTGCACTGGGTGGGGAGTGGGAGATGGGAGGAGACAGCCTCATGAGCACTAGGAACTATGTGGCTGCTGGCTTGATCACCCAACCCCAGGCCCAGGGAGAAGACAGCTCTGCATTATGGATGAGATTAGCTATGGAACCAGCCCCCTAGTGCGGGGTGTTTAGGTTGTGTGCAACTTTTTCTGATTATCACCAACACCACGATGAACATCTGCATCATGCATTTTTTGTTATTGTCCTTTATTAGCTAAGAATAAATTCTCAGCAGAATTGCTGGGTCCAAAAGTGTACACTTTTTTTTTTTTTTTTTTTTTGAGACAGAGTCTCACTCTGTCACCCAGGCTGGAGTGCAGTGGCATAATCTCAGCTCACTGCAATCTCCACCTCCTGAGTTCAAGCAATTCTCCTGTCTCAGCCTCCCAAGTAGCTGGGACTACAGGCAGCAGCCACCACACCTAGCTAATTTTTGTATTTTTAGTAGAGATGGGGTTTCACCATATTGGTCAGACTGGTATCAAATTCCTGACCTCAGGTGATCCAAGCACCTTGGCCTCCCAAAGTGCTGGGATTACAGGTGTAAGCCACCATGCCCAGTCAAAAGTGTACATGGTTTTTTTTTTTTTTTTGGTTTTTTTTTTTTAAGACGGAGTTTCGCTCTTGTTACCCAGGCTGGAGTGCAATGGCATGATCTTGGCTCACCACAACCTCTGCCTCCTGGGTTCAGGCAATTCTCCTGCCTCAGCCTCCTGAGTAGCTGGGATTACAGGCAGGTGCCACCATGCCCAGCTAATTTTTTTTTTTTGTATTTTTAGTAGAGACGGGGTTTCACCGTGTTGACCAGGATGGTCTCGATTTCTTGACCTCATGATCCACCCACCTCGGCCTCTCAAAGTGCTGGGATTACAGGCTTGAGCCACCGCGCCCAGCCAAGTGTACATGTTTTAAGGTCATTATCAATATTTTGCCCAAAGGCCCTCCATACAATTTCCAATTTGCTATACCATCAACAGTGACAAAGAGTGACTGTTGCTCCCATACTTGTTGATATCCAGTATGACCATTTTTTTTCATCTTTGCCAACAAGAGGGTTATAAGATGGTCCCTTATTGGTTAAGGACCTTATTAGTTTTATTTTTTTTAATCAACTACCAAATGAGGTTGATCCTTTTTTTTTTTTTTTTTTTAAGAGAGAGACAGGTTTTCACCATGTTGGCCAGGCTGGTTTTGAACTCCTGACCTCAGGTGATCCACCTGCCTTGGCCTCCCAAAGTGTTGGGATTACAGGCATGAGCCACCATGCCCGGCCGAGGTTGATCATTTTAAAAATGTATATTAGCCCTGTGCTTCTTTTGTAAATTTCTTGGTCAGGATTTTTTTTTCCCTTGAGACAGGATCTCGCTGTGTCACCCAGGCTGCAGCACAGTGGCATAATCTCGGCTCTCTGTAGCCTTGACTTCCTGGGCTTAAAGTGATTCTCCTGCCTCAGTCTTCTGAGTAGCTGAGATCATAAGCAGTGCCATCATGCCTGGATAATTTTTGTATTTTTTGTAGAGATGGGGTTTCACCATATAGCCCAGGCTGGTCTTGAACCAATCTGCCCACATTGGCCTCCCAACGTGCTGGGATTACAGGTGGGAGCCCCTGTGCCCGGCCCTGCCTCCTTTAAATGTGGCCTCCACTGTGTGACTTCATGTGAGGTCCTTGCTGGATTCCAACCACACGAGCAGCATGCGGCCATGGCTTGAGGCGCATTTGTCACGTTTCCTTGGATTTTGCTGAGCTTTCCCTGACCTCCCACACATTGGTTTGCTGAGGGAGGCAGGGCGCTTCCACTGCTTGCCGCCCCAGAACCCCTGTGTAAGATGTGTGCTGGCTCCTCCCACCACATACCACCTGCCAAAGGGTGTGTCAGGCCCCAGCCCGGGCTCCTGGCCGGCCCAGGAAAGAGGACCCACACACCTCGAAGAGCATGGGGGTGGCCGGGCTTGAAGTAGTCTGTCTTCAGGTCTGTGGTCTTGTTGATGTGTTTCAGCTCCAGCATGTCCTCCCGGTTCTGGTACCACTCCTTTATCTCCAAGATATTGGTACCTGTGGGGCCGATGGGCACCTGCTGCAGCCGGGCCAGCTCCCCTAGCCTTCACCCCACCTCCCACCTCCCACCCCTGCCACTTATTCCAGGCACACAGAGGCCAGTAATGCCCACAGAGAGAGCAGAAGCTTCCCCCACCCTGGGCTGGCCCGGACCCATGGCCAGAGCAATCCCGCTTACACGCCAGGTCCTCATAGGTGGTGAGGCGGCTCACAAGACCATTGCGGTTGAGGTACGGGGCCCACTTCTCCAGCTTTGCCCTCTTGTACTGAATCACCTTCTGCCCATTCGGGCAGCGGGTCTCGAATGCTGTGGACACAGAGTCAGTTGGGGTTTCTCCTTCCTACACTGGGGGAGGGACCAGCCCTACCCAGCCACTCATCCACCCACTGCCCGTTTGCTGTGCACTGACCCCCTCCAGCCCCAAGCCCGATCCAGGGAGGCTGAGGAGAATAGTCACCAGGGGCGGCTGCAGCCCTGGAGGCCTTCTCAGGCCAGGCAGAAGCACAGATCCACCCAGGAATGGGCTTTGAGCCCCATCGGAGGGTCTGCGCCGCAGCCAACCACACTCTCCACTGCCAGGCTTTGCTTGCACAGGTCTCTGCCAGAAACGCCATCATCCCCTCCTCCCCTGGTTGGACTGACTCCTTCGGAGCCTTCAAAACATAGCCCAAGTGACCTATTTCTGGTACCCCTTCCTGCCCACCCATCCCCAGGCCCTAGCCCCAGTGCTGGGCTGGGTGTGCCTCCTCTGGGTTCCCATGACACCCTTTCTGGTGGTTCCCACTCTGATGAAATGGCCCATGCCCTTCACATAGGTCTGGGTGCTCCTAAGTGGGCACCACAGATATTAACATGGAGCATGACAGTCCCTGCCCTCCTGCCTTCTCTACCTACCCTTCGGTCCTGAGACCCCCTGCACCATCTGGGCACTGCCCATGGCCTCCTCTGGGTAGAAGAGCGTGAGAGAGGAACGGGCTGGGTTCCCAGGCCTTGCTGCTGCCCACATGCCATCATCCCACACAGGCTCACTGAGCCCCATTGCCCTGTGTGCCAGACTGGTGTCAGGCCCTTGGGGTCACAGAGCTGAGTGTGTGTGGCAGGAAGGGAGGAGGGAGGCAGGGTGCAGCCGAAGGTGGGAGGGGAAGAAATGTGGGGTAGGGCATTCCCTGCTGAGTCCTGCCCCCGCTGCTGCACACCCCTCTGCCTCACTGCTGTCTCCCCCTGGCTGCTGCACAGCCCCCACCCGCCCCCCACCTCACTGCTGTCTCCCCTTCACTGCCGCACCCACCTCCCCACCACCCACTGCTGCACACCCGCCCCCCGCTTCACTGCTGTCTCCCCCTCGCTGCTGCACAGCCCCCACCCGCCCCCCGCCTCACTGCACACACCCGCCCCCCACCTCACTGCTGTCTCCCCTTCACTGCTGCACCCACCCCCCCACCACCCGCTGCTGCACACCCCTGCGTCACTGCCGTCTCTCCCTCGCTGCTGCTACAGACCTCTCTGGAGGCCGAGGAACTGGGTCTGGAGAGGATAAGTGAACACACAAATAGCAAATACCTTCCGGGGAGATCTCAATCTGCTCCACCCATGAGTGGGGCATGTCGAAGCTCTTATCCTCATCCTGCTTGTCCTGATGGGAGAGAAGGGGGTGGGGGAGGTGGTGCTGGTCAGGGCCTTGAAGAAGAAGTTATGATCAAAGCTCTATCCCTACCCACAGAGCCAAGCCAAGGTGATCCATTGGCCTCCCCAGAGGAATTAGAGGTCATGAGCACCACCCATGATATGGAAGAGGAGGACTTGGCTCTGGGCAGGGAGCCCTTCTGGTACCTGCCTGGCTTAGGACAGCAGCACCCCACCCTGCCTGCCGGGCCTGCCTACCCCAGCTGCAGGCCCTTCGTTATTAGAGAGGTGTTTCCGGGCACCCAAGCCCCACTCTCTCTCCAAGACCAGCTAAGGGCCCAGGTAAGTCCTTTAACGGCTTTAAGCCTGTTTCCTTAACTGTAAACTGGACCTTTTAGGAGGATTAAATAATATAATGTCTGTAAAGGCCTTGCCTCTCCTTGGCTGACATCATCATCATCATCATCATCATTATTATTTTGAGACAGAGTCTCACTGTGTTGCCCAGGCTGGAGTGCAGTGGCATGATCTTGGCTCACTGAAACCTCTGCCTCCTGGGTTCAAGCGATTCTCCTGCCTCAGCCTCCTGAGTAGCTGGAACTACAGGTGTGCACCACCATGCCTGGCTAATTTTTGTATTTTTAGTAGAGACAGGATTTCGCCATATTGGCCAGGCTGGTCTCGAACTCTTGACCTCGGAATCCACCCACCTCGGCCTCCCAAAGTGTTGGGATTACAGGTGTGAGCCACCATGCCTGGCTTCTTCTTCTTCTTCTTCTTCTTATTATTATTATTATTATTTGAGATGGAAACTTGTTCTGTTGCCCAGGCTGGAGTGCAGTGGCTTGATCTCAGCTCACTGCAACTTCCTTCTCCCAGGTTCAAGCAATTCTCCTGCCTCAGCCTCCCAAGTAACTGGGATTACAGGCATGCACCACCACACCCAGCTTATTTTTGTGTTTTTAGTAGAAAAGGGGTCTCATCATGTTGCCCAGGCTGGTCTCGAACTCCTGACCTCAAATGATACACCCACTTCGGCCTCGCGATTACAGGCATGAGCTGCCCTGCCTGGCCTATTACTATTTCCTCTCTGAGACTTAATTTCCCCATTTGTGAAATAAGGCCCGATCTAGACAAATGGTCCTCAAACTAGATAATCACAGAAACTTGGACAAGACTCTGTCGACTTAAAACTTTTCTCCCACCGGGCGCGGTGGCTCAAGCCTGTAATCCCAGCACTTTGGGAGGCCGAGGCGGGTGGATCACGAGGTCAAGAGATCGAGACCATCCTGGTCAACACGGTGAAACCCCATCTCTACTAAAAATACAAAAAATTAGCTGGGCATGGTGGCGCGTGCCTATAATCCCAGCTACTCAGGAGGCTGAGGCAGGAGAATTGCCTGAACCCAGGAGGCGGAGGTTGCGGTGAGCCGAGATCATGCCATTGCACTCCAGCCTGGGTAACAAGAGCGAAACTCCGTCTCAAAAAAAAAAAAAAAAAAAAAACTTTTCTCCCACAAATATTGCTCATACCTCTGACACCTGCTTATCTAATTGCGACATTTCGCAGGGGACAAAAACAGGTGAGCAGTCAGCAGTTAGCATTGTCAAAAATCTCTAAGGTGGCCAGGTGAGTGGGCTGTCACTGGGGGTCTGGTTTTTCCCGGGGGTCCATGACTGGGCTCTGACTCTTCGGGCTGCCCTCTGTCCATCTTTGCTGTAACCGGGGCTCTTGGGCTGGGGAGAACCAGGACTCTGTGACTGGAACTGTTTGATCAACAGCCATGTGTGCCCTAAAGCTGCCTGCAGGGCTGGCTGGGCTCTCAAGGCCCCGGCTAGTCTACACCCCCATGACCAGCAGAGGGCGCCTATGCCCAGATTTACTGCACAGGAGATGCCCCCCCCCCACCGCCCCCCACCGTCTCTAGCGATGAGGGCGCTGGGAACATTTAGCACCCTTTTCAGGCGGTCTACACTGCTGTGCCAAGCACATCACAGCAAGCAGCCCCAGGAGATAGAACAGAGTCACTGTTGAGAACCCAGACTGTGGAGCCAGACTGTGTAGGTTCAAATCCCAGCTCTGTCACTTACCAGCTGTGTTGCTTTGGGTAAGTGACTTAACCCCTTGGGTGTAAGTCTCCCCATCAGTAAAACGGGATAATACTAGTCATGGGTGGCAATACCGGTGCCCACCTCACCAGGTGGCTGTGGGGATTTAAACGAGTTACTTGAGGTTAAGTAGACACAATGGAGCCCAGTACTTAGTAAGGACCATATGAGTGCTACCTTTTGCTACAGGTGAATGGTGTCTCCCTAAAATTCATAGATTGAATTCCTAACCCCTGAAAGTGACTGTTTTATTTATTTATTTTTATTTTTTCTTTTGTTGTTATTGTCTTGATCACTTGCTGTCTGAATGGCTGTATTTAAAGACAGAGTCTTTAGAGAGGTGACTACGGAAAATGAGTTCGTTAGAGTGGGCCCTAATCCAAGGCGACTGATGTTGGCTGGGCATGGTGGCTCAGGCCTGTAATATCAACACTTTGGGAGGCCAAGGCAGGGGGATCTCTTGAGCCCAGGAGTTCGAGACCAGCCTGGATAACATAGCAAGACTGTGTCTCCGTGAAAAACAAAGATTAGCCAGGTGTGGTGGTGTGTGTCTGTAGATCCAGCCACTCAAGAGGCTGAAGTGGGAGAATCACTTGAGCCCAGGAGTTCAAGGTTTGCAGTGAGCTGTGATTGTGCCACTGCGCTCTAGCCTGGGAAACAGAGGAGACCCTGTCTCAAATATATATATTTGATGGGTATCCTTATAAGAATAGATTAGGACACAGATTTGTACAGAGGGAAGACAATATGAAGACAGGGAGAAGAGAGTCATCTACAAGCCAAAGACAGAGGGCTCACAAGGAACCAACCCTACCAACACCTTCATCTTGGACTTCCAGCCTCCAGAACTGTAAGAAAATTCATTTCTGTTGTGTAAGCATGCCCCCTATCTGTGGTGCTTTGTGACGGCAGACTAATGTACCTATTAGAATTACTACGAATACAACTATAACCCTTCTGCCTCCATTTCACATAAAGGCTGAAACTGAGTTCAGAGAAGGGAGGCTGGTTATGTGGGGAAGACTTTCAGAGGAACTGACGGAACAGGCAAGAAAGGTCTGACAGTGTGTGGGGCTCATGCTGGCTACTTGGGATGGAACTGAGCATGGCTAGCTCCGGGGCTCCCAGGGGGTTGCAGAGATGGTCTTATGACCCTGCTCCAAGGGGATACTTTCTTTTTCTTAATTTATTCTTATTTATTTTTGGGGGGGATGGGGTTGCCCAAGCTGGAATGCAGTGGCATGATCATGGCTCACTGCAGCCTTGACCTCCCAGCCTCAAGCGATCCTCCTGCCTCAGCCTCCCAAGTAGCTGGGACTACAGGTGCATGCCACCACAGCAAGCTAATTAAAAAAAATTTTTTTTTGTAGCGACAGTGTCCTATATGTAGCCCAGGCTGGCAAGGGGCATGCTTTCCAAAGGAGCAGGGCAGCTCCTGATCAAGGTGGGCCATGTCAGGAGCAGAAGACCCGACTTCAACTCCTATCCCTTCGCTAACCCACTGGGAAGTCCTGTGTGCAGGTTACTGGCCTTCCAGGCCTCAACGTGCCCATCTGTAAAATGAGGGCATTGCTCCAGCCTTCCTGCTTTGAGGAACTGATCATTGGTCTACCTGGGCTGGCCCCCACTCCACACACATGCTGCTGGGGTTGCTTGTCAGGCTCCCCGAAGCCTTCACACACATTCCCTGGGTTCTCGAGCTGCTGAGACTCACCAGATTTTCCACGTCATCCTCATCATTGATCCCACTGTCATCTTCAGTCAAGGACAGCTCAGGCTTATCTGTCCCCAGGAGCATGTACTCCCACCTCACAGGGTCACCCAGGTCAAAGATCAAGTCCTGTTGGGGATGAGAGCAGACAGCTGAGCACAGCCACAGCCACCACATCTCCACCTGCTCCACAGGAAGCCGGGAAACGGCGATGCCAGGGCAGAGAAGGGACATGGGCCTGTAGCTTGGAAGAGCAGAATGTTAGTCCCAGGCGGCTCTGACAGTTCATGCCCACCCCTTCCTCATCCCAACAGGGAAACTGAGGCCCTGAGGGGGAGCAGAACTCCCTGCCCATCATTCAGCTTCCCTGGAAGGAAATCTCGTGTTGACCTCTGTGAAACACCAGGAGGCTCTCGGGCCTGGGCTAGACCTGAATGTGCAGGTCTCTCTGCATTAGCTGGGCAGTGCTTAGAGACAATGAAAGAAGCCAGCAAGATTTGATGGCAGAAGGATCTAGCAGCTTCCAGGAAGTGGAAGCGTTTTTAAAAAGTCACCTCCTACCAAAACAGAGATATAGACCAATGGAACAGAACAAAGGCCTCGGAGGCAACACAACATATCTACAACCATCCGATCTTTGACAAACCTGACAAAAACAAGCAGTGGGGAAAGGATTCCCTGTTTAATAAATGGCATTGGGAAAACTGGCTAGCCGTATGCAGAAAGCAGAAACTGGACCCCTTCCTGACACCTTACACTAAAATTAACTGCAGATGGATTAAAGACTTAAACATAAGACCCAACACCATAAAAACCCTAGAAGAAAATTTAGGCAAAACCATTCAGGACACAGGCGTAGGCAAGGACCTCATGACCAAAACACCTAAAGCATTGTCGACAAAAGCCAAAATAGACAAATGGGACCTAATCAAACTCCACAGCTTCTGCACGGCAAAAGAAACAGTCATTAGAGTGAATCGGCAACCAACAGAATGGGCAAAAAAATTTGCAGTCTACCCATCCGACAAAGGGCTGATATCCAGAATTTACAAAGAACTAAAGCAGATCTACAAGAAAAAAACAAACAAGCCCATTCAAAAGTGGGCAGAGGATATGAATAGACACTTTACAAAAGAATACATATATGAGGCCAACAAACATGAAAAAATGTTCATCATCACTGGTTATTAGAGAAATGAAAATCAAAACTACATTGAGATACCATCTCACGCCAGTTAGAACGGTGATCATTAAAAAATCTGGAGACAAGAGATGCTGGAGAGCATGTGGAGAAATAGGAACACTTTTACACAGTTGGTGGGAGTGTAAATTAGTTCAAACATTGTGGAAGACAGTGTGGTGATTCCTCAAGGACCTAGAAATAGAAACCCCATTTGACCCAGCAATCCCATTACTGGGTATATATCCAAAGGATTATAAATCGTTCTACTGTAAGGACACATGCACACGAATGTTCATTGCAGTACTTTTTACAATAGCAAAGACCTGGAACCAACCCAAATGCCCATCGATGATAGACTGGACAAGGAAAATGTGTCACATATACACCATGGAATATTATGCAGCCATCAAAAACGATGAGTTCGTGTCCTTTGTAGGGACATGGATGAACCTGGAAACCATCATTCTCAGCAAACTGACCCAAGAGCAGAAAATCAAACACCACATGTTCTCACTCATAGGCGGGTGTTGAACAATTGAGAACACATGGACACAGGGAGGGAAGCATCACACACTGGGGTCTGTTGGGGGGAAATATGGGAGGGACAGTGGGGGGATGAGAGCAGACAGCTGAGCACACCCACAGCCACCACGTCTCCACCTGCTCCAGGTGGGGAGAGATAGCATGGGGAGAAATGCCAGATATAGGTGATGGGGAGGAAGGCAGCAAATCACGCTGCCATGTGTGTACCTATGCAACTATCTTGCATGTTCTTCACATGTACCCCCAAAACCTAAAACGTAATTTTAAAAATGGGGTCATGACGGTGGGCCCTAATCCAATATGACCAAAATCCTTGTAAGAGGAAATCTGGACACAGAAACACACAGTGGGAAAACCACGTGAAAACACAGACAGAAGACCACAATCTACAAGCTGAGGAGAGGAGCCTCTGAAGAAACCAACCCTGCCAACACTTGATCTCAGACTTCCAGCCTCCAGAACCATGGGAAATAAATTTCTGTTGTTTAAGAAAAAAAAAAAAGCCACCTCCTGTTTATTTTACCCATGCCAGGAACAAGGGAACTAGCAGGCACATGTGGAGGTTTACATAAGAAGCAGGTGGATGGCGGGGCATGGTGGCTCGTGCCTGTAGTCCCAGCACTTTGGAAGGCCGAGACAGAAGGATCACTTAAACCCAAAAGTTCAAGACCAGCCTGAGTAGCAAAGGGAGATCCCATCTCTACAATTTTTTTTTTTTTTTTTTTTTTTTTTTGAGACAGAGTCTTACTCTGTTGCCTAGGCTGGAGTGCCATGGCATGATCTCGACTCACTGCCACGTCTGACTCCCAGGTTCAAATGATTTTTCTGCCTCAGCCTCCCGAGTAGCTGGGATTAGAGGCACGTACCACCATGCCTGGCTCATTTTTGTAGCTTTAGTAGAGACAGGGTTTCACCATGTTGGCCAGGCTGATCTTGAAGTCCTGACCTCAAGTGATACGCCTGCCTTGGCCTCCCAAGGTGTTAGGATTACAGGCATGAGGCACTGTGCCTGGCCAGTTGTTTTTTTTTTTTTTTTTTTTTGCTGTTGTTAATTGGCCAGTGCATGGTGGCATGTACCTGTAGTCCTTGCTACTCTGGTGGCTGAGACAGGAGAATCACT
Organism: Saimiri boliviensis; assembly: GCF_048565385.1. Lineage (NCBI taxonomy): Eukaryota > Metazoa > Chordata > Mammalia > Primates > Cebidae > Saimiri > Saimiri boliviensis. Next base: position 114,645,059 of record NC_133449.1, read on the forward strand.
TGATCCCAGGAAGCTAAGGCTGCAGTGCGCCGTGAATACACTACTGCATCCCAGCCTGGGAGACAGAGTAAGACCCTGTCTCTCCAAAACAAAATAAAACAAACAAACAAAAAAAACAGTAGGTGGGTGGGAATTTCTCCTCCATGGAGTGATCTACCACCTTCTTTTCTTTCTTTCTTTTTTGTTTTTTGAGACAGGGTCTCCCTCTGTTGCCCAGGCTGGCGTGCAGTGGCATATCTCGGCTCACTGCAACCTCCACCTCCCAGGTCCAAGCAATTCTCCTGCCTCAGCCTCCTGAGTGGCTGGGACTACAAACGTACACCACCACAACCCAGCAAATTTTTGCATTTTTAGTAGAGACGGGGTTTCACCATATTGATCAGGCTGGTCTCAAACTTCTGAACCTCTTTTCACCCAGCCTGCCTTGAGGTCTTGTTCCCCTCAATAAAAGTGGCTCATCTGTCAGATAATTCCTGGAAGGTGGGGCGCACCTCACGTTATAATCAACCTTCCTAGAGCACGGTGCCCCCCCAACCCTAAATCATGTCCAGAGGAAATCAAGGGCTGCACAACAGCAGCCTGGAGGGGTGGGGGTATCAATTTTAAGCTGTCCTGAAGCCAACACTAAGCCTAGTACTCACTGTTGTGTGTGAGTCCTGAGAGGCCTCCGAGGATCCCTCTGCCCTAGCTGGTGGGTGGAGGGGAGAAGGGAGGGCCACAGCAGAGGAGAGCTGGGGAGAGAACTGCTGGTAGATTTCATAGCGACTGTGGACAGTCAACGCTTAGCGGGCTTCATGGAGAGGAACCCTGCTGTATAGATATTTGCCTTCTTTTTTCTTTTTCTTTTTCTTTTTCTCTTTTTTCTTTTCTTTTTTGAGATGAAGTCGCGCTGTGTTGCCCAGGCTGGAATGCACTAGCACAATCTCTGCTCACTGCAACCTCCACCTCCCGGGTTCGAGCAATTCTCATGCCTCAGCCTCCCAAGTAGCTGGAATTACAGACGTCCGCCAACACGCCCAGATAATTTTTGTATTTTCAGTAGAGATGGGGTTTCTCCATGTTGGCCAGGCTGCCCTTGAACTCCTGGCCTCAAGTGATCCACCCACCTCGGCCTCCCAAAGTGCTGGGATTACAGGCGTGAGCCACCACATCCGGTCAACCTTCCTTCACTCTTGGCCTAAATTCTGTTACTTTTTTAAACCAGTGTAAGCCGTAGTTAGATATTATGTTTTGTTGCTTTCACTTAAGTTCTGCTTCTTTAGAAAAAGAATGAATGAATGAACAGCGGCCACATCCACGTGCCTAGGTGTTTGCCCCAGGCAGTCTCTCTGCGGATGCTTTGCCACCCTCCTCCAACGCCTTGCTCTTTTAAGGCTCTTTGAAGGAACAAAGCATCGGCTCCAATGTTCCTGTGGTGCTAAAGGTGACAGCCCAAGTCACAGTCTCTTCTTCGCGTCCTCACTTGGTGCAGTGCTGCCCCTCTGGCCTCACTTCTACCTTCACCTTGGAGCTGATGGACAGGGTAAGGACATTCAGGCTGGAAGAGGGCTGAAGGGGGACTGTAGCATCCTCTGAAGGGCTGTTATCCTTCAGAGGACACTGACCACCATGGTGCTTATGAGCCCAGGCCCTGGAGGAGGGCAGCGTCGGCTCTGCCCCATCTGTGTGGTGTGGGAGAAGCTATGTCACTTCACTTGGCCTCAGTTTCCTTACTTGTAAAATGGGAGCAACAATAGTTAACATTTACTGAACAGCTAGAGACCATTCTAAGCACCTACTGAGTGTTACATCCCACAGCCCTGGAATCAGTGCCTAAGGGAGGTGGGGTGACCAGAGCTGTCTCCTTTGCTGAAGGCAGAAGTTTCTCTATTTCAGGGCTTCTGACTTCTTCACAGAGACAGAACAACCTGCAGAGCAATCAGGCATAAGCTTTTTTTTTTTTTTTTTTTTTTTTTTGAGACGGAGTTTCACTCTTTTTGCCCAGGCTGGAGTGCAATGGCGTGATCTCGGCTCACCTCCAACTCCAGGTTCAAGCGATTCTCCTGCCTCAGCCTCCCAAGTAGCTGGGATTACAGGAACCCACAACAATGCCCAGCTAATTTTGAATTTTTTTTTTTTCAGTAGAGATGGGGTTTCCTCCATGTTGATCAGGCTGATCTTGAATTCCCGACCTCAGGTGATCCACTCGTCTTGGCCTCCCAAAGAGCTGGGATTAAAAGCGTGAGCCACTGCGACCAGCCTCATGCACCAACTCTTCCTGTCTCCCGCAGGGGCCGGCAGTCATCCCTCTGAGACTTATTTACTTATTTATTCATTCCCCAAGATAAAATGACCATTAAAAAAGTGTGTCGCCAGGCACAGTGGTTCAGGCCTGTAATCTCAGCACTTTGGGAGGCCGAGGTGAAGGGATCACTTGAGTTCAGTAGTCTGAGACCAGCCTGGCCAAATTGGTGAAACCCAGTCTCTACTAAAAACACAAAAAAATTAGCCAGACTTGACGGTGCGTGTCTGTAGTTCCAGCTACTCGGGAGGCTGAGGTGGGAAGATCACTTGAACCCAGGAGGCGGAGGTTGCAGTGAGCCAAGATTGCGCCACTACACTCCAGCCTGGGTGACAGAGTGAGACTCTGTTTCAAAAATAAAAGAAAAGTGTGGAACACTATATAGAAATCAACATTGTCTCCCACAATTTGGTGCATCCAGGACTATAGAAATGTCACTGTCCCTGCCCTACATCTTCAAATGAACACTCTCAGGTCACAGTAATAAGTCTTCCCAAAAGGATTCTTTGGGAAAAACAAGCTATTTCCTCGGCTCATATTTTCCTCATTTTGTAGCATACACCAGCAAATGATGCAAGCAGTATACACGGGGAAGGGAGAAGGGGTCCACCAGCAAGCCCACGCTGTTGACAGCCATTAAGATCAGAGACAAGCACAAAGGAACAGGGTGACAGACTGGCAAAAAGTCCTGTGACAGCTTGAGAATAACTCTTCATAGTCTTCATTTCATTCCCATCAGAAATCTCACTGTCCAGTGCCTGTGTATGTGTATGTGTGTGTGTGTGTGTGTATGAGAGAGAGAGAGACAGACAGACAGGGTCTCTCTCTGTTACCCAGGCTAGAGTGCAGTGGCACCATCATGGCTCACTGTAGCCTTGACCCCACAGGCTCAAGCAATTGTTCCACCTCAGCCTCCCTAGTAGCTGGGACAGGTGCATGCCATCATGCCTTGCTAATTTTTTGAAACTTTTTTATAGAGATAAGGTCTCACTTTGTTGCCCAGGCTGGTCTCAAACTCCTGAACTCAAGCAATGCTCTCACCTCATCCTCCCAAAGTACCAGAATTACAGGCGTAAGCCACCGTGCTCCACCAGAGTGCATAGGTATTGATGGGGTAAGCCAGTGAGTTACAGAACCATAAAGAAATGTTGCCTAGGAGGAGAGGAACAAGACACACAAGAAACCCTAGGAAGCCCGTTTCCCAACAGATGGTTACTATGGAGTCACAAAGTTCACGGCACTTGGACTCTCTGTCAATGAAATGTAGCATAAATCTCAGTAATCATGCAGAAGGCATGTGCAATGGGAGTAGCAGCAGAATGAGTGATTCTCTCTCGAGTTACCTCCTTATTAACTCGGTCAAAGGAAGATGAAATAGCTTTCAGTACATTTCCAGGTCCTAAGTACGGTCAAACTTGACCATGAACTCCCAAGCAGTTGCAGAGTTAAGCCTGTGAACCTGCACCTCCCATCAATGCTGGCAATGGGCTGAGTGTAACTAAAGGGACCAGGAAGCTGAAATACTTGCTGCCCCAAAGTACATTGACCTATTGTTGCAGGAAGAGCCTCATACCCCACAAGAGCAACTGGGACAGGATGGTGAGATGGGAGCTCAGGAGCACCAGACTGGCTGCCTCTGCCACGCAGATGGACAGACAGACCAAGCCACCAAGCAACTGAGTGAGCCATTCCTCAGGGTGACCTTAAAAAGGTCCCGAGGTCGCCAGGTGCCATGGCTCATGCCTGCAATCCCCCCAAAAAAGGGCCCAGGTTTACGTTTGGGAAACTGGGAAACTGGCCTTGTCAGAAACAGAGTGCCTTCGAGACAACTAAAGAGTACTGATAAAGACGTGCCCAAGACTGGGTTATTTGCAAAGAAAAAGAGGTTTAGTGGACTCACAGGTCCGCAAAGTGCTAATACAAATCAAGGTCCAGTGGCTATATTAATATCACACAAAATAGATGTCAGAATGAAAAATATTACTAGGGATAAAGGTGATCATTTCATACTGATAAAGAGGTCAATGCATCATGAGGACATAACAATCTCAAACATGTACTCATCTACTAGCGGGGCTTCAAAATCCATGAAGCAAATGCCGATGGAGCTGAAAGGAGAAACAGAGAAATCCAAAACTGGAGCCCAAGATTTCCATAATATTGTCAATAATTGAAAGAAATGTAGGCAGAAAATCAGTAAAGCTATATAAGATTTCAGCAACACTATCAATCAACTTGAGATTATTGACATTTATAGAGCATTCCACCCAATGGCAAAATACACGTTCTTATCAAGTACACACAGAAAATTCACCGTATTAAGAATTTGTTGAATTTTCAAGACAGATCACGCTATGGTCCATAAAATGAACTATAGCAAGTATTAAATAATAGAAGTCACACCAAGTTATATTCTCTAATCACTACAAAATTAGAAATCAACAAGAGAAATATCTCTAGAGAGTTTCTAAATATCTGTAAACACGTCTTCAAATGGCCCATGAACTAAGGAGAAGTTAAAAGGGAAATTGGAGAGCATATTGAATGGAAAGAAAATGAACATATGATACAGTAAACTGTCTGGGATGCCGTTAAAGCAGTACTTCTGAGAGTAAGAAGGCTTATATTAGAAAAGAACAGTCTTAGATGAATTATCTCAGCTTCCACCTTAAGAAACTAGAATAGAGTAAATGAAGCTCAAAGTAAGCATAAGGTATAAAATAATGAAGATCAAGGTGGACATCAATGAGAGAAAGCAAAAACAATGGAGATAAACTATAAAAGCCCAAAGTGGTTTATTGACAATGGGGTAGGAGGTGGGACTCAACTCAGAAGGTGGGACTTGACTTCCAAGCGGGGGCTCAGGCACTGGACCAAATTGAAGACTAGCTAAAACAGGGCCAGGGCAATATCCACAAATTATACCTTTCCATGGCAACGACCAAGTGAACCAGAGGTTACCATCCTGTTTCTAGAAATTTCTGCATAATCTGCCCCTTAATTTGCATATGATCGAAGTGGATATAAATATGACTGTAAACTGCCTCTGAACTGCTACTCTTGAAACTGCCTTTGCACAATTAAGACTGCGACACTGAAAGAGACCTAACATAATGGACTCCATCTTGCTTCTAATCTCCAAGATGTCTTTGTTCATTCCTAGGCTGAACTGACTTTGGGAGAAACTTAGTTTATTATAGTTTAAAACAGATTAACAGCGGTTTCCCAAAGCAGACCTCCTTGCCTGGAGACTAGATTGCCTTTGTAGGACTAACATTAGCCACAGGATTAGAAATTATGGTTTAGGAGTCATGCAGCTGGAGGCTACAAGATTCTGGCTCTCCCTAAGCGGCTCCTAAGATCAGTGCTTGAGATACTTTGCAGACCCTGCACTTGATGGATCAGCTGGCCCCACCAGATGGATAAACTGGCTCATCTGATCTTGTGACCCCCACTGAGGAACTGACTTGGTGCAAGAAGACACCTTTGACTTTCTGTGAGTTCATCTCTGACCACTCCTGGTTCACTGGCCTCCCACAACCCACCAAATTTTCCTTAAAAACTCTGCTGCCTGAATGAACAAATGCTCGGGGAAACTGATTTGAGTAATAATAAAACTCCAATCTCCCACAGAGCTGGCTCTGTGTGAAGTACTCTTTATTGCAATTCCGCAATTTAATAAATCAGGCATAGTGCACATGCCTGTAGTCCTGGCTGCTCAGGAGGCTGAGGTGGAAGAATCACTTGAGCCCAGAGGTTGAGGTTGCAGTGAGCCAAGACCGCATCACTGCACTCCAGCCTGGTCAACAAAGGAAGACTAAAAATAGAAAAACTAGCCAGGTGTGGTGGCGGATGCCTGTAATCCCAGCTACTCGGGAGGCTGAGGCAGGAGAATCACTTGAACCTGGGAGGCAGAGGTTGCAATGAGCTGAGATCATGCCACTGCACTCCAGCCTGGACAACAGAGCAAGACTCCATCTCAAAAAAAAAAAAAAAAAAAAAAAAAGAAAGAAAAGAAAGAAAGAAAAGAAAAAAGAGAAAGCCCTTGCCTCAAAAAATTTTTTTTAAAAATCTTTTGGGGTGATGAAAAAATTCTGGAATTAAATAGTGGTGATAGTTGCACAGTCTTGTAAATATACTAAAAGCCACTAACTTGTATACTTTAAAATTGTGGATTTATGTTATGCCAATTATACTTCAATTTAAAAAGGAGGGAAACCCAATCAATCAGTCTAATCTATCTGTTAATAGAAGAAAAAATTATGATCACTTAATAGATTAAAAAAGCATTTGATATAAATGAATTTTGTTTGATTTTTTTAAAAACCTGCTAGCAAACTAAGAAAGAAATCCCTTAGTTAAATAAAAGGTAGCTAGCTATAAAAACCTTACAGTCAAGATAAACCTCATACAAATAGCGAAACGTTATGATACTAAGGCTTTACTTGTGAATCAGGACTGAGACAAGGATGCCCAGAGACTTCAATTTGACATTATACTGGATATTCTAACCAGAGAAATAGAACAAGAAAAAGGAAAAAGTTTAGGAATTAAAAATGAAGAAACAAAACTGCCATCATTCAGCAATAGAACTGATTGTGTATGCAGAAAATTCCAAAGTCTTTACAGATTAATTTTTAAAATGAATAAGCAGGTTTAAAACTTACTGGATATGTGAACAGTTTGCAAAAAGCAGTTGCTTTTTTGTTTTCTTGAAACAGTTTTACTCTGTTGCCCAGGCTGGAGTGCAGTGGCATGATACCTGGTCACTACAACCTCTGCCTCCCAGGTTCAAGCAATTCTCCTGTCTTAGCCTCTCAAGTATCTGGGATTATAGGTGCCCACCACCACACCTGGTTATTTTTTGTATTTTTAGTAGAGATGGGGTTGCACAATGTTGGCCAGGCTGGTCTCAAGCTCCTGACTTCAAGTGATCCACCCACCTCATCCTCCCAAAGTGCTAGAATTACAGGTGTGAACCACCGCACCCAGGCAAAAATCAATTGCATTTTAAAATAAAACCACAGTGCAATATCATTACATGTCCACTACAATAGCTAAAATGGAAAAGAAAGTATCCAGTATTGCCAAGGATGTGGATGGAGCTCTGAGAATTTATTTACACTCATAAATTGCTGATAGGAATGTAAACTCATACAATCACTTGAGAAATCGGCCAAGCCCTCATAGCCTGATGGGTAGTATCTACTGACTGAGCATGTGCCCATGATGTGACCCAGCCATTCCACTCCTCAGTAGTTACCCAACAGAAATGTGTATATGTGTTTCTTGAAATAAACGTATACAAATGTTCATAGCGGCACTATTCAAAATAGTCCCAAACTGTAAACAATCTCAATGTGCAACTGTAGAATGGATAAATAAGTCCTGGTGTATTCAAATAATGGAAAAGCAATAAAACATGAAAACACATAAACCACACAACCATAATGAATTTCATAAACATAACAATGAGTGAAGGAATTCAGGCATAAGAGTATACGCCGTGTGATTCAATTGATGTAAACTCTAAAAACAGATGAAACTAATGGATGTTGTTAGAAGTCAGGATAGTGCTTAACTCTGGGGCCAATGGCAGAGTTGGTGGCCAGGAGGGGACATGAGGTGGCTTCTGCTAGTCCTGGCTGTGTAGGTGTGTTCAGTATGTGATAAATCAATGATATGTGATAATTCAATGATATGGCCTCCTTTGTACCCTCTTGTAGGTGAGTATGTGTACCAGTGCCACATACATAAGTCAAAAATACATTGGGAGAAGATAGTAATTATACAAAGGGACTTTCTGGGGTTTGGGCAATGTTCTATTTCTTGATCTGGGTGCAGGAAACCAAGGTGTGTTCAATTTGTGGAATTTCATTGAGCTGTATGTATGCTTAGGATGAGTGTGCTTTTCTGCATGTCGGTTATCCTTCAATATAGAGTTTAAAAAAAATGCACTCAAACAATCCACATTTTAGAAGGATACACAAATCAGGATGGACAATGAGCATATCAGAATGGTTATTCACGGGCAAGGGAGTGGGCCATGGAGACTCAGCTACGGAGAAGGTCCAAAGCCCTGGTGACCTGGTGTCCAGCTCTCCCCTAGGTCTGGCTGCCATCACTTGCCTCTATTCCTGCCACCCGCACTGTGCCTGCCGAATCCACCAGTTCCCCCTCCCCAGGCACCTTGCAGCAGTTCCAGCAATCCTGCATGTTGATCCAGTAGTTCCTGTGGTTCCAGAGGCTTTCAATGCCCAGGAAGTGTTCATCCTGGGTGCTGTAGCTGCGTGCTGTGAATGGGTCGATGAAGAAGTTCTCAGGCACCTCACGCTTCCCTGATAGCACAAGGACCCAGGAGTGCACCCGCAGGCCATGCAGGGCATCCGGGCTTGCTTTCTCCGCTTCCTACCCAGGAAAGGTGGGTGACTATGAGTCAGATGACTGGAAGAGGGGCATCAGAACCCAGACATCTCCCTGGGGCTGGGGAACCAGCAGGAGAGCTGAGTTCTGATGCAGACTGCACCATCAGCCAGAGTGTGACCACCCACCTCGCCTCCCATCACCCCACCACTGAGCCCATTTGTAAAATCAATACAATGAGAGAGTCTGACTGGATCTGTGGTTTACAAATTGGACTCTTCAGGGCACTGGGCATCTGGGGTTTACTGGCTTTATATGTTGTGACTCTGGGTGAGGTCTCATTTACAGAAAGGAAATGGGAGACCAAGTGGCTTCCTTCTCTGCCTCCCTCTGAGAGAACTGTGACTGTCTTCTTGTTCATCATTGTGTATAAATAGGTCTGGACCAGAAGAGAAGCTCAAGGACTATTCTATGGAAGGAAAGGAAAGAAGAGAGTGGGGAAAGATGATTAGAAGAAGGATAGGAGTGTGGATGTTGGAAGAAGAGATGGGAAGATGCATGGGAGAATGGATGGCAGGATGGATGAGAGGAGTGATGACAAGATGGATGGATAGGAGGATGGATGGGAGAAGAGAGGGGAGGGAGGATGGATGGATGGGAGGATGGATGGATGGGAGGATGGATGGATGGGAGGATGGGTGGATAGGAGGATGGGTGGATGGGACAATGGGTGGATAGGAGGATGGGTGGATGGGAGGATGGGTGGATGGGAGGATGGGTGGATGGGAGGATGGGTGAATGGGAGGATGGGTGGATGGGAGGATGGATGGATGGAGGATGGCTAGATGGGAGGATGGGAGGATGGGAAGATGGGCGGATGGGAGGATGGGTGGGAGGATGGATGGATGGGAAGAGGGGTGGGAGGATGGATGGATGGGAGAATGGGCGGATGGGAGGATAGATGAATGGGAAGAGGGGTGGGAGGATGGATGGATGGGAGAATGGGTAGAAGGATGGATAGATGGGAAGATGGGTGGGACAAGAGATGAGGGAGGATGGATGGATGGGAGGATGGATGGATGGGAGGATGGGTGGATAGGAAGATGGGTGGATGGGAGGATGGGTGGATAGGAGGATGGGTGGATGGGAGGATGGGTGGATGGGAAGATGGGTGGATGGGAGGATGGATGGATGGAGGATGGCTAGATGGGAGGATGGGAAGATGGGTGGATGGGAGGATGGGTGGGAGGATGGATGGATGGGAGAATGGGCGGATGGGAGGATAGATGAATGGGAAGAGGGGTGGGAGGATGGATGGATGGGAGAATGGGTAGAAGGATGGATAGATGGGAAGATGGGTGGGACAAGAGATGAGGATGGATGGGAGGATGGATGGATGGAGGATGGGTAGATAGGAGGATGGGTGGAAGGATGGATAGATAGGAGGATGGACGGATGGGAGGATGAATGGATGGGAGGACAGGTAGAAGAATGGATAGATGGGAGGATGGATGGATGGGAGGAGGGGCAGATGGGAGGATGGGTGGGAGGATGGACGGATGGGAGGATGGATGGATGGGAGGATGAATGGATGGGAGGACAGGTAGAAGAATGGATAGATGGGAGGATGGATGGATGGGAGGAGGGGTGGGAGGATGGATGGATGGGAGGAGGGGTGGGAGGATGGATGGATGGGAGGATGGGTGGGAGGATGGATGGATGGAAGGATAGACAGATGGAAGGATGGATGGATGAGAGGATGGGCGGATGGGAGGATGGATAGGAGGATGAATAGATGGGAGGATGTATGCAAGTATGTTCCCAGTAAGAGTCTACAGCAAGGAGGACACCAGAGCTGCCCTGCATAGAATGGGCTGCCCCAGGCAGTACTGTGGACTGAGGTTCAGAGTCTATCATGAGAAGCTGGCTGACCGCCAGTGGGAGATTCCTGCAGGGCTGGGTAGAGGTGGGGGGTGGTTGTGAGGCGGACCTAGTTGGGGGATCCATACACACATCCCTTCCATGACCTGTGCCTCTTTTCCCATCCCTGGTAGTCCCTTCTCAATAGCTGAGCCCAGGGGGTTGAGGGCTGAGGACCCACCATGAGGCGCTCTTCCTCCTCCTTCAGCCGCTTCTCCTCCTGCGCTCTGATCTCCTGCTGCCTTTTCATCTCTTGCTCCTGTTCAAACCTGCTGCACAGGTCCCTGGGGGGTCTGATGGTGTACTTCTTAGGTAGCACCTTTTCCTCCCTCTTGATAGTCTGTCACCCCAAAAAAGAGGGAGGGTCAGTGGCCCTGCACCTGCCCATCACACGTGCCACTCTAAGAGGTAAGACCTGCCCAGCCAGTCCCTTGGACCAGGGAATGGCAGCTACTCCTAGAGCCTGTGGCCTTTCTAGCCCTAAATGCAGAGGGAGCCCCAGCTCAAGCTCCGTGACCTTGGGAGGTCCTTTCACCTCTCTGAATCTCGGGTTCATGGTGTGAGAATAATGGGAACTTTCTCCCCAGCCTCTTTCTGAAAAGTAAAGACAGAAAAAATGCCCAAGGGAGGTACCTGTGGGGCAGGAGCTCAGGAGGTGTGACTTTCTCCTCTTCCTTCCTCACCACCCACTCTAGCCATGACTTGGGTCTGATCCAGAAGTGGGGAGAATTGTCAGGAGTTGAAGTTTTCAGATCTTGTCATTGGAGGACCTCATATGTTGACTTAAAGAAAGAATTTGCTGGGCCAGGAAGGAGAAGAAACTGTGTGTGTATGTGTGTACACCTGCATGTGTACAAATGTGTGCGAGATGGCAAGAAGTATTCCCAGGAAACAGCACTGCAGAGGCTGCAGAAGTAGGCCTGTGACCATCATGAAGGAGAAATAGTGAATCTCCAGGGTTGAACATTCACTTGACCCGGGCTTCAGTCCCTGAGTCTCCATTTTCCCACTGTGTGACTTTGGCCACATTACATTACCTTTCAATTTCATCAACATACTCATCTATAAAATAAAAGTGACAATACCTACCACCCTGGGCCATTGTGGGGAGCAACGAGCACAATGGACATGAAAGTGGATTTTAAACCCGAAAGTTCTCTACATCTTTTTGTTACTGATATAATGTTGATCATTAAGCATTTGGCTGAGCTGAGAGAGCTGAGACGCCCATGTGGGAGCTCGGAGGCTTTTGTTTTTTTTTGGAGACAGAGTATTGCTCTGTCGCCCAGGCTGGAGTGCAATGGTGGGATCTCAGCTCACTGCAACCTCCACCTCCCAGATTCAAGCAATTCTCCTGCCTCAGCCTCCCGTAGTAGCTGGGATTACAGGCATGCGCCACCATGCCCGGCTAATTTTTGTATTTTTAGTACAGATGGGGTTTTGCCATGTTGGCCAAGCTGGTCTCAAACTCCTGGGCTCAAGTGGTTCACCTGCCTCAGTCTCCTAAAGTGCTGGGATTACAGGTGTGAGCCACCATGCCGGCCCGAGGCTTCTGAAGCTAAAAGCCATGGTGGAGCTTGTGCTCCACCTTCTCTTGGGGAGGTGGACCTGAGAGAGCAAGGCTCTCCTTGTGCCTCCCCTGCTGTCTCACCCTTCTCCCACCAAAGCACCCACCCTAGGATCCCTGGGTGCTCACCCAGGTATAACACAGGTGCACAGTGATCCCGCTGGGTGCCTCAGACCCCTGGCTTCTCATCCCTGAGCTGCAGACACCCACGGGAGCCTGACTCTGATCCCAGAGTCCTGGAATTAATTCACCTCATGAAGAGCATTTTCTGTCTGTAGTGTGACTATTTTCTCAACGTAAAGAGATGCTTTTGTGATTCTGATGATTAAAATTCATTTCAGGGGCCGGGCGCCGTGGCTCAAGCCTATAATCCCAGCACTTTGGGAGGCTGAGGCGGGTGGATCATGAGGTCAAGAGATCGAGACCATCCTGGTCAACATGGTGAAACCATGTCTCTACTAAAAATACAAAAAATTAGCTGGGCATGGTGGCGCGTGCCTGTGATCCCAGCTACTCAGGAGGCTGAGGCAGGAGAATTGCCTGAACCCAGGAGGCGGAGGTTACAGTGAGCAGAGATTGCACCATTGCACTCCAGCCTGGGTAACAAGAGCGAAACTCCACCTCAAAAAAAAAAAAAAAAAAAATTCATTTCAGAGTGTTTCGTGTGTCTGTAGCAGCTTCTGGTCCTTATGGAGTTCTTAATGAGCAGATCTAAAAACATAGCCACCAGCTAGTGAAAGGTTGGTGAGGTTTTGTGGGTTTTTTGTTGTTGTTGTTTTTTGCTGTTTTTGCTATTAAAAAGGGGCCTTGAGGGTCAGGCCTATAATCCCAGCACTTTGGAAGACTGAGGTGGGGAGATTGCTTGAGTCCAGAAGTTCGAGACCAGCCAGGACAACATAGTGAGAACCCCGTCTCTACAACAAGCAAACAAAATTAGTTGGACATGGTGGCACATGCCTGTAGTCCCAGCTACTTGGGAGGCTGAGCTGGGAGGACTGTTTGAGTCCAGGAGGTCGAGGTTGCAGTCAGCTAAGATCATGCCACAGCTTGGGTGACAGAGCAGGAGAGACCCTGTCCCCCCCAAAAAAGCAGGGTTGGGGGAGCTTTTTACCTTGGGAGTGTGGGACTGAGAACCAAATGTCTGTCTACTTGTCTGGGTTTTTTTCTTTTTTTCTTTTTTTCTTTCTTTTCTTTTTTTGAGACGGAGTCTTGCTCTGTTGCCCAGGCTGGAGTGCAGTGGCATGATATCAGCTCACTGCAGCCTCTGCCTCCTGGGTTCAAGCAATTCTCCTGCCTCAGCCTCCTGAGTAACTGGAACTACAGGCACACGCCACCATGCCCAGCTAATTGTTTTGTATTTTTGATAGAGACGGGGGTTTCACCATGTTGGCCAGGCTGGTCTTGAACTCCTGACCTCAAGTGATTCGCCCACCTCAGACTCCCAAAGTGCTAAGATCACAGGCATGAGCCACCATGTGCAGCCTATTTTCTTAAATAAAAATGGCTGGCTGGATTTTTATCAAATGCATATGGTAAATTTGGAATCGTTTGACTTAAGCTATAAGCTATGTGGCATTTGTGAAATTTACCAAGCGGGGAGGACAGTAGCTGAAACTGAGTTAGAACAGACAGACGAGAACAGCCAGCTTGGAAAACAGGGCTGGATGTGTTAAGACACCGAGGACAGATACATCGTCGGTGGTTTGACAAACTCCAGGGCAGTGGAAGGGCAGTGGTCAGGGATCTATGTCCACGTGGCCAGGGCCAGGAATGAGGCGGCAGGGATGGACGTCTCTAAGGATGGTACAACAGCACCGGGAATGTGCATTGTGCATCCTTTAGGAAACCTGGGCAGCTCAAGCCGTACCTCCTTGGGCTTCACGGTGAGTGGGCACACCTCCCGCGTCAGGTCCATGTGGCACAGGTCCTGCGAGCCGTAGCCGTTGACACAGTAGGCATCATAGCCGGAGCCGATGAGCATGGAGCAGAGCAGCGTGCTGAAGTCAAAGCAGTTCCCCTTCTGGTACTTGAGCACGGTGGTCGAGGAGTAGAGGTGCGAGGGCTGGTCACAGCGGGACGGTCAGCACAGCCGGGACCCCGATGCCCCAGCCTGTCCTCCCCACCGGTCATAGCCCACCACCTGTCAGGGCGGGGGCCAGGGCCAATCCGCAGGCTGGACCTGCTTTGGGCCCCTAACCCTTGTGGGGTCAGGGAGCCTGCTAAGAAAGGAACGGCAACAACCAGATACCATGCAATTCACCTTGGCCTATTATTTGAAGGGGCGATAGACTCCCTGATAGAGAGAACCGGGACTGCAGAAGTATCTGGTCTAATGCGCTCTGACTGGTGCATTTACTGGTTTGCTCCAATGTTCCCCTTTCCTCCTAACCCCTTTCTTTCCCCCTTTGTCAATTCTCCGCTGTCGACCTCGTCCTTCCTTCCTCCCTCCCTCTGTTCTGAAGGAGAAGCTGACAGAGTTGATCAGAAGCCCAAAGATGGGGTTAGGGCCATGGGCAACTGGGCCCTGCCCTCTCTCTCTTTCCCGCACCACTCGAAGTCATGGCAGGGAAGCTCTGAATGCAAGGGAGAAAAGAGGTGGGAACCAGAAGCCCAGGCTTGCTGTGTGTCCTCAGGCAAGTGGCTGTCTCTCTCTGGGCCTGTTTGCCCTTAGGGGCCCTCAGAGGCTGTGGCCTGAGCCTGGCTGAAGTTCCTTTTCCCAGACCATGCCTGGCTTCCCACTGAAGGAAATAAGGTACACAGCGGTCCATTTCCAAGACAAAGTGCCTTGAATTGGCTTAGGTCAGCAAACTACAAAACAAAACAAAACAAAACATAACATCCTAGCCCCTGCTTGAATAGCCAATGCCTGCGTGCTGGCCTCCTCCTTCCTCCCCATTCCCTACCGCCTTAGTTGCTCTCACCCAAACCAGAAAAGTTTAGTCTAAGATAAAAGTTTACTAGTCTGCAAAATAGCTCGCTTTGTCTGTTCTTATCAGCCTGCCCAGGTACATAGGTCCTAAGTCAAATACTTAAAGAGCCCCTGAGCTAACTAGGATTGCAATGCATTGTGGGATGCAACAAAATGCAGCAAGACAACCCTAAAGAAAACACCTAAAGCCCCTACCCAACAACCAATAGGCGATGTCTGGGAAGTTGTGACCCCACAGTACTCAGCCTATGAGAGACTGGGGGAGGGACCTGGGCACTAGGGGATAAATTGCTTAAAACTGTGCTGGGTGTGCCTGCACATCAGACACCTGATCTTGCGAGACCATCATTAAAAGTCTCACTTTCGCTGTTCTCCAGGTCTCTAAGTCCATTTTTTTTTTCCTTTGAGACAAAGTCTCACTCTGTCCCCCAGGCTGGAGTGTAGTGGTGCGATCTCAGCTCACTGCAACCTCCTCCTCCTCCTGGGTTCAAGTGATCCTCCTGCCTCAGCCTCCCAAGTAGCTGGGACCTGCCACCATGCCCAGATAATTTTTGTATTTTTAGTAAAGACGGGGGTTCATCATGTTGGCAAGGCTAGTCTCGAACTCCTGACCTCATGATCTGCCCACCTCAGCCTCCTGAAGTGCTGGGATTACAGGCATGAGCCACAGTGCCCGGCCTCTAAGTCCATTCTTTGGGTTTGGATGGATGAGTTTGTTTCTCCCACCATCTTAGGTCTGGTGGGCTCAAGCATCCAGCCTGTGAGTGGCACTTACCGGCTTGAGGGGGTCAGGCAGGGGCACCATGGTGAGGAAGTCGGAGACAAACTCGGCACAGCTGTCCCAGTTGTAGAGCTCAGGGTAGGGCATCAGTGTGGGCCGGAGGGTTGTGCTTACGAACTTCTGCAAGGAGAGAGATGGTGTCAGTGAGGTCAAGGCAATAGGAACCTGTGAGATTCAATGCCTGGTTGGGACCTTCCCTGAATCCACGGGGGACCCTCGAGGCTCCAGCAAATGCAGGAGGCCAGGCCCGCATACCCTGGGGTGGCAGAGCAGCCCTTGGTTGGGAAGATGATGCCCAGATCTAGTGCATGGCAGCCATCAGTGGTGCAGTGGCAATGCCTGGGAGGCCCCCATCATGACACTGGCACCCGGAGATGGCACAAGCATATTCTGAATCCAGACTTTGAAGGGCTTTGAAATTTTGTCGCCTGCAACCCATAGGGCACCATGGAGACAGCTGAGGCCCAGAGAGGGCTTGAGAGCTGCCTGAGGTGACTGAGCAAGTCAGGGCTGAATGAGGAGATGAGGTCTGTTTCCTGGGGTTCCTGGGAGCACTATGCTCTCCTCCCAGGAGTGATGCTCTCCCTGAGGCCTGTAGAGATTGTGACCTGGGGCCAGCTGATGGCCAAGTACAGTCTGCAGCCCCAGAGGTCAGCCTGTCCAAGGAAGGGCAGAGAAATAAGACAAAGTGGACCAGGACAGGCATAAGAACCTAAGCTCTGGGTCCCTCCTTCCAGCCCTGTGACCCAGATCATGTCTTGGAGGCTCTCTGGGCCTCCATTTCTCCATCTGTAGATGGAATGGCATGGAATTCATTCAGGGGTGTGAAACAGCTGCCCATGGCTGAGGGACCCTCAGACTCACTTTATTTGGCCCATGCGGCGATGTTTAGCATTTATGTCAGCTGCCAGCATTTGAAAGCCAGAAACTAAAAACCCTAGAAGAAAATCTAGGCAAAACCATTCAGGACATAGGCGTAGGCAAGGACTTCATGACTAAAACACCAAAAGCATTGGCAACAAAAGACAAAATAGACAAATGGGACCTAATTAAACTCCAGGGCTTCTGTACAGCAAAAGAAATCATCATTAGAGTGAACCGGCAACCAACAGAATGGGAAAAAATTTTTGCAGTCTACCCATCTGACAAAGGACTAATATCCAGAATCTACAAAGAACTAAAACAGATTTACAAGGAAAAAACAAACAAACCCATTCAAAAGTGGGCGAAGGACATGAACAGACACTTCACAAAAGAAGACATACATGAGGCCAACAAACATATGAAAAAATGCTCATCATCACTGATTATTAGATAAATGCAAATCAAAACCACATTGAGATACCACCTCACACCAGTTAGAATGGTGATCATTAAAAAATCTGGAGACAACAGATGCTGGTGAGGATGTGGAGAAATAGGAATGCTTTTACACAGTTGGTGGGAGTGTAAATTAGTTCAACCATTGTGGAAGACAGTGTGGTGCTTCCTCAAGGACCTAGAAATAGAAATCCCATTTGACCCAGCAATCCCATTACTGGGTATATATCCAAAGGATTATAAATCATTCTATTATAAAGACACATGCACACATATGTTCACTGCAGCACTATTTACAATAGCAAAGACCTGGAACCAACCCAAATGCCCATCGATGATAGACTGGACAAGGAAAATGTGGCACATATGCACCATGGAATATTATGTAGCCATAAAAAACAATGAGTTCGTGTCCTTTGTAGGGACATGGATGAATCTGGAAACCATCATTTTCAGCAAACTGACACAAGAGCAGAAAATCAAACACCGAATGTTCTCACTCATAGGCAGGTGTTGAACAATGAGAACACATGGACACAGGGAGGGGAGCACTACACACTGGGGTCTGTTGAGGGGGGGTGACCAAGGGAGAGACAGTGGAGGTGGGGAGGTCAGGGAGCAATAATATGGGGAGAAATGCCAGATGTAGGTGACAGGGGGATGGAGGCAGCACACCACATGGCCATGTGTGTACCTATGCAACAATCCTGCATGTTTTGCACATGTACCCCAGAACCTAAAGTGCAATAAAAAATAAAGTAATAAACGCCAGAGACTCCCACACAAATCCCAAGTCTCCTTTCATCTTGATCGAGTCTCACATAGTTAGGACTTACCATCACACCTGGCTAATTTTTGTATTTTTTTTTGTAGAGATAGAGGATCTTGCTATGTTGCCAGGCTGATCTCGAACTCCTGGCCTCAAGTGATCCTCCCACCTCTTCCTTCTAAAGTGCTGGGACTACAGATGTGAGCTATGGCTCCTCGCCAGCATCTCCAGGCCTGCATTTTCCCTGCAGCAATCAGAACCTGCCTCTTTGGGTGGGGCATGGGCTCTCCAGGCCACCACCGCCCTCCAGGGTCATCTGCACTGAGCCTGCTGGGGCCTGCTGGTGTTTGAGTTTATGTCAACCCCGACTAGAAGCTCTGTGGCCCACAGGAGGTCTGTGATTTGGCTCAGTGACCATGGAGAACCTGCCCCACTTCCCTGTGCCCTCTTGCTCTTCAGCCCCCAGGCCCCCGGCCCTGCCCTCCATGTGCCAGCCTTACGGGCACTTCACACTCATTCAGAGGGTGCAGGAAGAGGGGCACGCGGTCTGGGCACAGGTGGCTGTACTGGCGGGAGAAGTTGTCTGCCAGCTGCAGCAGCTGTTCCTCCTTGGGCGTGTTGGTTTTGTAGGAAACTGGCAACATGGAGATGTCGATGGTGTCCTTGGTAAAGGCCCTGTGGTACAACAGGGATGGCATTAGGGAAGCCATGCCTGGCACGCAGGAGCCCTGGGTCCACGGAGTTGCCACCGGTTCTACCCCTTTCTTGTTTAATCCTCACAGCTACTGAGGAGCAGGCACACTTTTATTTATGTATGTTTAAGAGACGGGGTCTTGCTCTGTTGCCCCAGCTGGAGTGCGGTGGCACAATCATGGCTCCCTGTGAACTCCTGGGCTCATGTGATCCTCCCACGTGAGTCTCCCATGTAGCTCAGACTATAGGCACCACCACGCCTGGCTAATTTTTGTATTTTTTATAGAGATAGGGGTCTCGCTATGTTGCCCAGGCTGGTCTCAAACTCCTGGCCTCAAGTGATCCTCCCACGTCTTCCTTCTAAAGTGCTGGGACTATAGACGTGAGTCACGGCGCCCAGCCAGCGTCTGCACTTTTAGATGGATAAAGGCACTGAGGCACCAAGAGGCTGAGTGACTTCCCAAGGTCACACAGCTACTGGGGGGAGTGTGGACACTCGGCCCAGGTTATTTGAAAGCAGAAAGCCTTTACTCTTCACTGCCTCGCTCTAGCCCCTGGTCCCCCAACCAGACCAGGCGCCACTGCGCTGCCTGGGTCCTCCTGTGCCCATCCCCAGTCTGCCCTTTTCAGGGCCCCCACCCTGCCACACTCACGGGAGCTCCGCTGAGACGGGGATCTGGATCTCGGACAGCTTCTTCTCCAGGTCTCTGAGCGTCTCCTGCGTCAAGGTGGTTTCCTCCTTCCGCACCTCGACTGGCCTCGTCATTTTCTCCGTCCTGGCCCGTTCAGCCCGCTCGGCGGCTTCCTCCCGCTCGGCCGCCTCCTCCTCCTCCACCTTCTCCCTCAGGACCTCCATTCTGGAGCGTCTCTGGCTGTCTGGAGATGGAGTGTCACTGTGGGGAAGGGTAAGTATACTCCATGGCCGACTGTCAGACCAGGCAGAAGCCACCAGCACCACCGGGACATCCCCAGGAGGCCTGGGAGACGGTTTGGGGGAGGTTTAGAGCACAGAGGATGGGAGTGATTCCCTCTTTGACTTCCTTTCAAAGATGGAGAAAGTCTCTGTTTGGTGCTACCCCGTCTGTAACACTATCTAATCCTGGAAAATATTCCTTTACAACAAAGACAATACAGGCCTCAGGTTGGGAGCCGTCATCACATCAGGGCAGGGCATTTGACAATTTGCTTTTAGTACATCTGACAGTTATCTTTTTTTATTTTTTATTTTTTGAGGCAGGGTTTCACTCCATCATTCAGGCCTGGGGTGCAGTGGTGCAATCATGGCTCACTGCAGCTTCAAACTCCCAGGCTCAAGCAATCCTCCCACCTCAGCCTCCCTAGTAGCAGAGACCACAGGCAGGTATCACCACACCTGACTTTTTTTTTTTTTTTTTTTTTTTGGTAGAGACAGAGTCTGGCTATGTTGTCCAGGCTCAAACTCCTGACCTTAAGCAATATTCCTGCTTTGGTCTCCCAAAGTGCTGGGATTACAGGCCTCAGCCATTGTGCCAGCTGACAGTCATCTATGACAAGTTCTGCTAATGCTGTGAGGATTACTATAGTATTGGTAAGTTTCCTATTTAAATAAATGAATTGGCTGGGCACGGTGGCTCACGCCTGTAATCCCAGCACTTTGGGAGGCCGAGGAGGGTGAATCACTTGAGGTCAGGAGTTCGAGACCAGCCTGGCCAACGTGGTGAAACCTTGTCTCTACTAAAAATACAAAAATTGGCCAGGGGGTGGTGGCATGCACCTGTAATCCCAGCTACTCAGGAGGCAGACGCAAGAGAATCACTTGAACCTGGGAGGTGGAGGTTGCAGTGAGCCAAGATCATGCCACTGCCCTCCAGCCTGGGTGGCAGAGTGAGACTCTGTCTCAAATAAAAAATGAATAAATAGGTTGAAAGAAAATCCTAATATTAAGGTGATATGAACTATGACCCACCCAAAAATGAAGATAGCAGGTGAATGATATCTCACCCAACCAAACTGGAAACTGAGGCATAGAGTGCAAGGTACCTGCCACTGGGGCATATAAACAGGGAGTGGGGGGTGGGGGTGACACAGCCTGCTGTCTTTTGGCCAAAGCCTGTGTCGGCCCAGAGGACAGGCTTCACTCAGTGATCCACGCAGAGACGCTACATGTGCTCACCATATGTCCTGCGGCCACAGAGCAGAGCCTCGCTGAGCAGGGACCGCTAGTCACCTACCCAAAGATCCAGTCTCCTCTCCTGCACGGCAGTGCCCCAGTTGCGTGGGGGGCAGCAGTGTGCCTGGTTTGAATTGCTCAGCCTCCCAGATCCTCTTGCAGCTAGACGTGGCCCTGTGATGTGACCTGGTTCTGGCCAATGAGATGTGGGCAGAAGTTATTGGGGAGCCCTCTGGCCTTCTCCTCCTCCCACCTGGAACATGGAGATAAAGTGGGAAGTGGGGCAGCCAACGTGAGACCATGAGGTGACCACACACAAGGGCCAAAGCTGCCTGCTAAAGATGGCAGGGCAGAGAGATGGGGGAGCTGGGGGTCCCCAGCAGTGCCACAGAGGCCTGGAGTGCCACCTCCAGCCTTTCCTTGTATGAGAAAACTCAGCCTTACAGAGGCCCCTGTTCCGCGCCACCCAACACCACCCCAGCTGATCCACTATCTGCAGCCTCCCAGCTGGGATCTTTCCATTTCTCCCCTGGAAAATCTTTTCCTTACAGCAAACGGGTCCAGAGAGGAGGAAAACAGATGGAACCCACAGAGCAAAGGGGGTGAGTACTGAGGAGAAAAAAGCAGAGTTCCCCCGGCTTTGTCATCACTCCCCACCCTGCGGTGAAGCCAGGAACAAGAGGGCAGAAGGGACCAATAAAGGCTGGCCCCAACACCCCATTCCACACCCACCCGAGCCGCCTTGGCCTCTTGGGGAGGTGTCACTGCCAGCAGCCAGGACCGAGCCTGGCTGGGAATCCTGGCTTTGCCAATAGCTCCTGCTGGACTCTTGGGTCACTCTCTGCTCCTTTCTGTGTCTCAGTTTCTCTTTCTGAAATAGGAAGGGAAAGCAGATATTTTCTGTCCAGTTCTGACATTCTGTGCTCTGGGACTCAGAAGTGCATGAATGCTTCTCTGGCTGGAGCCACCCAGGGCCCAGGTGGGCCAACACCATTCAGGATCCCAGATGCCCAGGGGAGAGCCTCTGGCCAAGCAGCACTCCCCAGTCATCAGATCCATCTGTCGGCCTCTTGGGCCCAGAGGAAATGAGCCCAGGGAGGGCAGTCATCACCATTACAGGCACCTACAATTTGCTGAACACCTACTGTGTGCCCGGCCCTGTGCTGAGGGTTACACGGAGATCATCTCACTTTTCCTCCACTGACTCTACGAGGCAGACACTTGGGACACCCCATTGCAGATGAGAAGACTGAGGCCCAGAGAGGGTAAGTGCACTGCCTAAGGTCACAGCTAGTAAGTGGCAGGCTGGGATTTGAACCCCTGTATTTCTGGTTGTGAACCCTGTGCGTCTCAGGCTGGAAGAGATGTGAGATGGGGAAGGGCTAGAAGGGATGGTGGGGGTGGGGGAGTGGGGGACAAGGAATAAGTAGGACCGAAGAGAAGGCCAAGGTGTCCCAGACCACCAGCAGAGGCAGAGCTGGGGAAAAGAACTGACAGCACCTTATTCCCTACACAGGCGGCCTCTTCAGCTACAGCCCAGAGTGGGGCAGGCAGTTTTGTCTCAAGGATTTGGCTCCAACCCACAGACCCTCCCCTGCACCCCTTCTCCACCAGCAACTTCCTCTTCCCCAACATATACACACACACCCCAACAACTTCGCCAGAAAGATCAGGGCAGGAGGCCCCCAGGCAGAAGGGGGCCACCAGCCTCCCCTCTCCCTGCCAGACAGGGTCCAGCCACCCCCAGTCCCTTGCTCCCTCCTCACCCCTCCGAGGACAGCCTGTGCTAGCTGTTAGCTGTCTCCATGGTAACAGCCTGGGAAGCTGAGAGCCCATCCTGGGAGAGGAGGCTTCTGGGAAATGTAGTCTTCCAAGGTGGTGTGGTCCCTCTGCCAGTGGTGCGCTGGTATAGTGAGGCATCAACTCGTTAGCTGTTAAACTTTCTGAAATTTTTGTGAAACACAGCCATTATTAAAAATTAAAGGGACAGCCAGGCGCAGTGGCTTATGCCTGTAATCCCAGCACTTTGAGAGGCTGAGGTGGGTGGATCACAAGCTCAGGAGTTCAAGACTAGCCTGGCCAATATGGTGAAACCCCGTCTCTACTAAAAATACAAAAATTAGCCAGGCATGGTGGCGTGCACCTGCAGTCCCAACTATTCGGAGGCTGAGGCAGGAGAATTGCTTGAACCCAGGAGGTGGAGGTTGCAGTGAGCCAAGATCATGCTATTGCACTCCAACCTGGGTGATAGAGCGAGACACCGTCTCACACACACACACACACACACACACACACACACACACAAAATTAAAGAAGCTGGGCACAGTGGCTCACACTTGAAATCCCAGCAGTTTGGGAAGCCGAGGCAGGAG
Source organism: Saimiri boliviensis (assembly GCF_048565385.1). Classification (NCBI taxonomy): domain Eukaryota; kingdom Metazoa; phylum Chordata; class Mammalia; order Primates; family Cebidae; genus Saimiri; species Saimiri boliviensis. The sequence goes on from NC_133449.1 coordinate 114,668,203, forward strand.
AATCATTTGAGCCTATGAGTTCGAAACCAGCCTGGGCAATATAGTGAGACCCTCTCTAGAAAAAAATAAACCAAGTGGCCATGGAGTTATTTACAACACAAAAATTAGCAAATGCCACAAACCAGGGCTTTTTTCCCCAGCCAGCCAGTTGTTAAACATTGACCAGCACACCACAGCCCCTGCCCACAGCAGGCCGAATATGGCCTTGATCGAGACAGACAAAAACCAGTGTAGGGCCAGGAGTGCCTGCCAGCTGCAGTGGACAGAGCCAGGCTGCCTTGACTGAGTCCTGGGTTCTAGTCGAGGCTGGGACTCTGATTTAGTACATTACCTCGAAGTAAGGGGAAAGCCTATCCATTAGGCCAGTGGCTCATGAAAATGTGTAATTTCTTTTAAATTCATAAGAAGAAAATGAGAATAATGACTATATAATTATGAATCTGCTCTGAATTATATTTGTGTTTGTACCAATACAGTCCTAAAATATAATTTTTATTGTTTTATTTTTGGAGGGAGGGGTGCATGGGCCCCTTTTAGTCAGGGAATAGGGCTGCTGGGCTGGAATCCAGACTGTCACTATCCTGACAAGGGTGCACAGTTAGTTTTACTGCTAGAAGCTTAGGAATTGCCTCAGTTCTCATGAATAGAGAATGATTTCCCCCCTCCCAGTTGGAATATCATGCAGCTATAAAAATAATATGTAAAAGATCAGTTGCACTGGGGAGAGCTCACGAGACGGTGTGTGCATTTCAGTCTTGGTGCTAAGCTAACCACGTTTACCTCGGTGGGGAACTGGCTGGGATGAGGGCAGGAAGGGAGGAGGTAGAAGAAAGGAACACAGGTAATGTGTTACACTGGTGGGATGCAGCATAGGCTTAATTTTCCTTTTTCAATCCTATGCAACATTTAATTACTTTTACATAGTGATTCATTCCTTTTTCTCTCTATACCCACTTATATTTCCCACCTCTAGAAGGCAACCATTCTAATATGTATTTTTTTTCCAAAATCAATATTGTTTTGCATGCTGGTATCTTTAATATATGTTTAATACGATATTGAACTAATATATCCTTCTGGCTCTTATATTTAAAAACACAGCATGAAGGGCTGTGTTTTTAAAATCTCTCCATGTTAACCGTGTGGATTCACACTCACTACCTCTTTGTCCTTCCAGTGATGGGCACTGAGTGTCCAAGTGTTCTAGAGGGAGCCTTGAACATCCCCAAGCATTAATAAAGTTGTTTAGGTTGTTGCTGGAAAAACTAAAAGATCAAAGAAATGCTAAATGTGCCCCAGCCCTGCAACAAATTCCTTAAACCCTCATATAAACTCTGTAACTCCACCACCTCATTATGGACAGACACATCTCCCTTCTTGCTGTCCGTCATTTCCCTGATCAATGCTTTGGATGGATACAGATCACCCCTGCGCTTTGTGCTCATTTCTTCGGAATTCCAACCTGCCCTATCTCATGATGGTTTGGGGCAGTCTTGAGGGAACTCCCCAGCAAACACTGGGTGGGCTGGACAGACCACTCGGATTTGCTACCAATTCTCTTCCACCACAGACAATGTTACACAGGTCCAGAAGTGTCTAGATCTGGAGGAATGTTTCTTTAAGATAAACACCAGGAACAATATTGCAGACTCAGTAGATGCATGTGTTTTTTTCCAGGCAGCTGAAGCAGTCTAGACTCTCCCTGGCTCCCATATTGTCCCTGTCCCTTGGTACCATCTAGTTTTCTAATGCTTGTCAGTTTAATAAGGATACAATGAGATCTCATCCTCATTCCAATCTGCAGCTCTCTGATGACTAATGATTTTAAATGTGTCTTCACGAACTAATGTGTTAGTTTTAGGTATTTCCTCCTCTGAAAATGATGATGCCACCCTTGTCATGTATTAATTCCCCCAAGTGTCCATGGGTCTGCCTCTGAGCACTCTGTTCTGTTCCACTGATCTCCTTTGTTATCCCTGAACACACATCACGTTGCATTTGCCACGCTGGCCTTGTAATATCTTTATGTCTAGAGGTCAAGTCTTGCCCTCTTTTTTTTTTCCCATATAGTCTCTATCTCTGTCACCCAGGCTAGAGTGCAGTGGCACAATCTTGACTCTCACTGCAACCTCCGCCTCCTGTGTGCCCTCTTTCATTAAGATTGACTTCGCTCTTTGAGGTCTATATACCTCCATATCAATCTTATAAGTTTTTGGAGAATCAAAAACAGATAAAATCAATCAGAATATATTTAATGTTTCTTTTCTTTTCTTTTCTTGTGAAGACAGGGTCTTGCTATATTGCCCAGGCTGTTCTGAAACTCCTGGGCTCAAGCAATCCTCCTGCTTCAGCCTCCCAAAGTGCTGGGGTTAGAAGTGTGAGCCACCATGCCCACCCCAGAATCTTTATTGTCATTGCATTGAATTCACTAATTCATGAAGGATTGATATCTTTTAATGTTAAGTTGTCTCGCTGACAGCATGGGGCAAAGAAGTCTTGTCACCTGTGTATTTATGACGTAATGAAAAAATACAAGGAAGGAAGACATTCGGGCAGAACCGAGAACCAGGCAGGGGCCATGGCAGAAGGGACCCTCTCTGTGCCCAGGACCTCAGGAGACTATGGCTAAGGCAAAGCTCTGGCTTAGTCACATTCATTCTGGGCCAGGCAGGCCAGGCAGTGGGCATTCCTTGCAGGCACTGTCTCATTTATTCATTTCCTTCATCACCTTGTGGGGCAGCTACTGCTATTTCTGTTTTACAGGCTCAGTAGGTGAAGAATTTACCCAAGACAAGTTGCAAAGGCAGAATCTGAAACTGGCGAACTGAGGCCAGGGTCTGCGCTCCCACCTGTGTTGATGGCCCATCACCTAGGTTGCTACTGTCGCTGTGCAATGGCGGAGGAACTCCATCCATCCACTCTGGGCTTTGGGGTGTATTCTCACCGTAGCCCCCTTGGCCTTACGGGTGCTCAGCCTGGCACTTGGAGCGCTTCTGCAGGAACCCCTGCAAAAGGTGATAAGGACCTCCAGTCCCTTGCCCCCTGACTAGCCCCAGGGTGGAGAGCCAGCCAGAAAAGCAGTACATCCCCAATGCTAGCCACACCTCCTTATCTGCCCTCTCCATCTGAGCCAGGAAGCTCAGCCATCGGGGGCTTGTGGTCTTGTTGGTCTCACATCCCGCGGAGCAGTTTGGGAAACTCTGCAACCCAGGATTTCCCTTGAGACTGGGGATTGGGACCACATGATAATTCTCCTTTTTTCACCTTGTTCTTCCTCCTTTTCCTCCTCTCCTCTTCTCCTCTCCTCCTCTTCCCCTTCCTCCTACCTCCTCTTCCTCCTCTCCTCCTTCCTCCTTCTCCTCCTCTTTCTCCTTCTCCTTCTCCTGCTCCTCCTTCTCTTTCTCCTTCTCCTCCTCCTCCTCCTCCTCCTTCTCTTTCTCCTCCTCCTCCTTCTCCTCCTCTTCCTCCTCCTCCTCCTCCTCTTCCTCCTGCTCCTCCTTCTCCTTCCTTCTCCTCCTTTTTTTAGAAACATGGTCTCGATTTGTCATCCAGGAGTTCAGCTGCATCATCACAGCCCACTGCAGTCTTGAACTACTGGGCTCCAGTGGTCTTCCTGCTTCCTCCTCCAAATAGCTACCATGCCTAGATACATTTTTACAATTATTTTTTGGAGATGGGGGTCTCGCTGTGTTGCCCAAGTTGATCTTGAGCCCCTGGGCTCAAGCAATCCTGTTGTCTTAGCCTCCCAAAGTGCTGGGACTACAGGTGTGAGCCACCAAGTGCAGTCAGGGACCAGGTGATAATCCTTAAACTCAGGGACTGCTCTGGGAGGAGGAGTTGGCAACCCAGGGAGGCCTGGCCCCGGCTTCAGCCCAGCCCATGGAGTGACCTTAGTTGGGCAGGTGGCAGGGCCTGTCTGGGCCTCCATTTCCTCATGCCATTGCCCTTGGCTGGTCTTTCTTTAAATCAAGGGGGCTCAGGGAGCTGACTAACTCCTGCTGAGTTCAGTGCTGGGCACTTTATTTCTGTCACTTCATTTAATGCCGTCAGGATGAGGTGAGGACTTTATAATTCCCATTTTATAGAGGGGGAAACTAAGGCTCAGAGAGGTGATGTAACGTGCCCAGGATCACACAGCTTTTAAGTAGCCGAGCCAGGAGTTAAGCCCATACCCGTCAGATGGTGGAGCAGCATTTCTCAGGTTACTCACCCTGAGACTTTGAGATAATGGAGTCAAGGCCTTCCGTGTGGGAAACAGATGTCTGCGAAGATAAGCCTCAAAACACACCAAGTTTGTCTACCAGAACTGCTTCTGTGGCTCAACTGATGCAATGTCGACACCCCAGATTTCCCTTCCAGGAACACAGCGACTTGCATAAAGCGAGGGCCGCCTTCCTGTCTTTCAGCTGCTTGCGGGCTGGGAGGGAAGCGAAGTGCGTCCACGTGCAGTCAGCATTAGCACCGGCACCTGGACAGGGAGGTGGGCTGCAGCCTGCAGCTTCAGGGGCTGTTGGGGGAGGCCTGATAGTGGCAATAATTTCTCACCAGCAGACAGGGCTTGAGGGTTCGCAGAGCTCCCTGGAGGGGCTTGGGGGCCAGGTAGGGAGGATGGTTGGTAAGTTGTGGATAGAGTGAGGGATGGATTTGTGCGGTGAGGCTCCAGGGAGGGCGATGATGTCAGCACGCACTACTCCCCACGTGTAGGGGGTCGCTGGAGCTCGGGTGGGGCCGCCATCTCTGCACCTCTCTGCCTCCGTTCTCCCTCTTGGTGTTGGCCTGTCTCTTAAATCTCTCTCTGCATCTCTCCATCTCTCCATCTCTGTATCTCTACCCCATTTCTGCTATCTCTGCCTCTTTTAGCTTCCTACTGAGAAACCTGCATGTGATTGCAACATGGAGGCCCAGCTGCCAGCAGCGCCCTACCCAACTTAGGTCTGGGCTGAGACACCCCCTTAGCTCAGGGCTCTGCCAGGCTGGTGCCAAACTCATACATCCACTCATTCAGCCAACAAATATTTATTCAAGGCTTCCACAAGCCAAGTACTGTGCTTGGCCTGGGCTAGAACAGTGAGTGAGGCTGCCCGGGTCCTTACTCTCTGGGAGCTCAGGTTCTAGTGGCAATGCCCAGCCCCTCCTCAGGGAGCCCTCAACCCCACCCTCGCCCCTGGGCCCCATATGCTGAATGAATGGGAGCACTCTCAGGTGTGCTGAGCCCCAGATCGGTTGCCTTCCACCTCTATGATGACAGCAGGTCAGAGGCTGGGCCACCCACATGGCAGTCAGAGTGGGGAGTGGAGCGTTTGCCCGAGGTAGCTCGCCCACTCAGTGGTTGTCAGAAATGCAGTGTCCCTGGACACCTGCAGGGCTGCCAGCACCCTGAACATGCTGGGGTCTCTTCCAGGAGGGTGGGCTCCGATGGGCAGAGACCAGGGGCAGACTGGGTAGGAGGATCAACTCCTACCCATCAAAACTAACCCTCAATACCTGAGGGCACGCTGGCCTCCTGAATGCCCCTCAAAGTTACAGGCATCCAGAGGTGGAGTTGCGGGAGGCCAGTGACAAGGAGAAGGGGAGAGGCTGGGGGCTCCTTCCGGGGCTATACAAACCAGATTCTCTTCCCTTGCTGGGACCAGAAGGTAGGTGAGGGCTTTGCAGTGAGGGCAGGGCATGGAGGTGACTGTCACTCTTTGCTGGCAGGGTGTCTCAGGACTACAGGAACTCTAGACCCCTGGAAACATGCTTACATGGACTCTCATGTGGACCTGCAGTTGGATCTGGATGGGACCTCTGAGGCCACGTGGTCCAACCTGGTCCTCTCCCTCCCCAGCCACATTATACAGAGAAAGGAACTGGCCCAGAGGGAGGCGTGGAGCTGCCCGAGGTCACACAGCAAGTCAGAGCTGAGTCCAGATTGCAGGGCCATGCCTTCCTATTCTTGAGATGCAGAGTGGGCCTGATCTAGTCGTGCAGTAGAGGAGGAGACTGCGGTGCTCTGACTTGGGAGGTAGAGGATGGTGAACCAGCAGCAGATGAAGACACCTGTCAGGGAGGAGAGGACTTGGTGAGCCTGGGGAGGGGCGGGCAGGGAGTGGGACGACCTGTGCTGGTGGCTGCTGAGAGGGAGGAGACTCACCGTAACCACTCAAGAACTACGGGAAAAGTCAGGCAAAAATGCAACCATTACACAACCATTTCAAAAATGAAACAAAAAAGAACCAAATAGAAATCTTGGAAATGAAAAACAGAGACCTTCAAAGAACATATCGGCCGGGCGCGGTGGCTCAAGCTTGTAATCCCAGCACTTTGGGAGGCCAAGGCGGGTGGATCACGAGGTCGAGAGATCGAGACCATCCTGGTTAACATGGTGAAACCCCGTCTCTACTAAAAATACAAAAAATTAGCTGGGCATGGTGGCGCGTGCCTGTAATCCCAGCTACTCAGGAGGCTGAGGCAGGAGAATTGCCTGAACCCAGGAGGCGGAGGTTGCAGTGAGCCGAGATCGCGCCATTGCACTCCAGCCTGGGTAACAAGAGCAAAACTCCGTCTCAAAAAAAACAAAAAAAAAAACAAAGAACATATCTACCTATACCTATTATAGAAAAGAAAGAGCAAAATTGAGGAATTTTCAGACATGCAAAACAACCATCATCCCTTCTATAAAGGATTATTAAAGGAGGCGCTCCAGCAAGAGGAAAAGAGAAAGTGTGGGGCACAAATTATCGTCAGTATAGAACATGACTTAGAAAAACTCTGTGTTTTAAGGAAATCTATAACCAAAACTCCAAATACAAGAAAAATATTGAGAGGAGTTCAATGGGCAATTCAAGGTACCAAGGGCTCTGTTGTATTGGGGAGGAAGAGAGAAATACAGAACAACTCAGACCCAATGGAAACGAACTCAGTAGAGTGAAGCGTGCAGGCTTACATATTAAGGTAACCTCTGAAAGAATAGCGATGTCATCTATAGTTTCAAGGTGCCTTTCTTCCCAACCAACCCCTCGGATTCTCCAGGCATAGACTCATGATTCTCCAGCTGGAGACAGCTTCAGATGGCCATATGGTCATAATTTCTATGATTATTAATATAGTTTCCACATATTGAAGACTAGTGGTTCCCACATATGCATTGCCATTGTTCAGCATGCAATCTGGCAGGCCAAGTGTGATGGCTCACATCTGTAATCCCAGCACTTTTGGAGGTCGAGGCGAGTGGATCACCTGAGGTCAGGAGTTTGAGACCAGCCTGACCAGTATGGTGAAACCCCGTTTCTACTAAAAATACCAAAATTAGCTGGGCGTGGTGGCATATGCCTGTAGTCCCAGCTACTCGGGAGGCTGAGACAGGAGAGTTGCTTGAACCCAGGAGGTGAAGATTGCAGTGAGCCAAGATCGTGTCACTGCACTCTAGCCTGGGTGACTGAGCAAGACTCCACCTCAAATAAGTAAATAAATAAATCTGGTGAGATTAAGTACGAGATTTTCCCAATTTCGAGATGAATGAGGATCGGAGGAGCTGAGTGGCTTGCTGGTGATGGATGGGGCTAGGATTTGGAACCAGGGTTGCCTGGTCCCAGTCACTAAGCCACACAGTCTCATGGGGCACTGGGAGCCAGCCCTGGTCTTGGGGGCTTGTACCCGCTGCATGTAGGAGGCCTGGGTTTCTAGTGACTCCTCTGGACGGGGTGAGTCTCGTCATTCCCGACTCGGCTCTTTCTCTCGCCCTCGGGCTGTGATGGCTCTCTGAGCTGTAGATGTAAGAAGCAAAGAGAACGCATACAAACTACGACCCACGCACTGCCTTTACTCCTTTGCTGGGATCTCAGAGGAAGGGCCCTGTGGGGGCTGGTAACAAACATAGCAAGCCTTTCCTTCCTTCCATAGATCCCTGGAGATCCCTTCCATGTCATGCGGACATCAGATCCCATGACTCGGCCCTTCTGGTCACAGCTAATTGGACCAGAAATGGACTTGCCAGGTCATGTAGGGTTATGGCAGCCATGTTGGATGACCATTTGGGGTCACAGTAAAGGGTGAGTGGAGAGAGAATGGAGGAGTTTCCACGGACACTAGGTGAGAGAATCCACAGCTCCAGGAAGAAGATGGAGAACATATCTGCTTTGGTTTGGGTAGCTTTTTCTGATCCTGGTAGCAGCTCCCACGAAGGCAGCTGATATGTCTGGGGTGTTTGTTCCTTCCAAGTCTCATGTTGAAATGGGATTCCCGATATTGGAGGTGGGGCCTGGTGGGAGGTGACCGGATCATCGGGGCGGGTCCTCATGAATGGCTTAGCACCGTTCCCTCAGTGATGGGTGAACGCTTGCTGGGAGTTCATGCAAGATCTCGATGTTTAAAACAGCACGGTCCCTCCCCATTCCCTTGCTCCCACTCTCACCACGGCTCCCCTTTATCTTCTGCCATGATTGGAAGCTTCCTGAGGCCTCACCATAACACAAATGGACTAATACAGCAGCCACATTTTGCTGTCCTGGATCCTTGCTCTGAATATTTGAAATCAACATCCTTGCCTTGCACTAGCCTGAGCAGTCCTGTGTCTTGCAAACCACTCTCTCCCCCACCTCTCAGCACCTCCTGGGACAGGCAACACAGCCCCTCACCTCCCTGGTGCAGGAGCCTCACCTTGCAAGGAGTTGAAGAGTGCAAAGATGTAGACGGTGGAGAGGCCCAGGGGGGTGAGGACGGCCAACCCCCACGTCACACCCACCAGGCTCGAGAGGCCCAGCAAGGTGAGCAGCTTCTTCCAGTTCTGCCCCCGCTCCTTGACCGCTGTAGCACTCGACAGGGTGAAGATCTTCCAGGTCACCAGGATCAGGACCACCATGCCAAAGAGGAAGGTGATGAGGAAGTAGCCGTGGACGGTGATATAGAGAGCGTACGTGGCTGTCCCGTCACGGAACCAGCATCTGGAGGACAGGGGCAGCAGTGGTGGGGCTGGGAGAGGTGCCTCTGGCCAGCAAGCCTAGGAAGTCCCCTGGCTGAGCTTTTCCATCTGTGAAGGTGCCTCTCCCATTTCTACCCATCAATCCCCGTTCTCCCACTGGGGAGGGGCCATTATCAGGCTCCTGTCTGGTGTCTCTTTAATGCCAAAGTGACCTCAAAGGCATGTTTCATTGGCACCATATGATGTACAAAAACTGAATTAGTGGCTGCCTTTAAAATCAGAAGATTTGATATAAACACCCAGATTTTCTGCTTCTCCTAGAGAACCATACACCTGGCGGCTCTGTGGATGCCCTCCTGAAGGACAGTAACTGGCTGCCCATTAGATGGGTCTGTGACTGCCACTCCACTGCAGTCCCCACCTGGCCCAATGCCTGCACGTATGTGACCTCTCTGGCTCCTGGGGCCCCTGCTTTTGAGGTCCTGGGGACTGGGCCAAGGCCTCGCCAGCTCCTCCTGGCACAGAGCCATGGGCCCAGTGGTAGGTGCCCCATGGACCCCAAGGTGGGAGTCTAAAACTCAACTCAGCTTCACTGCCCCCTGCACTGCAGGGCAAAGCACCTTAGAGAGCATGTTGATCCATTCCCCCATGCTGCAGATTGGGAGAGACCGGGCCTGCCAAGGTCACATGCACAGCAGGCAGGGCGGAGCCCGGACTAGACCCAGGCGGCTGGGAATCACTGGGCAGGTGGTGGCCTGAACAAGGGCAGCTGGCTGGACAGCAGTGGGGGCTGCTCCCTCCCCTCTCCAGGCTGTGCACCCAGCATGTGGATGGGGTGACCTTCTTCACTTTGCCTTAAGCTGCCATATGGGCTGGTGTTGGCCCAGGCTCGAGGAAGGCACCCTACCTCCTGGTCCAGTTCTCCCTCTCCTTTCTCAGGCTTCCTCTCTCATTTCACTTCTCTCTCTCTCTCTCTCTCTCTCTCTCTCTCTCTCTCTCTCTCTCTCAGCTGGCTGGATCTGAGGATTCTTCTGGTCTTGACATATTTGGTCTCTTGCTAGAATTCCCTCCTCTTACCACCTCCCTCCAGCTCCAGTATGTGAGGCCGGGAACTGGCATCACCCCGGCTCCCACAGCTGCCACTCACAGCTCCAGAGAGGTGCGGTTCTCCCTGTCTCGGATGGTGTAGAGGCCGTAGCTGTTGGCACTCCCAGTGCCGATGACCATCAGGGCAGGCAGGCCTGGCACAAGGGGAAGTGGCATGGCATCACGGGGACTCGCTGGCATGTCCTCCTCCACATCCCCTCCAGATGCCCATTCTCCCTCCAGCTCTGGGAACCCCTCCTCTCTCTCCCCAAGGCTATTTCCCTCCGCACCCTTGGGGCCAGCCGTCTATTCTGTCTGTCCAGGCAGCACCTACCCCAGCCCACCAGGCTCAGCTTCAGGAAGTAGTGCCCGAAGTAGGTGTTGAAGACCCTGACGGCAAGCAGGTAGAGGTGGAAGGCTTCCAGGCCCATCCAGGTGAAGACACAGAGCAGGAAGTAGTGGTAGGTGGCCCCTCGGGCCCAGCAGGTGGCATCAGAGCCCTTTGAGCCGCTCCCCACAGTGATCAGGAAGGCCAGATTCAGCAGGAACAGACTGCCACTCAGGGCCACATGGATCTTAGGGGCATCTTCTGACTTGAACCTCTGCTGGGAAAGCCTGGAGCGAGAAATGAGAGGCCCCAAGGGGCCGTAGCTCCCATGGGAGCTCCCACGGGACACTCAGGCCTGTCCACCCCAACGGCCCATGGCTCTCCATCCCCAACGCCAGCTCCTGCCTACTCCGGCAGCTTCCAGCCCTGCCAGCAGCCAGAGTGGGAGCATCCTGAGGTTCAAGCCCAGGAGCCTCCCATGGCCCATGGGGCTCTGTGGGTTCCGGATCCTGTCGACCTCATCCTTGATCAATGTCAGGCAGGAGGATAGGGAAAACGAGGCAGAAGAATAGCGAGGGGAATTACAAGTTGGACAAAGGGCAGAGTAATTAAAAGCAGAGAACCGAAGCAAGGTGAAGGGGGTGGGTGAGCAAGAAGCAAGATGAAAAGCAGAGGTTCAGCAAGCAAAACAAAAGTGATATAAAAAGGGGAATCCCACAGCCGGCAAGACCCGGACCAAACCAGTAAGGGGCAGCTCTTCAGAGACGGGCATTTGCTTTAGAGAAAAAGTATCCTTCACATCACCCCATATGATAATCAGCTACTTAAGGTTCATGCATATGGGCTGCATATCATGCACGTACTTAAAATTATGGGATGGAGGTGATGCATAAATGCACAAGGGCCCGAAGTAACTGAGCAACACATCTATCAATCAAAAGCCAGACACTGGCTAGAGATTAGGCAGCCTTGGAAAGAGAAGAAAAAAACACCTGGAACCACCCAAATGACACCAAGCTGAGGCGGATCCCATCTTACAGAGGTCAGCCCGCTCTCCTGCTCTGAGAGTGGAATACTGCGTGGAATACACTCACGTCGCTTCGCTTGGCTATCTGTGTGTGTCTCATCCAATTCTTTGTTCGGGGCGCCGAGAGCCTGGAATTGCGCGGCACCACCCGCTAACAGATGCATTAGCCCAACTGTCTAACTTGCAATTCCCTGAATGCATGCTGATTTTTCAGGCCGCCCAGCCTCTGCCAGGGCTCTTCTCGCTGCTCCCAATGTCCTTTCTCCCACCTTCTTTGCCTGACTCCTTTTCTTCTGCCTTTCAAACGCCCCTTGGCTGTTTCCTTCCGGGGAGGCTGTCTCTGCGTGCCCGCTAGCCTGAGCTGATTTGGAGGTTTCCTGCAGCATAGCGTAACTCCCCATCCTCTCCCTCCTCAGGTCTCTCCCATGGGTGAATTCCAGGCCTAACAGTGGAGGGGACCTGGATTCACTGGTGACGTGGATGGACGGGCAGGTGGATGCATGAAGCTGAAAATGCAGTAGAAGAGCGAGGCTCAGAGAGGGACATAGTCTTGCGCGGCGCAGAGCAGGGCAAGGCAGGGCAGGGGCTCCAACCCCGGCTCCAGACTCCCTACCTGTTGACCCACCAGGCTCACCTCCCTCTCTCTGGAGCCCCTTGCTCTGAATTCTTAGCACACCGGATCCAAAAGGGTTCTCAGCCGAGGGAGGGGGCCCTGGGGCTTCCTGGAGGAACATCTGGGATCATGTCCACCTCACCTGAGATACCAGGCCCCACCCTGGGGAGCTAGTGGCAATTTCTCCTGGTGCTCCAAGCCCCACTCACAGGGTCCAGCAATGCAGCCAGCTGGCAAGGCACGCTCAGCTTGTTGGGGATGGAGACCGTGTCCTAGGCCAGGGCTTGGAGGGTGGGGGTAGGGGGCACTGCTTACACTCATGGGTTGGTCTGTGATGGCGTGGGTAGGCCTAGAGGGGGCTGCAGCCCAGGGCCAAATGGTGACACAGAGACACGTGGAGAAGGCAGTGGGACAGCCCTGGACTCAGGGGCAGGAAACCCAAGGGCAGCTTTAGGCCACCCCCAGGTACCCCCAGGAGACTGGGGAACAGGACAGGCTGGGGCACTGGCTCCCCTAGGCACCTTTAAGCTCAAAAATCCTGTGGGTCCTTCAGCCATGGCCTGGGCCCAGGCAAATGAGGCTGCAGCGCTCCCTGCTGTTTCTGCCTAACCTGCACTCAGTCCCCCTTCTGGACACAGCCCCATGTCTCACTGAGGAACACCGGCCAGTCCCCACTCACGACAATGACATAAGTCAGGGGCCAGGGGTTCTTTGTTAGCTCCAACCCAAGAGCAGGCACATGGCCTGGCCAGCCAATTCATGTATTCTAGCCCTTGACCACTGCGACCCAGGCAGTCATGGGCGCATGGTCCAAGTTAGACCAGTAAGACTCAGCTCTGGTGTACACGGGATAACACTGCACAGGCTGATACACGCAGACACGCACACACATGATCACACAGGGCCAGTTTCATGAGCGTGTGACCTCTGCAGGGTCCCATCCTCAGAAGGACTTAATGTTCTACTGTCGCCATCTTGACATTCTTAAAATTTTTTGAATAAGGGGCCATATATTTTTTTCTTTTTCTTCCTTTCTTTTTTTTTTTTTTTGAGATAGAGTTTTGCTCTTATTGCCCAGCCAGGAGTGCAATGGCATGATCTCCGTTCACTACAACCCCCGCCTCCTGGGTTCAAGCGATTCTCCTGCCTCAGCTTCCCAAGTAGCTGAGATTATGGGCACGCGCCACCACCCCTGGCTAATTGTTTTGTATTTTTAGTAGAGACGGGGTTTCACCGTGTTGGTCAGGCTGGTCTCAACTCCTGACCTCAGATGATCCGCCCACCTCGGCCTCCCAAAGTGCTGGGATTATAGGCATGAGCCATCGTGCCCAGCCTTTTATATTTTCATTTTGGACTGGGCCCTGCAAATGGTCTGTCCTGCACACACACACACATAGACACACATATTAATATATGTAAAAAATGGTGAAAGCTGAGCAAAGGCTATATTCTAGTACTGTACCACCAGCTGCTGGTTTTCATATTGAACTACAGCTGTCTAGGATATATCCATAGGGGGAAGCTGGAAGAAGGACCCACAGGACTCTTTGCACTATTTTTTACAGCTTTCTGTTTATAATTATCTCAAAATAAAATGTTAAAAAAAAAAAAAAAACCCTTCTCAATTCTGGGATTTAGCTTAGAATACTTGGAAAGAGGAGACCTCTTTTATTTTTGCCTAAGCAAAGGAGCTGTGATGCAACCCTGAGGCAGCCCCCGAAGGTAAAGAAACTGCCTGATGTGACTGTCAAGGAGTGAGCATAGCTGTGGGAGGCAGAGGGAGACCAAGTCCTGTGGACCTCTTTTGAGCCCCTGGATCGAACCCTGCCTGAAGTCCATACACCTTGGGTTTTTCAATTACATGAACCCTATTCACTATTTGCTATTCTCAGTTACATGAACCACACATTCCCTGCTATGTTTAAGCCAATTCGAGTTAAGTTTCTGCCACTTGCTCCTGAAATAGCCCTGACACATTTCAACCTCCAACCCCATTTTGGGATAAGGACACTAGGTGTGGAGAGGACATTAGTCAGAGGCCACACAACCTGAGTGCTTCCCACCCTGCCCTGCTGCCTCTCTTGAGGGTGGGAGGGAGACATGGTGGGGAGGTGGGGGTCACTCACCTCAGGATGGCATAAAGAACAATGGTGACGGCCAGGAAGGTCATGGAGACCCCACAGCCTGCCTGGGAGATGCGTGTGAGGATCTGCACCGTGGACTGGTCCAAGATGGGTCTCTGTGGGTGATCCCAGAACCGACACCATGTCAGTTGGAAGCCAGGCCCAGGTACCCCAAAACCACCAGGCAGCCCCCTCCCCTAGACAGGAGCCATAAGCCCCCGGGACAGCTGGGATCAGAGTAGAAGGGGCTGTTACCAGGAGCAGGGTGAAAAAGGTCAGGTGGTCACAACGGCACACGGTCCCCTCGGGTCCGACCTCCGTGGAGCAGCCGTCAGAAGCCCAGTCTCCAGTGGGCCCTGGAGAGGGCGCCAGGGGAACAGAAGGAAAGGGAATAATATAGAGAGTGCAGGGCAAGGGAGGGGAGGGGAGGGGAACAAAGGGGAAGGGAGTATAGGGAAAGGGAGGGGAGGGAGGGGAGGGGGGAGGGGAGTGAGGGGAGGGGGGAGGGGAGTGAGGGGAGGGGGGAGGGGAGTGAGGGGAGGGGGGAGGGGAGGGGAACAGAGGGGAAGGGAATATATGGAGGAGAGGGAAGGAGAGTGGGGAGGGGAGGGGAGGGGAGTGGGGGGAGGGGAGGGGAGGAGAGTAGGGGGAGGGGGGAGGGGAGGGGAGGGGAACAGAGAAAAAGAGAATATAGGGAGGGGAGGGGAGGCCTGGGGAACAGAGGGGAAGGCAATATGGGCATATGGGGAAAGGAAGGGGGAAGGGGAAGAGAGGAGGGGTGGGGAAGGGCGGGGATAGAGGAAGTGGAGAGGAGGGGAGGGGAGTGGAGAGGAGGGGAGGGGAGTGGAGAGGAGGGGAGGGGAGTGGAGAGGAGGGGAGGGGAGTGGAGAGGAGGGGAGGGGAGTGGAGAGGAGGGGACGGGAGGGCCTTAGCCAGAGGAGCTGGCTGTGCCCTGCAATGCAGCCCATACCCTCCCTACCTTTAGTCGCATCCCAGAATACACAGGTGAAGGTCATGTTCTGAAACCAAAGAATGGGAGTCAGGAGACAGGAAAGGGGAAGGTTGGGGGTGGGCAAGGGAAGCGGGAGGACGCTGTGCTCCCTTGGGTCCTAGCGGAGTGTGCGTGAGGTAGAAAGCAAGCGTCCCACCCATGGGCTGCACAGAAAAATTAAGTGCATCATTTGATGAGCCCTTGGCCGACTGCGGTGTGGGGCGGTGGGCGGGGCGGGGCGCTGCATGTCTGTGTGCGCGTGCGCGTGTCGGGGAGCCTGCATGTGAGCGTGTGGAATGCCGTGTGGATGCAGGTGGGCTTGCCAGGTCCTCACGTGCACCTCTAGGGTGTGTGGCCTTGGACCTAGGTATGTGTATGGCCCTAATGACTCCTCCTGGGTGGCTGTGGAAGGGTAGGGACAGATGTGCAGTGCCCCATGCAGGGCCCACAGGTCTGGGTGTGCCCACCCACCTGTCTGCCCCACAGTGACTGCCAGGCCTTGGGGGAGGGGTGGGGGACTCACGGGGGATGGACGCTGGTGGGAGAAGATGATCTCCAGAGGCTCAGCCAGCCTGGTGACACGCATTCGTCCCACACTCAAGCCCACCAGGCGATTGTTCAACACACTGCTGCCATCCCCCAGGCTGAGCTGGGGACCCTGTGAGGGGGGAGATCAGTGGGTCAGGCTGTAGAAGCGGCCATCCCGACCCACCCGGGCTGGGGTTCCTAGCAGCCTCCAGGAACCCATGGCTCTTGCTTGGAGGGCGGAGTTCGAGACCAGGAGACCAGGGGGCTAAGGAGTCACAGGCAGCCTCCTCCCTGATGCTCCCAGTGGCCTCCTGCCTGGGCTGGGCCGGGCCAACTGGCTGCAAAGCTGTGCACGTGACCGCTCTCCACTGCTGGCCTCCAGAGCTTCTCTGCCCTCTTAACTAGAGGGGGCATGGGACCAAGATCAGCCAAGAAATGGAGGTCAGTGGGGAGGACAGAGTGACCCTGAGGGTCTTAGCATGAGTGTGCGTCAGTAGAAAGGGGGCTGGTGGGGGAAGCACAGCCCTCAGGGGTACACACGTCTGCGCACGAGTGCACGCACACCTCTGGGGTGTGCATACCTGGTACACATATGTGCAAGGGCATGGCTGCACTCGCTCATGTGGATATGATCACACCTGAGCACAGGGGATGCTGTGTGCACAGGAATAGAAAGGACATGCATGTTTGCGCACACACGAGGACACACAAGGGCACATGAGCACCCTCAGGACACAGGTACAGGTCAAAGGGCACTGATGTATGGGGTCAGACATCTGAGAGCGTGTGACCAGTGTGAGTCTGAAGGCCACAGACTCTAGTGACAGGGGTCTGGGATGACCACGGGCTGCATTAGAAACACTAATGTGTTTCACCGCCTGCTCCGTCCCCATCGGATCCCTCAGCAGACGCCAGTGACTGCAAGCTGTGGCATGGGGCCCTGAGGACCTAGCACTTTACCTCGGAACTTCCCCGAGTCCTCACCTTGAAGAGATTCCCCGGACCGATGTCCAGAACAGTGATGGCGAAGCGGACCACAGACCTGTTGCCCGGCAGGGATCCGAAAAGGCTCTTGGGAAGTCGCACTCTGTCAGGGGGCTTGTCCTCATCCTTTGTCACCCGCCTTGGAATCTACAACCACAGACTCAGCAGCTCCATCTGTACCCAGCCTCCAACACGGGTCCTGCCACTTCCCCAGCTGGGAGGGGAAACTGAGGCATACTGGGTCGGGGCAGCACCTGAGGACTGTCAGGTCTGAGAGGCAGGACACCTGGGGCACAGTGCAAGCTCTGCTCCTCACAGGCAGTGTGTCCCTAGACAAGTTACAGCCCTTATGGAGCCTCGGTTTTCCCAATACAGAGGACAGAGCTAACCTTGTGCCTGTTTGGCCACCTGACGCCTGGGCAAGCTGAACATACACGTGTGAGGATAGCCAGGGCCCTACCAGTCCCACTGTTTACACAAGGCTTGATGGTGACAGTGTCTGGCTTCTGACTCAGGAAGAAATGGAAAGAATAAAACCTTCAGGCAGGAAGTTGAGGGAGGGAGAGAACGAGGGCAGAGAGGGACTTGCATATTTACTCTGAATGTGAAATCCTCCCCACCCAACAACCACAACACAGTTTTAAAAAAACAAAGGATGGTCAAAATATTGAAATACATATCAGTGGTCATTGCAAAGCATTTTTTTTTTTTTTTTTTTTGAGACCAAGTCTCACTGTGGTTGCCCAGACCGGAGCGCAATGGCGCAATCTCGGCTCACTGCAACCTTCAACTCCCAGGTTGAAGTGATTCTCCTGCCTCAGCCTCCCAAGTAGCTGGGATTACAGACATGTGCCACCATGCTTGGCTAATTTTGTATTTTTAGTAGAGACGAGGTTTTACCATGTTGGTCAGGCTGGCTTCAAACTCCTGACCTCAGATGGTTCGCCCGCCCCAGCCTCACAAAGTGCTGGGATTGCAGGCGTGAGCCACCGTGCCCAGCCACAAAGCATGTTTCCTTCATTCTCTGAGCTCCCGGTCCCCACCCGGGGCCTGCCTCAGAAGCACCACATGTGCGTTGGCCCAGGGGGCTATCGTTGGAGCCAAAGTCCTCAAATTTGTCCTTCCCGGTCCAGACTCATGGAAAGGACAGGTGGGTGATTTCTGGGGCCAGTGCATAACCCAGGCAGGGGGCTCCGCTGCTTGAGTGACATAACAAAGGGTTGAGGGAAAAAAAATCTGTCTTCTATTTCCCTTTCTCCGGACAAACCCAAAAGTCCCTCATTCCTAACCAAGCCACCTGGCTGCCTCAACCTCTATCTACCACCATGTCCATTTCTTCCGGAAGGCTGGAGACTTTCTGAGCCCTCGCTGTCCCAAGCATTCCCTGTGTACTATCTCATTGGCTCCTCTCATTCATCTTTTGTTTGTTGTGTGTTTTGTTTTTGTAGAGATGGGATCTCACTGTGGTGCCCAGGCTGGTCTAGAACTCCCGGCCTCAAGCCAGCCTCCCAAAGTGCTGGTATTGCAGGTGTGCACCACTGCACCTGGCCATGTTCATCTTAAAAGTGGGCAGGACCTTCATCTTTTTACAGATAGGAAAACCGAGGCTCAGAAAAGTCATTTGCCCATGATCACAAGGGCAGAGCTGGGATTTGAATCTGGCCCAGCATAAATCCAGAGTCTGCCCCTTGAACCCTTTCCCTCATTTCAACTATGTTACCTCCGCAGAAGAGCTCATGGGAATTTCACGGAGGAGCCTTAGAGCTCATTTTACAGGTGCGGCTCTGCCAGTCGGGGTGTGGGGGGACAAGCCCTGATGGGCACCAATCACAGGACATAACTCTCTTAGAGTTTTGAAATATTGTCCAAGAAAGATAGGGTCTGAACCAGCCAAGAGGCCTGGGGAGCTCTTCACCTGAGAGGGCTCAAGAGAGAAGTACAGATCTTCCGCAGTGCTGGTGCTGAGGTTCTGGACCAAAGCCTTCAGGAAAGACATGTTCACCTTCTCCGTCAAGCCTTCCTCCACCAGGTGGGCCTCGTAGTTTAGCCAGTATCTGCAAGGGGCCAGGGACAGCGGGAGGGTAGAATCCTGCGGGCTGAGTTACTCACTCCCTGGGCTCTTGGGGTGAGAGGGCCGACCCAAACTTTCAAAGTAAAGACCCTGGGATCACGGCAGGAGGAAGAAAGGTGGCTTGGGAGCCACTCAGACTGCTCCTGCAGGATTTCAGCTAGGAGTCCGCTCTGAGTATTTTATGCATTTGTCTTTTTGTGTGTGCGCATGTGGTAAAATACATATAACATAAACTTTACCATCTTAACCATTTTAAACTGTCCAATCCAATGGCATTAAGTAATTCACAATGTTGTGCAGCCATCATGTTGTCTAGTTCCAGAACATCTTATCACCCCAAAGGAAACCCATACCCATGAAGCACGCCCCTCTCCCTTCCCCTGGCTTCTGCAATCACTAATCTACTTTCTGTCTTTATGAGTTTGCCTATTTCGGATAACTCACACCAATGGAATTATACAACATGCAGCCTTTTGTTTCTGACTTTCACTCAGTGTAATGTTTTCTGGGTTCATCCAAGTTGTAGCATGTACCAGCATTCCATTTTCTTTTATTTTTGAGATGGAGTCTTACTGTGTCGCCCAGGCTGGAGTGCAGTGATGCAGCCTCAGCTCACTGCAGCCTCTGTCTCCTGGGTTCAAGCAATTCTGCTGCCTCAGCCTACTGAGTAGCTGGGATTACAGGTGTGTACCACCATGCCCAACCCATTTTTTGTCTTTTTAGAAACACTGAGTTTCAGTATGTTGGCCAGACTGGTCTTGAACCCATGACCTCAAGCGATCCGCCTGCCTCAGCTTCCCAAAGTGCTGGGATTACAGGTGTGAGCCACTGCACCTGGCCCTATTTCTTTTTTAAAATCCCTTTTAGTAGAGTCAGGTCTCACTCTGTTGCCCAGGCTGGCTTTGAACTCCTGGCCTCAAGTGATCTTCCTGCCCCAGCCTCCCAAAGTGCTAGGATGACAGGAGTGAGCCACGGTGCCTGGCCCCTGTACTTTTTTTCTTTTTATGGATGAATACTATTTCATTGTATGGAGAGATTGTATTTTGATTATGCCTTCACCCATTGAGGAACATTTGGAGATTTTCCTTTTTTTTTTTTTTTTTTTTTTTTGGCTATTGTGAAAAGTGCTGCTACAAATGTTTGTTCATGTACAAGCTGCTGCTTTATTTTTATTTTTATTTTTATTTTGAGACTGAGTCTTGCTCTGTCCCCCAGACTGGAGTGCAGTGGAGTGATCTCGGGTCACTGCAACTTTCACCCCCTGAGTTCAAGCAATTCTCCCACCTCAGCCTCCCGAGTAACTGGGATTACAGGTGCCTGCCACCTCGCCAAGCTAATTTTGTTTTCTGTGTTTTCAGTAGAGACAGGGTTTCACCATGCTAGCCAGGCTGGTCTCAAACTCTGGACCTCAAATGATCTGCCCACCTCTGCCTCCCAAAGTGCTGGGATTACAGGTGTGAGCCGCCGTGCCCAGCCCATGTGCAAGCTTTTATTTGGAGACTTGTTTGAAATTCTTTTGGGTATGTACCTGAGCAGCACAAAGAGGAGCCTCTGAGCAGCTCTGGGGTGTTAAGAAGCTGCTAGATCAGCTGCAGGTGGGGAGGGAAGTGTTTTCAGGCCACTGAAGTAACATGATCCAATGAGATTGCTGCCCTAACACCAAGCCTGAGAGCAAGCTTTCATTCATTCCTTTAACACTCAGTAGTAATACAAGCCAGGTGCTTTTCTAGGTATCCTGGAAGAGTTACGGGCAACTCTGATTAGAAGTGGAAGAAGGAAAAAGAGGCAGGGATATTTTTGGAGATGGCTCCTGAAGACATTGTATTCTAAACCCCTCCATCAGCCTCACCCCCGCGTCTAACCAGTCTCTTGTCTTACTGAGGCTCCATCCTATCATCTTTCCCTCCATCTCCCCTTTCCAAGCACACCATGCCAGTTGCTGCTGGTGGTGCTGACTCGGCCCTCACTCCCACCCAGGCCCCTGTAGTGCATCCTACGGGGTCATGTCTTCCTGCATCACCACCCCTATCAGCGTTCCTGAGGCCTGAGCAATCTTTCCAAAATGCAGAGTTGACTAGACTCTACCTGTGCTTAAAATATGTCATTGCTGGCCAGGTGCGGTGGCCCACGCCTGTAATCCCAGCACTTTGGGAGGCTGAGGCTGGTGGATCATGAGGTCAGGAGATCGAGGCCAATAAGGTCAAACCCAGTCTCTACCAAAAATTCAAAAATTAGCTGGGTGTAGTGGAACACGCCTGCAATCCCAGCTACTCGAGAGGCTGAGGGAAGAGAATCACTTGAACCCAGGAGGTGGAGATTTCAGTGAGCCATGTTCATGCCACTGCACTCCAGCCTAGCAACAGAGTGAGACTCCATTTAAAAAATAAAATAAAATAAAATAAAAAGTCATTGCCTTGCCGCACCCACCCCCCGCCATTGGTATAGCTTATACAATCCTTCACACCTTAGTCTCTGCTTATATTTCCAGTCCTATCTCCCACCCATAACTTCTCCCCATTGCCTCTTCCATCCCCAAGCAGTTTACATTGTTACAGTACAAAGCATTGAAAGTTATCCCCGAATACTCTCAGTTCTGCTGCCTGTATCCCCACCATTGCTTAGATCCAACTGGAAAACTCCTATGCACGCTTCAAAGCCCTTTCTGGGTTTCCTTCTCTGTGAAGCCTTGGCCAACTTTCCTCCTCCGGGCTAAACTGGCACCTTGTCTGCCCTTCTGTCTACACTCTGGAGTCATCATTATTTGGGTCTGGGTCTGTCCTTCCACAACTCCCAAGGGCTAGGATAGGAGTGGATTCATCTCTGAATCCTCTAGATCAGTAGGGATCCTAATTGCCAGAATGGAGGTGTTGGGTCTGGGGACTGTGATGTCAAACAAGGTGGAAGGGTGAGATGGGAGCGGCATTTTCCGGGGCCATGGGGGCAGATGGCCCCATCCCTTCCTGAAAGCTCCCCCCCTCCTGGCAGCTTCAGATTCCCCCTCCAGCTCAGGGGACCCCCTTACTTCTGCAAATTTCCCACGTCGCAGGGCTCGCTCTCGGACCGCCTGCACTTGGTGAAGCACCCCGCCTTGTCTTTCAAGTCGAATGCGTCGTACTCGTCCGTGTCGTACACCAGGCAGCTGCGTCTTGGCTCTTCGGTGTGCTTTTCCTGACCTAAGGAAGGGATGCAGAGAGTGTGGATGGGCTGGACGAAGATGGGCAGCAAGGAGGAGGACGGGGAAAGGAGCTCCAGAGTCTGGTGGTTGGCCTGGAACCCAGCTCCATGCTTCACGTTAACAGTGCACTTGAGTGGGACACAAACCCTCTCTCAGGCTGTATCCAACATGAAAGGAAATGTCTCATCTCCCAGAGCTGGCAGGAGGCTTTGGGGAAAGCATGTACAAAAGGCTTGGCACGTGGCTCTGTAAATAAAAGGTTTCATATGTTTGTGCTGTTACTCCTTTACCCCTTCCTCCAGGGAGTCTTCCTGGCTTCTCACAGTTATTCCACATCAGACCTTCTAAAGCCCTTACAGCTGTGGACTCTTGTGGAACTCTTGGATGCCTTCTGTCTCGGTTTGCCACATTCTCCCACGTTTACACTACAACCCTCATGGCTACCTCCCGGGACAGGCAGAAAACGCAGCAAACCAAGGCCTCTCGAGCAAAATGACTTGAGAAAGGTTACTAGCTAGTTGGAGGTTGCTCCAGGACTGAAGACCAGCTTTTGCGACTTCAGTTCCCTTTCACCTAATACAGGGCATGAAGTGAAAGTTTTGAGTCATCTACTAGCTATAAGTCCCAAAGCAAGTTACTTAAACTCTCTAAGGCTCAATCTTTTGCCGGCAAAATGGAGCTAATAATGCATTCCTTCCGGGTTTTGGGAAGAATTAGAGATAAAGGACATAGCTCATTGTAGGTGTTCAAAGAGTTACCACCTTTAACGGTTTATTGCACAACCTTCTGGAAATTTTGCAGAAAGTATGCATATGCAAGTATTTATAAGCACATCATTTTTTAAAAAATATAAAACAATTTTCATTGAGAAGAGTGGGTTCTCACTATGTTGCCCAGGCTGGTCTCAAACTCTGGCCTCAAGCGATCCTCCCACCTCGGCTGCCTAAAGTGCTGGGATTACAGGTGTGAGCCACCATGCCTGGCCAATACATCATTTTTAAATGTACACAAACAAAATCACTTAGCTATATATCTTTTTTCTTTTCTTTTGAGACAGAGTCTTGTGCTGTCACCCAGGCTGGAGTGCAGTGGCATGATCTCAGCTCATTGCAACCTACAGCTCCCAGGCTCCATTGATCCTCCAACCTCAGCCTCCCAAGTAGTTGGGACTACAGACACATGCCACAATGCCCAGCTAATTTTTCATTTTCTTATATTTTTTTATTTTTTGTAGAGACAGGTTTCACTGTGTTTCCCAGTCTGATCTCAAATCCCTGGGCTCAAGGGATCCACCAGGCCTGGCCTCCCAAAGTGTTGGAATTTATAGGCATGAGCCACCACGCTTGGACAAGCAATGTATCTTGAAGAACTTTCCACCTCATTCTTTGTATAGCTGCAAACTATTCCATTCCATGGCCATTGCAACCCTTTTTTAACCAGTCTCCTGTTGGTGGACAATGATTTTCACAATCTGCCCTAAGAATTCCTGAGTGTGCATCTTTTCAGCTTGTGTTGAGAACTCATAGAAAACATTCCTATCATACGACTATCTGGATCTAACTATGTGCTTTAAAACTCTGCCGGGAAGGCCAGGCATGGTGGCTCACACCTGTAATCCCAGCACTTTGGGAGGCTGAGGTGGGTGGATCACCTGAGGTCAGGAGTTTGAGACCAGTGTGACCAACATGGGGAAACCCTGCCTTTACTAAACATACAAAAATTAGCCAGACCTGGTGGCAGGCACCTATAATCTCAGTCACTTAGGAGGCTGAGGCAGGAGAATCACTTCAACCCGGGAGGCGGAGGTTGCAGTGAGCTAAGATCGCACCACCGTACTCCAGCTTGGACCACCGAGCGAGACTCCATCTCAAAAGAAAAAGAAAAAGAAAAAGAAAACATTCCTATCATAGGACTTTCTGTATGTGCTTTCAAAAACTGCCGGGTGTTACTGAATTTCCCTCCAAAAACTGGTGCACCTATTTAAACTCTCATCGAAAGTGGGTAAGAGAGACTATTTATCCACATGCCTATTATTCTACAGTTTACTAAACTTCTGTATTTTTGCTAGTCTGAGAGATGACATTGAATCTTACTTTCATTTAAGGAGTTTGAGCACCTGCCTGTATCTTTGCTGCCGATTATATGTCTTCTACTCTGAATGGCTTTGTCATGTCCTTCTCCCATTGATGGTGGGACGTGGTCTCAGCTCTGCCTCCTCATTTTTTGGATTGCCCCCACCGAAACTGTTAGGGGAGGTCCCTATGTGATGGGTGGTGCTGGGGGTGAGGTGGGCAGGGGCTCATTTGCTTTCCATTTTTTATTTCCCTCTCTGCTGTTTGGTTTTTTAAAAATCACGTCCACTATTGCTGTCACTTAAAACTGTTCATTTTAAAACATTAAGACAAAAAAAAATACATGATAAAACTAATGGCTGAATAAAGAGTAATGGCAGGGTAAAAAAAAAAACATTTGGGAGTGGATTTTGTAATAACGGATACTACATGCGACAGTTCATTTTAGACAGCTTACAAAGGAACTTTAAATGTCTGTTAGCTTGTGAAGGTAGTTATGAGGTATTGTTTAATGGGAGATGCAAATGATAGAGGAGCATGCGTGTAATATGATCCACGTTTGCTTTTATATAAAGGGGAGAAGAGGGAGAGGAGGCGGACCGCAGAAGCAGGGAGAGGGAGGAAGAGAGGAGAGAAGAGGAGGGCATGGGAGGGGAAGGAAGAGGAGGACAGGAGAGGAGGGGAGAGAACGTGGTCCGCTTGAGGGCAAGTGCCACTCTCTGCCATCCCGGCCCTGCTGTCGTGAATGGGCACAGGTGCAGGCAGCCTGCTGGTGGGTGACATCAGAGCCTCCCTCCCTGCCTGCCAAGGATTTCAGTGCAGGCGTGTAAGCGAAGCTCTTGGCAAACACCCTGAACAGAGACGATCGTTCAGTATCTTTTCTGTGTTTATTCTTTGAAGCACTTCACGCAGACAAGGAGACCCTGAGCTAGGCCTGTGGGTGGGATAGCGCCCCCTCCTCTCCAGACCCTCTGTGCTCTAGAGCCTGGCCTCCATGGACTGCTTTATTTGGGGTTCAGCAAATGGGGAGTGGACTGGAGGTCAGAGGGCAGGAGGAGGGCAGGGTGGGCAGCCGCCCCCACCCCGCACAGCTCCCTCAGCCCCTGCTGGCTCACCGCGAGCAGACCACCACCATTTCCCTCCCGTAGCCAGAGTCTGGCTCCAGAAGCTCAGGTGGCCAGACCTCACAGTGCCAAAGGCTACCACAGGTGCCAGCCTGTCCAGCAACCACCCTGCTTGCTCCCCGTGCCTTGCCCACACCTTTGTCACGTGTCCCTTTATGGCAGCCCCTCCACTTCATCTGTCCCCTGCTCAACCCTAACAGCTGGGTCCCACGTGCTGGTGCCCACCACACTGCGTCACTCCTGCAGACTGTGAGCCTTTTGAGGGCGGGGGCCGAGTGGTACCAGCAGGAGCAGAGAGCATCATTGATGCTTCCTGAATGAATGAATGAACGAATGGGCAGACAGATGAACAGAGACTAACACAGAACTGTCCACACAGGAGGGTGTCTTACTTCTGAGTGTAGACCTGTCAAAGCTCCTCACCCGATCAAAGGGCTGCTGCCCTGCCCCAACCAGAGCATGCACGTCACCATGCAGAAAACGGTGTCACCTAGAGGAGCCTCGAAGGCCCAACCAGCAATGACAGCTGGGACCTGAGGACGCCCATGAGCCCTGGTCACAGCTGCCATCGGTGGCTCCAGTCATCCATCCATCAAGGGCCACCTGGTGGCCTGCTCTGTACCAGGACCTCCCACGGCCACTAGGAGAACCGTGCTGCCATCTCCACCCTGTTTTTTTAGCCAGGGACTGATTCACTCCACTGAATCTCCCGATGTTTGAAGAGAAGAGGGTTCTTCAAAGCCCAAAGAGGTTGATCTATGAGGCCAAAGCCATGTGACCACACACTGGACACCCAGGGAGATGGACATGCAGGCCCCTCACCAAGTCAGGAGCAAAACGAGAGCGGCCCGCAAGACCCTGAGACAGGAGCACCAGGGAGGGAGCACTCAGGAGGGAGCATCTCCCTCTGTCCCAGAGGGTTGCTAAGATGCCACAGAGGCCAAGAAGAGTAAATGGAGCCAGTTAGGTGGGCAAGGGGTAAGGGGGCAGCTTTCCTGGGAGAGAGGCCAGCAAAGGCAAGGCCCGGGTGCTTCCACAGCCTCTGGAGATGCGCCGTGTGTTCCCGTGTGAGACGGGAGGGTGATGGGGAGGAGTGTGGATCCTGGCTCAGGCCATTGAGGACTAAGGGGCCATGGCTGAGACTGGGAGAGGGGCCCAGGTGGGGTGGCATGTGCGAGAGGAGAGGGCCGGACGAATGAGGTGATAGGCCTTCCTGGCCTCAGCTTCCCGAGTGTCCGAATCCCGTCCCCAGGATCCCACAAGCCAGCTGGAGAATCGCCTTCCCAGAGCCGACCCTGTCCCACAGCCAGGCCTATCAGGGAGCCGCAGCCCAGGCTGGGGAGTCACGAGCACCCTCTGACCTCCCCTATCTCCAGGGCACTGCGGGGCAACTACGGGAACCCGAGAGCAAGGTTTAGTGGGAGGACAGGTGACCCAAAGGGACAGGGCTAGAGGCGGTGCTGAGGCGGCCACAGGGGACTCTCAGCGGACACATCCCAGACATCCCAACTCCTCACCCTCTCCTGTCCCTGCGTCTGTCCCTGGCTCCCTCCCTCCGCAAGGCAGGGTGGGGCTGAGAAGCGAGCCACTTACCTAAGGCCAGGGGCAGGAGAAGCGGGAGGAGCAGGGCCCCCAGGCCCCTGGGCATCGCCATCCTTGGCTAACCTTGCCCACGCCACCAGAGTCCTGCAGCTGTCTGGCCCTCTGGCCCCAGGCTCCGCCGAGCTGGCCTGCCCCCACCCTTCGGCCCCACCGCTCTGGCTTCCTGTGTCCTCTTTCTCACCCTTCCTGCTCAATGGCGCCATCGGTTGCGTTGTGAAAGGTGAGTGTGGGGAACTGGGCAGTGTTCCCAGCCTCACCGTGCCCGGGGTGGGATGGGCACCTGCAGAGGGAGCTGCTGCGCCCACCCAGGGTCCCACTGGGGTGGGATCTACAAGGGGGAGGGGTGCGGGCATTGAGTGGCCACAGAGGCCTCGCCTTAGAGCAGACCCCTGGGAATTGTGATGCGCACAGGCGTGGAGCCAGGTGCACGTACTCACACCCCTCCTCTCACAAGCTGGGGGCCTCTCTGAGCCTCGGTTTCCTCCTCTGTAAAGTGAAGATGGCAATGGGGCTGCCTCCTAAGGCTGTGTCAGGGTTTGATGAGACCTGCAATAACCTGGGCACAAGCCCGGCTCTGGACATGAGGGCGAAGACCCGGATGGTGCCTAAGGCTTGAACCAGGCTGGAGGGCATGGGAGAGCCGGAGCTGGCCCTGTGGCCCAAGCCTCCCCCACCAGCTTGGATAACAGGATGGACTCAGAGACAAGGTAGCAGGAAGACAGGAGTGCGGCCCCAGGGGTTGGTCAGGTCTGGCCTGACATCCGTCCTGACCACTTCCTGGCTGGGTGGCCTTGCACAGGCTGTCTGTCACCGGAGCCGCTCGAGGCATGTGATGCACTCACGGATGACGCATGCCGAGCCGCTCGGCCGGTGGATGTGGCCATTGTATCATTTCTGATCAGCAGTGCTGTGAAATCGTTGTCTTCCCACCCCAGCCGGTCACTGATCGGACAGGAAGCGGGGGCGGCAAACACGCCTGGCCTTCAGCCTGAAGGGATTGGGGTACCAGCCACTCGAGCTTCAACTCTGGAGGCCCCAGGGAGGCACAGTGGATGAGCCCAGGGCCACCTGGAGATCAGAAGGTGAAAGACACCCCGCCAAGGTGTGTGGTCACTGGCACCTGCCTCTGGCCCACAGCACTGGCACTGCCCTGCTCAGCCTTGGGGTTGAACTGGGGAGGTGCTTGGCCCCTACTGGCCTCCATTTCCCCTTCCTCCCACTCAGTGTCACCTGCTGAGCCCTCTGGGTCTGGGAAGGGGTAGGGAGGGGATGTCTGGGTCAGTCACAGGGTGGGAGCGAGTGGGAAGCCAGCATGGAGCAGCAGGTCAGAGCCCAGGGCTTCCTGAGCCCCAGAAACTTCCTCTGCAGGGAGGGCCGTGAAGGCAGATGAACGGCGGGCCTGCCACTGCGCCACACCCGCCCAGCCTTCTCCTACACGACCTGCTGGCTCCCTCCCAGCTGCAGGTGAGGGTGGGGTGAGGCGGTGGACTTGGATGAGCTAGGCCTGTCGCTGGAGCCCCATCCTGGCCCTGGGCCCCCAGAGAGGCTCACAGGTACCAGGGTGTGAAGAAGGGCCTGGCGTTGAGTGGGCTGGGACTCCGAGCACCCCACCCACCTGGGAATGTGGGACTAGGGCACCTGGGGGGAAGACAGGGGAAGGCCAGGCGGGGCTGGAAGGAGAGCAACCTTCCCCCACAATCCCTTCCCAAAAAGGCCCCATGGGGACCAGGGACTGGCCTGGAGCCACTCACAGAACCCTGAGACCCCCGAGTCCCAGGGCCAACAAAACAGTAGTAACCCTCCCTGCCACCTCCTGCCCCAGCTTCTCCCAGTGGCTCCAGTGGGCAGGGCCTCAAGTCCTCCAGCCAGACCCAGCCAACGTTCAGCCTTCGGTCACTCCAATTCGATTCTCAAACTAGAGGGATGTTTCCAGATGCAGGCCTGGCCACATACTGGCAGAAAGGGTGATCCCACTGACCAAAGCCCCACAGCCCAGGAAAGGGCATGATAAGAATCATCAGGGTCAAAGGAGCAGCACAGAGCTGTGAGTGCCCCATCCAGGGCCCTCCCAAGAAGGTGAGACCCAACCCAAGACCCCTCCCCATTACTTGAGCCAGCCGCGGACACAGAAACTAGATGTTTGAGAAGCGGAGAATGGCTGGGTGGGGGTGGTGTTCTCTTCCTGGGGAGGGGGGCTGGGTCCTTTCCCTCCCTTCTGGAGGATGTGGGGAGTTGCCTCAACCCCCACCCCAGGACCTAGCCCAGCCATGGGGCTCTGAGAGACCCCCTCACGGAGACCTAGAGGCTTATAAGGAGGGAAGCTGGCTCTGATCCCCCCGGGCTGCCCAATCCTGACACAGGGGTGGGGAGGCTTGGGAAGGTTTGGCCTTTGTCCTCTGGAGCTGGGGGCATAAGAGGAGCCCCCCACCTGCAGATCTTGTACAACTTTTTACAGGTTTTTAAAATGTGATATTCTTCTCTGAACACCCGCTGTACTTCAGTCTCTTCACGTTTTAAGGACTTCCTGTGTTCCGACACTGTTATATTTCAGAAAGAGAAACATGCACAACTGTAATTATAAGGTTTTGGCCACGGTGGCTCACGCCTGTAATCCCAGCACTTTGGGAGGCCAAGGAGGGTGGATCATAAGGTCAAGAGATCGAGACCAGCCTGGCCAACATGGTGAAACCCCATCTCTACTAAAAATACAAAAAATTAGCCAGGTATGGTAGCAGGCACCTGTAATCTCACCTATTTGGGAGGTTGAGGCAGGAGAATCACTTGAACCCAGGAGGCAGAGGTTACAGTGAGCCAAGATTGAGCCACTGCACTCCAGCTTGAGCAACAAGACCAAAAACTCTGTCTCAAAAAAAAAAAAAAAGAAATAAAAAAGGCAGGCAGTCTGGCTACATGGGCTCTCATTCCTATAAGGCAGTGACCAACTGGAGCCGATGAGCAGCTGCCCCCTCAGCCTGGGATCGGAAGTCTCTAGTTTGCCACAGACCCCACCACTCCCCATTGCCTCCCCAGCATAGACACCAAGTTGCCATTTATTTTCCCCTTTTCCCTGGTTGATGAGGTTTCTAGCAGTCAACTTTTTTTTTCTTCACACACAGCCCTCTTCTCTCTTTCATGATTCCTGATTGGTCCCAAGGTGTTTATATCAGTGACTCTTTTAATAGAAGCACAGGAAAAAGCTCAGAAGGAAATGCCCCAACATGTTTACATCAGTTTGTTAGGTGATAACGACAGCTGATTTTAATTTTTCTTCTTGATTCTCTTCTACAGTTTCCAAATTCTCTACAATGAACATGTACTTCTTTTTAATATCAAAAGACAAAAGAATGGGTACTTAAAAAGAGCATCTTTCCCATCTTTAAGGTCAAGATCACATGCTACCTCCTGCAGGAAGTCTTCCAGGATTCCCAGCCAGGAATGATGGCTCCCTCTCCTCATGTCTGTAGCTCCAGGAGCTCTTGCTTCATGCATGCCTCACATACCATGCTGAGGGTTGGCAGGGGAAGGGACCAGGTCAGTCATCCATGTCCCTACCACCTAGCACAGGCCAGCAATAGACTCACATGTGTTTGTTGGACAGCATTAACCATGATGCGGGCCGAGTGTGCCTGGAGCTATTTGCGGGGCTTGGCGAGAAACCTTAGGAGTGTTGGCTCTAGGCCAGTGTTAGCAGACGAGGTTGGTCTCAGTCCTTGGCGTGCTGGGATGCAAACCAGGTGGGATTGCCATGGTCCACAGTTCTTGTCACAAGAGGACTTCCGGAGAGGCCATGGCCCCTGTGAGGTGTGTGCTCAGTCAGGATGCGCAGGGGCAATGCAGCTCAGAAGGCCCAGATGGACAGAGGGACATGCCCAGCCCAGGCATCTGTACTGAGCCTGGGTCAGGGGCGGCCCAAGGCTCGTGCAGTAGACAAACATTTACAGCAGACACCAGGTGGCTCCTGGAAACCACGCCCCACAAAACAGCACTGGGATAGGGGACTCCAGGCTGTGAACGAAGGAGCGGGGAGGCCCTGGGAGAGGAGAGCCCCAGGGAAGACGGAGGGAGGGCTGGGAGGTGATGGAGGGCAGGGCCTAGGCTCAGAGATAGGCGAGCTGCTGCTGTGTTCCTGGCAACGGGCCTCTCCTCCTCCAGGGCTCCGGCGCTGAAGCTCTGCCCGGGGCCCCATTTGCCCTGGGTGCCACCTGAGGTTAAAATGACAGAGGATGCAGAGTGCCCTCAGGCTGATCTTGAGTGACAGAGCAGCTGGAGCCACATGTCTGTCCCAGGCAGGGGCATAGAACTAAGGCTGTGCCAGACCCTCAGGATCCAAGGCCCGGCTCCAGCCACGAGGCTGGGCCCGGGGTGGTGGGGAGAGGAGAGGCCTCCACCCGGATTAGGACAGATGTGGGACAGTCCCCCAGCCAGCATGGCGGCAAGCTCCTGAGCCCCTTGGGAGCTGAGTGAGAGCCAAGTAGTGCCCAAGGCCCACTGAGAAAGCCCAGGCTGGGACCTTGTCCACCGTGGCAACAGCCCATCCGTCCACTGTCCTCGGACCTTCCCACCGGCCTGGGGCTGGGCCCTGCTCAGGGGCCGCTGGCACTGTGAGATGAGGCCGAGTCTGCTTCCTCATGCCAGCAGGCAGGCAGGCTGGAGGCCTAGATGCGGCTGGACGAGGTGCTGCCCGAGCTGATGGGGAGCCTGGCGCTGTCGGAGCTGCTCTTCAGAGGGGAGGGGCCGCCCCGGGCCTGCAGCCGCATGGACCAGTACCAGAGGAAGATGAGGAAGCCTGCGGGCAGGGAGGGCATGCGCTCAGCAGGTGGGGGAGCCCCGCCCCTTCCTCCTCCTCCATCCCCAGCCACTTCACCGCCAGTGTTTGCCCAGCATGTGCTGTCGGGCACCCGTGGGACCCGGCCGCACTGTGCTAGGTCCCTGTGTGGCCTCTCACTGTGTCACGAGCCCCCTGCAGACCCATCCTAGTCATTACTATTCTCTTTTGCAAACAAAAAAATGAAGGCCCAGGAGGCCCAGGTAAGGGGACGTGGCTGAGCCAGGGCTCAGACGATGCGAACAGGCTCTGGAGCCCACCCGCTTACTCCCTGTGTGATTTTGCACCCCCCAAATTACTAGCACTCTGAAGTCTTCCCAGCTCAGCAGATGCCTGTGGGAATGGATGGGCCTCACTCCCAATCCTGAGTCCCCTGTGTCTCACAGGCAGGAATGAAGGCTTAAACGCTAAATAACTGAAATTTGGTAACATCTCCCCACCGCCAACCCTCAGCTCCCATTCTAGGGTGACCTGTATGGGAGGCTGGCCTTGAACTCCATGTGAGCCCCTGGGTCTGGCCATACAACCCCTCCCATTCTGCACAGCCAGGAACAGAGGGGTGTGCCTGCCTGTGTGTGCATCTGAATATACACACACAGGTATGCGCCCAGGAAGGGACCCGGTTGGCATCAAGCCAGGGCCCTCAAGACCCCGGCCCGGATCTCGCCCCTCCACCCCTGACCCACTACCCTCTGGCCACCCCCTCAAGCACTGTCCCTCCTGCACACAGCCGGTTCCAGCCTCAGGACCTTTGCTCCTGCCTCTCCCTCCGCCTGGCGCTTCCTTCCCCTAGACCAGGGCTCCTGAACCTATCCTGTGCATGTGGCCCCTTGGGCATTTGTGAAAATGCATAGTCTGACGCAGCAGGGCCCAGGTGGCCCAGAGGCTGAGTTTCCAATAAGCTCCCAACAGCGCTGCTGCTGCTGGTCCCACACCTGAAGCAGGGAGGCCCTCCATCCCCTCATAGTGGGTCTTTCTGTTGTCTTCACATGTCTCCTATCCAGAGAGTCCTCTCTGGCCACCCTTCTTAGGGTGTCCCCTACCCCAGCCCAGGCCCTGTGCAGCACGTGCTCACGACGACTTCTCGACTATCTGGGACCACCTTTGATGGCTACACACTTGCCCACTGAGGCCCAGTCTTCCCGACTGGAGCTGAGCTGCACAAGAGCAAGGCCCACACCCAACCAGCTCAGCCATAGCTGTGTAGCTTAGCACAGGGCCTGCACATAGTAGGTGCTCAATAAAGACTTGTCCACTATGGCCTGGATGGCCCCATTTTATGAATGGGATGACTGAGGCCCAGAGAAGGGAAACCTTCAGGTTCCCCGGGTGATCTCTTCCCTGCCCTGTGCTCCATGTGTGAGTACCCTGCCTGGGCCAAGGGACGGGTCTTCTCGTTACCTTGGAAGGAGGTGATGATGCTGAAAAGGTAGAGGACGACAAGCTGGAAGGTGCCGGAAGCAAAGGAGAAGAAGATCAAGGCCCAGGGCAGGCCAAGGACCAGACTGAGGCCCAGCAGCGTGAGCACATGCGACCACTTTTGGGTGTGGGGGCGCAGCCGCAGGATGTGCACCACCATGGTGCCCAGCATGGCCGTGTTGAACAGAAACACCAGGCTGAAGAGGCCCAGGTTGGTGATGTAGCTGACCAGGGAGTCCCGGATCCAGCACCTGCAGGCAAGGGCCGGAGGCTCAGTGCGCGGCCCGCAGGGGCGGCACTTCCCAGGCTGTGCTGGTCCTGTCTGTTTTTAGGATTATTCACTGTTTACAACAAGGGCTGCTTGTTTTCTACTTAACAGTGTTGACGCAATCTTAAAAATTTACGTTAACGAGTTGGATTGTTTAAAGGAAAATATTAAGTAAGTAATAATACGGATAGTACAAAAGTGAGGCAGAAATCACCAGGTTACAACGTGAAGGGCTGAAAATGTCAAAACCACTGAGCCATTGGGAGGGACCCTTCCCAGCCTGGAGCTCAGGAACCCTGGCTTCCAGGAGGGGTTCAGGGGATCCACAGGCAGGGCCGCTGCCAGCCTGGGAGAATCGGGGAGTGGAGAAGGACTGGACTCCAGCCCCACTCACCCCCTGCCTTTGAACAGCACACCGGCCTCAGGGTGGCCAAGAGTAGATCTCTTCCCTCCCGGAGCCTCCGTCTGCCCCATGGGAAACAGAGAGGTGCTGCTGAGTGCGGGAGGCTCACAACCCACGCGCCCATTCACGCGTGAGGGAACGGAGGCTCAGGGCCGATGCCTGTGTAAGGTCACCTGGGGAGTGAATGCTGGATCCAGGCCTTTTCTCAGCCCCGTGACTCTTAAACCAGTGCTCTGGCCACTGCCAGGCCATTTGCTTGAGGAGACTGGAACCCAGGTGTCTCTTGGCCAGCATGACCTGGGCTGCACTCTGGCCTCCGCACCCAGAGATCCACCTCCCTGCCCCCATCACACACAGCCACTCACATGGAAGGGTAGATGATGCTCTCCGGAGTCCTATGCACAGCCAGGATGATGGGGCCATAGTTGTCCACATCCACCAGGGCCACCAGCGTCACCAGAAAGATGGGGAAGCCTGAGGGTGGCAAAGCATGGCGCTCCATCTCCTGCTCTCTGAGGCCTGCCCCTTCCCTGCTGGCCTCAGGGGGTCTGAAGGGCGAGGCCCCCTCTGAAGTCTGGGCTCCCGAAGCCCACCTAGCCCCAGCCGGTGGAGAAATTCTCCCAAGCTTGGACCGTCCCCTTCCCTATTCCAGTTTGGGTTTCCTATAAGGGGAAGCCATCTCCTCCAACCTTGGCTCTGCCCTTCGTCAGCCTGGGGGCCCCCTGGGAGAAAAGCCTGTGGGTCTCTGCTGCAGGGCTGGATGTCGGGGGGAGATGGGAGGGGCAGACAGTTTAGGAGGGACAGCAAGAGTTGTGCCTTCAGGGGCCATCTGCACTAGACCTTGACCTCACCCATTAGGTGGAGATCGGAAGGTCCCTAGAGGAGGCTGCCTACCTCCAGACACAGCGTCCTGACACAGAGCCACCTCCAAAGGAATTTCATGCAAATGGGGGAGTGGGCAAAGAAGGGGCCCAATGACCAACCCATGAGGAGCAGCAAGCTGGGGTCAGGGGCATGCGGAGGCTGGGGGTCTGTGCAATGGCCAAACAGACTTGTGGCATCAGGAGCCCCTGGGCTCTGGGTCTGACGTAAGAGGGCTAGGCCACAGGGGAATTGACAGTCACTGGCCAAGAGCAAAGTGCCAAAGCCACGGGGAATCTGCTGCCCGAGGTCCCGTGGGAGCCAGAGGCAGGGCCATTGCCAGCCTAAGTGATTAAATGAGTGGAGCGGGATTTCAGCTCCAGCGATCTCTGAACTGGGTGCCTTTGAGCAGGGCACAACCCACACATTCACACATGCTGGACCTGCTCATAAAACCCCTTTGTAACGGAGTGAGTGATGCGGAGAATCTGGAAGTGTTTCTTGGGGACAGGACTCACCACTTCCTCCTAAAGGGGACCTTGACCCAGCCAAGAGGAAGGACACCTGAGGATGAGTGAAGGAAGCCAGGAGGGAAGCCAGAGAGATAGGTGGAGAGGCAGAAGCAGGTGCCTGGGTTTTGCCAGAGCCTCGTGGGAGAGGCAGGTGCAGGGCCCCGCCCACTTACCCCAGCCCAAGGCACTCAGCTTGAGCAGGTAGCCAGGGACATAGGTGCCGAAGACCTCCACCACGAGTCGGTAGAGGTTGTAGCCCTCGAGGCCCATCCAGGAGAGGCAGGCGAGCAGGGAGAAGTGCAGGAAGATGGCGCTGGCGCGGCAGCCGGCCTCCGAGGCCGTCAGGGCCACCGGCTCACTGAGCAGGAAGCCCACGTCCAGCAGGAAGACGGCCAGCAGCAGGTTCATGTGCACCTTGATGGTGTAGTCCCGAGGTTTCCTCCTGCATGGCAGGGGTACCCTGGTGGGCCAGTGTGGGAAGGTAGAGAGGGGAGTGTGCCCACATCTCCAGGAAGCCTTCCCAGACTCCCCCTCGCCGACACACACACACACACACACACACACACACACACACAATCATACCCTCCCCCATCTTGCTCCTGTGGCTGCAGCCAGGCTGCTCCCCACATTCCCCTGTGCACCTACTGTGTGCCTAGCACCCACAGACTCAGGCACCAGGTGTACGTTTAACAGAAGCCTCAGCCAGGCAGAGCGAGGAAGACAAATCAGCCACTACAGTAAACCAGACGCTCCCAGAGTAGGAGAGGAAACACTGGCATTTCCACCATGTTGGAGAATCCATACCATCCATGTTCTGTGTCTGCCCATCTGTCTGCACAGCCATGCGTCTGTGAGTCTGAGTGTGGGCTGTGAGCATCAGTCTGTCTGCTGGTTTGCAAGTCAACGTGTGCACATCCCACCCCCACCCCCACTCCAGGATTCTACATGGCCCTTGAGGGTGTGGCAGAATATGCAGGCCCCAGTGTCACCATCCTGGAGTCCCACCCCGCCCTGCCCCTAACTCAGGGCACCATCTTGAGCTGGTCCTTTCCCCTCGAGACTCACTTTGCCCATCTGTGAAGTGGAAGGATGGTGTCTTCATAGGGTCAGGGTGAGAGTTACACTGATACAAAGCGTCAGGCACAGATAAGGTACTCAGTTCCTAATGCTGCCTGGTGTCCCTGAGCATGGTTGTGAGTAGCCAGGTGTTGAGAGTTTCTGCCTGCACCCCCAGCCTTCCACCGAGCCCATCTCATCACCCAGCTGTCCTTCCTCATCACCATCACCTACTTAGCTCCCTGGGTGCACAGCTGTGCACACACATGACAGTCATGTATACACACACAAGCTCATGCACATGCATGACAGTCATGTGTACACACACATGTTCATGCACACACATGACAGTCGTGTGTACACACACGCTTATGCACATGCATGACAGTCATATACACATGCTCATGCACACACGACAGTCATACACACACATTTGTACATACACATGACAGTCATACACACACATGTTCATGCACACACGACAGTCATACACACATGCTCGTGCACACGCATGACAGTCACATACACACGTGCTCATGCGCACACATGACAGTCATGTATACACACATGCTCATACACATGCATGTCATATACACACATGCTCACACACTCATGAGTCATGTATACACACACACTCGTGCACACACGACAGTTATATATACACACACATGCTCGTGCACACGCATGAGTCATGTATACACACACGCTCATGCACACGCATGTCATATATACACACACGCTCATGCACACACGACAGTCATGTATACACACACGCTCATGCACACACGACAGTCATGTATATACACACACGCTTATGCACACGCATGACAGTCATGTATACACACATGCTCGTGCACATGCATGAAAGTCATATATACACACACATGCTCATACACACGCATGAAAGTCATATATACACACACATGCTCATGCACACACATAAACACAGCTTCACCTTCCTCTCCTTCGTGCCTGGAGATAGTGAGAACTGAGGGTGTCCCTCCTCTCCCCAAATGGACTCAGCGCTGAGGGCAATCGCATCCCAATTTAGGCCCAGCCAAGCACTGACAATCTGACAACCTCTGCCACTTCCTTGCTGTGTGACCTCAGGCAAGTCACTTACTCTCTCTGAGCGTTCCTTCATAGGGCTGTTGTGAGGACGCACTGAGCTGACGTGGGTAAAGCACTGAGGACAGGCATGGCACGCGTGTTAACTATTATCATTGCTGGGATATTATCCTGTGCACCAGCGCTCTCGCAAATCTGCTTATTCAAAGGCAGAAATGAAGATTCTTTTTTTAAATTTTTTGTTTTGCTTTCCCGTCTTACTCCAGGAACAGATTCTCAGGTGCACTCTCTCAATTTTAAATGTTGAAAATTAGCTGGGCGTGGTGGCTCACGCCTGTAATCCCAGCACTTTGCGGGGCTGAGGTGGGTGGACCACCTGAGGTCAGAAGTTTGAGACCAGCCTGAGCAACATGATGAAACCCCATTTCTACTAAAAAATACATAGATTAGCAGGGCGTGGTGGCGGACACCTGTAGTCCCAGCTACTTAGGAGGCTGAGGCACAAGAATCGCCTGAACCCGGGAGGCAGAGGTTGCAGTGAGCCGAGATCGTGCTACTGCACTCCACCCTGGGTGACAGAGCAAGGCTCTGTCATACATACATACATAAAATGTTGACAATTAGTTAAAATGTGTAATTGCTATGTTACCAAAACACCACAGATCTGAGGAGGAGTCGTGGCCCCCGGGGGTGAGCATGCTGTACACCCCACAGCTCCCTTAACCACACACACAGTTCCAGGTCATTCAGGCAGGCCAATCCCAGGAGCAGGTCTCCACGGCTGCAGGCCCCGGCAGGGGAGTATACCATGGAGGCCCCCCCCGTCCCACCCCCTCAGGCCTCACCTGGACCAGAGGTAGGCGGCGATGGTGACGACGCAGGCCAGGGCAGAGATGACACAGCCCACGTAGGAGAGGAGGCTCAGGTAGTGCCTGTGCATGGCGTCCAGCTCCACCGAGGTCACCTGGCCGCAGGAGACAGGTGAGGGCTGGCCTCCATGTCCCCCACCCAACCTGCAGGCTTGCCCTGCGTGCGGTGTTAATCTGGGGTCCCTGGTGGGCCTAAGAACCTCCTCTCCCAACTGAGCAGAATGTGGTCCCATGAGTGAATTTTTCTGGAGTGGGGGCATCTTTAGATTTGACCACATTCTCAAGCAGCTTCCTGACCCACAGAGGCCAGGAACCCTTCATGAGAGAAGCCCTATTCTGTCCTGGCATTGATTACTTCTCTGTAACATTTAACATGGGAATAGGTTTCCTGTGAGGGAATGAGCTTCTCACACCCGGGGGTATCCAAGCCCCAGCTGGACCCCCACAGGGAGAATCCTACACTCTTGGGAGCATGAATTCTGAGGTCTTGGGGGCACTGGAGGCCACCTCAGGGGCCTTATTAGAAATACTCTTGGCCTCAGCGCTGCCAAATCAGAGCCCCAGGTGAGGGCCAGGAATCTGCATTTTAGCATACACCAAAATTTGGGAATAAAGAGCTGGCTTTACAAACCAGCTCTTTCAGTGACTAGCAGTGTGGCTGCAGGTACATTGCTGAACCTCTCTGCGCCTGGGACACAATAGAAGCTACCTTGGAGAGCTGTGATGAGGAATAAATGACTGATGTGTGTGTGAAAAGTGCCCGCACAGAACAAGCTCACGGCCTGGGGTGCAGCTGCAAGGCGGGAGCGGGGACCCTCACCATCAGCACCGCGAAGTAGGTCAGGTGGTTGCAGAAGCAGGACGTTTGCGTTTCTCTCCTGACGGTCTCACACCCGGCACTGCTCCAATGCCCCGGGCTGCTCACTGAGGAAGGGACCGCATGCGGCTCCAACCAAACCCAGTCCCCCAGGACCCCACTGTGCCCACCCCCAAAAGCACGACTGTGGCACTCTTCCACCCGGCCTTCCCGAAGCCTGCCATCACCCTCTCTTCAAAGTCCACCTTTCTCCAGGAAGCCCTCAGTGATTAACCCCACCTCCCCCACCCGCCAGACCCCATTTCTCTTCCAAATACTTGTCTGGCCCAGAGACCCCCACATACTCACATGTCGGGTCATCAACCCAGAACACACACTGCAGGGTCACATTCTTCTGCAGGGACAAGAAAAACGGAGAGTGGATTCTGTAACAGTCACCCCTTTACAGGCCAGGCAGAGGAAGCCTGGAATACAGTGAAGCCACCACCTGCCCCATTTGGACTTGACTGGCTGGAGCCCTCAACCAGGCAATCTTTTCATTATAAAGACAAATGAGTCTGGAGGGCAGAAGAGGAAAGGGTGACATGGCCAAGAAGGGACGCTTGTCCCCGTGACGGCTGGCCCCACTCACCGGCTGCGGCTGGTGCTGGAAGGTGAGCACCACGGGCTCCGTGAGGTTGGCCACTTTGGTGTTCTGTACCACAATCCCCAAGACCTTCTCACCCAGGACTTGGCTGGAATTCTTGTCCTGGATACATGGGGTTCGGGGAAGAGAGTAGGGAGGGAGCTCAGGGCTGAGAAGAAGGGCCCAGAAGCCCTTACCCTCTCTAGATAACTCTGTCTCCCAGCATATTCCCTTGAGATGCTGAGTCTCCCTCTGGAACCAATTGTGCCCATGTAGTCATTTACGCTATAGTAAGAACAACATTGCTTGGCCCTCTCACAGGGAGATTTGCACATTGCAGTGCAATTTCTGACTTTACAAGGGAAGGCTTTGATTCCCGGAGGAAGGAGCTCATCTGCATGCCTTCTTTCCACCTCTGTCCATCAAAAACTTCTTTCCCCTGGGGAGCCATGAGGGTGAGGGCCTTGTACCTGAAACAGGGCTTGGCTACTGAAATCCACCAGGAGGAGCCTCTTCTCAGTCTCCCGCCTCCCGCTTCTGGTCCTCTGGAAGAGCGTTCGAGGCAGCCGCACCGAGTACTCCAAGATCTCGCTCTGCTCCTCCTGTAGACCAGGGGTCTTTTAGGGCTCAGCCAAACGCAGACCCCCCAGATCCGTGCCCCCTGCCCCAGCACACACACACCCATCCCTTCCTGGACACTGCCACCCCTAAGCCCATTTCTTCAGGAAGCCAAGCCTGACTCATGCCGGCCCTCCTTTCCTTGCTCCCAGCTCTGGCTGGGGAGCCCTGTGATTGGACTCCAGGACTCCAGGGCAAATAGGCCGCAGAGAACCACGTGGTGTTGTGTTGTCTGGGGCTTCAGATGCCAGCTCTGCCTACAGCAGCCAGGTGGGGGGTGGCCATGTGGGCAGGGCGCATGGCTCCCAGCTAACCAGAGCCACTCAAGGGGAAGTCTCAAGACAGGGGTGCAGCTAGGCGCAGGGGCTCATGCCCAGTACTTTGGGAGGCCAAGGTGGGAGGACTGCTTGAACCCAGGAGGTCAAGACCAACCTGGGCAGCAGAATGAGACCTATCTTTACCACTATATATATATATATTTGAAACAGAGTCTCGCTTTGTCACCCAGGCTGGAGTGCAGTGGCGTGATCTCAGCTCACTGCAACCTCTGCCTCCCGGTTTCAAGCAATTCTCCTGTCTCAGCCTCCCAAGTAGCTGGGATTACAGGCAGACACTAACACACCCAGCTAATTTTTGGATTTTTAGTAGAGCCAGGGTTTCACCATGTCGGCCAGCCTGGTCTCAAACTCCTGCCCTCAAGTGATTTGACTGCCTGACTGCCTCGGCCCCTCAAAGTGCTGGGATTACAGGCGTGAACCACTGTGCCTGGCCTTACAAAGAGATTTATTTTAGGCCAGGTGTGGTGGCAAGCCTGTAGTCCCAGCTGCTCATGAGGCTGAAGTGGGAGAATCGCTTGAGACCGGGAATTCGAGGCTGTGGTGAGATATGATTATCCCACTGCACTCCAGCCTGCGTGACAGAGCAAGACCCTGTCTCAGAAAAGAAAAAGAGAAAAAACTAGCTGGGCATGGTGGCGCGTGCCTGTAATCCCAGCTACTCAGGAGGCTGAGGCAGGAGAATTGCCTGAACCCAGGAGGCGGAGGTTGCAGTGAGCCGAGATCGCGCCATTGCACTCCAGCCTGGGCAACAAGAGCGAAACTCCGTCTCAAAAAAAAAAAAAAAGAAAAAGAAAAAGAGAAAAAGACGGGGACGAAGGGCTGGCATTCAGGAACTGGCCTTCTGTTCACATGGCTGGCCCCAGGAGACTGGCATGGGAATCACAGTGGCAGGACTGTGCCAGGCAGGGTCCTCAATTCCGAGGTTCAGGTACTGACTGAGGACGGCTATCTATCCTCGGGCCTGGAACCTTCCCGGGAGACCCTGGGGCGAGGCTACGGGGGGCACTGAGCTTCGGGGGGGTGCTCACAGCCCCGCCTCCTGGCAGCCGGGCCCCGCCCACCCCTGCCTCCCGCCCAGGCTGGCCCCTGACCTCCTGCCGGGAGTGGATGTGCAGGTCCTGCAGGCCAGCGGTGGGCTGGAGCTTCCATACCGTGGCATTGACTCGGTCCTCTTCAAAGGACACCGTGTCCCCCACGAACCTCACGGAAGTCAGCTTCGACTCCAGGTTCTGCAACTGCCTGGCAGGGAGGAGAAAGCGGCAGTGACGGTGGGGAGGGGCCGGCCGGCAGCTAGACCGAGGCAGGAGGGGGAGAGACTCGGACAGAGACGCGGGGCAGGAGCAGAGACAGAGAGAGGGTCGGGGTGGGCAGGAGAGCGTGGAGAGCCCCCAGGAGAGAAGAGCCGGCACCTGAGCGCTGGAGAGAAAGAATGAGCTGGGGAGGGGCAGACAGAGGGGCGGGGCCTGGGGGCCACAGGAAAGAGAGCGATGGGTGGTGGGGGCCGTCCCGGGAGTCAGCACAGTGGGTTCAAGCCCGGCTCTGCCTGTGCCAACGCACTCTGTGGCCTTGGATTGGCTCTGCCGTCTCTGAGCCTCGGTCTGCTGGGCTGTGCCATGGACCACCCGTCCCTCCTTTATGTGGGGAGGAGGGCCTCGGATGGTGGGTGCCGGGTTGTTACTGACTCAGGAGCGGGGCTCTGCCTGGGGGGCGTGTGCTGACTCCCAGCGGAAGGAAAGAGGATCAGGGAAGCATTCCAGCCCCACGGAAGGCCTCCCGGTGGCCCCACTCCACGGCCAGAGCTCTGATCCCTTCCTGGCTCCCCTTGCTGCCCCGGGCACCACACTTACTGGCTGGCAGGGGCGGCCGAGGGCCTCCTCGAGGCCTTCTGGGGATGCTTCAGGAACTGGCTGAGCAGCTGGAGGTCCCTTTTGAGCTCGCACATGTCCACTGAGGCATTGTGAGCGGCCGTGTGGGGAAAACCTGGTGGAGGGGTGGACAGGCCCCCACCGAGGCTGCTGATCCAGGTCCCAGGACCCGCCCATTCTGCCCCATGCCACCCCGACATGACTCTGAATGCCTCCATCCTTACTCTACGAAGGGGAAACTGAGGCTTCAAGAAGTGGAGTGGAGGCCGGGAGCAGTGGCTCGCTCCTATAATCCCAGCACTTTGGGAGGCCAAGGCAGGTGGATCACCTGAGGTCAGGAATTTGAGACCAGCCTGGCCCACATAGTGAAACACAGTCTCTACTAAAAGTACAGAAAAATTAGCCAGGCACCTGTAATCCCAGCTACTCAGGAGGCTGAGACGGGAGAATTGCTTGAACCCAGGAGGCAGAGGTTGCAGTGAGCCGAGATCGTGCCATTGCGCTCCAGCCTGGGCTACAAGAGTGAAACTCTGTCTCAAAAAAAAAAAAAAAAAAAAAAAAAAAAAAGTGGAGTGGATGCCAAGGTCACTCAGATGAGGCAACCCGGGGGCTGTGTCTTACAGAACTCGCCAGCAATGCCAGCCTCAGCGGGCTGGGGTGGGATGCACCCTGCTCAGCAGCCTCCGCAGGCACCCTCAGCTACACACGGAACAGGGAGGGCCCAGCCAGGCCTGCTTAGGAGGGACGTAGGGGGCTTGGTGATGGTTCCTGGGATGCCACACCCACCAGCCTCCCTGACCCCAGGCTCGGCCCCTCTGCCCAGGTAGCCTGCACCCAAAGGTGACTGACTCAGGTATCTCCAGGGATCAGGTGGGACTCAGATGAGGAAGACAGACAGTGGAGGCTGGGGGATACACTTTCTGTGCCCCTGAGGAAGGCAGGCCATGCGTAGCCCCATCTTTTGAATGGATCACCCAGAAAGCCTGGGTTTTCGGTGATTTGGAAACTCTAGTGCATGTTTTTAAAAACCCTCTATGGGCCAAACAAGACGAGGCTCAGTCTGGTCTTCAGAATACCAATTTGTAACTAGGACTGACTTTGCCCTAAATCCTCCCAGGTGGAGAGCAGAAGCCCAGCCTGGGGTGTGGGGACCCCTGGGGGTCTGCCCTGGCCCCTGCCTGTCACACTGGAGATGATCAGTTAGCCTGTCACATGAACATAATCGAAGTGCTGTGCCCCCAACCCCTGAAGGCCCTGCCTCAAATTTGAGGTGCTGGAGAGACATGAAAGCCCCCCCACCCCCATAAACCCTCAAGCTCCTTCTGATGCTCCTCCCTGCCTGGCCTCCACTCAGCAATGAATGGTGCTGAATGGTAGTGGCCACATGGTACCTGCCACACTCCAGGGCGAAGACGCAGCTTCTGGACCTCAGAGTCAGCCCTGCCCCACTGCTCTCCTGACCTTTCACCTCTCATGCTCCACCTTGACCCCCCACTCCCCTCCAATCAGCTGCTGGGTTCAAATCCTGGCTCCCCCATTGGCTAGCTGTGCACCTGTGGGCAGCCTCTCTGTGCCCGTTTCCTCCTCTGTGAAATGGAAATAAACAGTCTACACAGACGCTGAGGAAGAATTCTTCCTTGATCTTCACTCCGTCTCCGGTCTCTGCTCTCCCACCCTGTTCAGACCTCATCCTCCTTCACCAAGACCTCCTCTGCAGCCTCAGGATGGACCCTTGCCCCTCCATCCTCACCCTTGCCTGCCCACAAAGTAACCATCAAGGGACAGTGGGGCTAGGCGCGGTGGTTCATGCCTGTAATCCAAGCACTTGGATCACTCTCCTCCCCTCCTCAGACACCTTCGATGGCTCCCCAGTGCCTGTGAGTAAAGCCCAAGCTTCACGATCTGACGTTGCGAGCCCAGCCCACTTTGCATTTTGCCTTCCCTGCCCCCGGACCACTGCCCAGTTGTTCCCTCTGCCTGGAAGTTGCCTTACTGTGGAAGGTGAAGGTGAACCTGGCGGCACTGGGCAGGCTGATGTTCTGAGGGCTCCACCAGGAGGTGACAGAGGTGGCGAACAGCGGGAGACCCGGGGCCAGGCTCTCCTCCTGGTGCTGGAAGCAGAGGAGGCTAGAGGCTTTGTCGCTCAGCAGGAAGTCATGCTTGCCATAGACAAGATGCAATCTCCCAGCGTGGCGGTTCCAGTAGAGGCAGAAGTGGTAGAGGC
Organism: Saimiri boliviensis; assembly: GCF_048565385.1. NCBI lineage: Eukaryota > Metazoa > Chordata > Mammalia > Primates > Cebidae > Saimiri > Saimiri boliviensis. The sequence continues at coordinate 114,712,594 of NC_133449.1, forward strand.
CCCTGGGTTCGGGGAAGGATCGGGAAGCAGGGTGGGCTGCCGGGAAGGGGGCGTGGACTGTGAGGGCCTCCTCGGAGTTCTCGATGGAGATGCGCAGGTCTGGCGTGGGTTTGTAGTGGAGGCTGCTCCTGTGTGTCTGGTTCCGCTGGCCGCAGAAGCGGAAGTCTTCCCTGTGGCCCCTGCCGTGGGCACCTGAGGAGACAGAGGCTGCAGATGGCACCCCGCGGCAGGGGCTGAGCAGAAGCAGGGAAGGGGACAGGCCTTGGGCTGAGAACATGTGAACCTGGAGCCTGAGACTCACACACATTCCAAGGGTCTACAAAAATGTGTTAGTCTTTCCCACTCAAAACTTACCAGCATCAAAATGTAAAAAGAGGAAACCGAAAACGAATAGTAATTTCAAAGGCAAAACAAATTTTTGGCAGCAAGGAAGTAATTTAATGAGGCCATGGCTGCCACAGACAGTTGTGCAGGTGGTACACTGCACAAAAATGCTCTGGCTGCAAAGGCGAGCAGGGCAGTGTCCCATCCATGTTCCATTCCCTGAGCTGTGCACGGCAGGGCTGCGTCTACCAAAAGGAAGGAGTGTCTTCTTTTCTCCAAGGTACCCTCACTAGCTGAGCTGTACCCGCCTAAAGGAGTGCTGGCAGCCACCCTAGGCACAGAGGCATGTTAACATAAGTCCCAACAGCCCCGGGGCACCCCTGGGAAGACCTGCCTTGGACCAGGAAGAGCAGACTCAGCAGGAGCAGTGGCCTCTGCAGGAGCCACTGGGTAGTCATCCTCCTCCCACGAAGTCACTCTTGGAAGTCACCACCTGGAAGAGGCCAGGAGTGTTAGCTGGGAGTCTAGACTGTGTGGGGGTCGGGCTGGTCCTGCAGAAGAGGAGGCCAGCGTCGCATGGATGCGGGAGGTGAGGTGGAAAATAGCCCGTGGACCTCCCCAGAGCGGCCAGAGCTGATCTTTGAGAGGCAGTGGGGCTGGGCGTGGTGGCTCATGCCTGTAATCCCAGCACTTTGGGAGGCCGAGAAAGGAGGATCACTTGAGCATAGGCATTCAGACCAGCCTGGACAACATAGTGAGACCCCCATCTCTACAATAAATAAACAAAATGAGCCAGGTGTGGTGGTGCATGCCTGTGGTACCAGCTACTAGAGAGGCTGAGGTGGCAGGATCACTTGAGCCCAGGAAGTCAAGGCTGCAGTGAACTATGACCGCGCCACTGCAATCCAGCCTGGGTGGCAGAGTGAAACCCTGCTGGAAAAAAAAGAAAAGAGGTGGTGGCTGTCCAGAGTCCAGCTGAGTTCCAGTTCCACCTTTTGCCTGCTGCAGGACCTTGTGTAAGTCACTCAAAATCGGGCTAACCACAATGCCTCTCTCCTGGACCCAGAGTGACCTGTTGATCTTGTCTAGAATCTGGTGGTGAGGGTTCCACTTGGAACCTCCACCACCTTGCCCCTCCATGCCTGGAGGGAACACGGAAAAAAGGGGGCTACCAGAGTTCTCCCCAGCTACCTCCCTATCGTCATTCCTGAGACTTAGCTCAGAGGACACCTCCTCCAGGAAGCCCTCCTCAACTCCCTCCACAGTCAGTTCCCTCCTCCTCCGTCAGCCAGGTAGCCCCTGATCCATCTCTGTGAGCAGGGCCAGGGGTACAGAGAGGTTGCTGGATAAACGCTGTGGGGACGGGGAGTGAGTGACTACAAAGGATCAACGGCGCCCTCTTCAGGAGCCAGAAGGGAAGGGCGCTTCCTATCATGACCGCCAGGGGGAGGCATTTCCCCGGGCCCGGAGTAAAGGAACCACGGTCTCCACTGAGGACCGGGACTTGCTATTGCCCTGACTTGGCATGGATGGGGCACATCTGACCCTCCGAGCTCTCTATTAACTGAGCGCCTGCTATCTGCCAGCCTCTGTGTTGACCTGTCCCACCTCTGCACCTCTGCCCCGATTCTCACTCCAACCCTACGAAGTGGGTACTGCTGTTGGTCCATTGCACAGATGGAGAAACTGAGGCCCAGAGGTCAAATGACTTGCTCCAAAATGCTCCCGAGGCCAGGGACTTTCCCTGCCTGGTCAGGAGTGTAGTGCCTGGCGGGGGAACCTGCGGCGCTGGCATTTGTAGAGTTGCCAGGAGGCGTGGCGCTCCCTACAGCCAGCTGGCCCTGTGGCAAAGCTGGGGGCTCACAGACAGGCAACCTCATCCTGTGTGGTATGGCAGCTGGCTGCAGGGACAGAGGAACTCACTGGCCACAAGCCAGAGAATACACACAGAGTATGAGTTTGAGAGAAACCAAGGAGGACTTTCAGGAAGAGGTGGCTTTGGAACTGAATCATTGAGGGCAGCCTTAAAGGGAGGGGTGTCCCAGGCAGGAGATGAATATCTCCTTCCTAAGCCAGTCCTCCCTCGAGCAAACCTGGCCCCTTCAGTCGAGAGCCAATCCCCTGCGTCCCACCATGTGGAATGGAACCCCAGTTTCTCAGGCCTTGCCGTTCAGGCGTACGTCAGACAGGCTCAACATCTGCCCCGACGGCATCACAGGACCCTTTGGGAAGAAGGATTTGGAAGGCGTTTTAGGGAGGGGCGCCGTTTCCCAGGTTGTGATTTGTAAGGTTTCGCTGCGTCTTCTCTCACCATGTTGATTCCTTTTGAAACTGCCTCCTGCCACCTCCAGCCAGCAGAAGGAAACAACATCCGGGGACAGGGACACGTCCCTCCCAGACCCCCTCTTTCCTTCTGCTTCCTGTCAGTCTCTGTTGCTGTCCCCCCGGTTGTCAGTCCAAATGCCACTTCCTCCAAGCAGCCCTCACTGCTACCACAACTCTCCACCTGTAAACTCGAAGCTGACGAATCATTTGGAGAATTTGGATCTAAGGCCCAAGGAGGGCCAGTGGCCTCTCAAGGTCACACAGCAAGCAAGGCGGGAACTGACCAGAATCCATGCATCTCCCTGGCTCACTGACCTTCAAAGTCAGTCCGAACCACTGCCTCACGTTAGCCCTCCTGGATTGACCCTTGAGAATAAGGGAGGGAGTACAGGTAGTGAGCTCCCCATCACTGGAAGGAAACAAGTGAAGCAGCACCCACATGGGATGCCATGGAAGAAATCCAGACGCCCACAAGGGACCAACTGTCCCCACCACTTCCTGAGCCATCCCCACTCCACCTCAGCTGTTTGAACAACTACTCCAAGGTGGACAGATCTGGCCCCATCGATGTGCTTGAGGTTTGAGGGGGAAGAGCTGCCTGGCTTCCTTTAACCCACGGGGTAGACTCTAGAGCCAGACAGCCTGGGTTCAAATCCTGACTCGCTCACTAGCTGTGTGTCCTTGGGCTAGTTACTCACCCTCTCTGGGCCTCGCTTTCCTCACTTGTAAAGAAGAGTACAGAAATCAAGCTCACTTCAAATGTCACTGTGAGAATTATATGAATTGATACCTGTAAAGGGCTTAGAGGCAGGGGCCAGGAATCTCCGCTAAGTAACTCCATGCTTTCTAACCAGTTCATGCCTGCTCCTAACTCGGCCCCCTGGGCCTGTCACAGGCCCCTCCTCCCTGTTCCCCGCTCTTCCGTGCCACCCCTAGCAGCCAGCTCACCCACTGGAGCACCTTGAGGGGAAATTCTTACTGCATGAAGTTTCCTTTCCGGGAGTCCAGTGGAAGGCTGAAACCCCACCCAGAAAACTTCCCTCCTCCAGAAGCCCCTGGAGGCCGGAGAGCTGGGCTGGGGACAAGAGAGTCGCCATGCAGATTGGGCAGGGGGAGGGCACCATCCCGCTCGTCTGCTTAGGGCCCCTCCTTCACCCCTGCCTCTGCCACCCGTCCAGGTTAGCTCCACGTGCACACCTGCCACCTGCCCACACACCCCCCCAGGCGCCAGGGATGTAGCCTGAGCCTCCACACAGACTCCTGGGACCGGAGCCGTCTCAGCCTCTGGAGCTTCGGAACCCCAGTGCTACAGGGCCTGTCATCGCGCGCAGTGCCAACCACGGTCCCGAAGGCAAGGGCCTTGTCTCGGCTCCCAGGGAGCCAGAGGGGGCAGCTGAGCAGGGGGTAGTCTGGCAACACCCCTACAATGATCACGTCAGTGGTGACGTCCACATTGTCACACCAAACTCTCTCAGAACCATCCTGTAATTCGGGTCCAACTGCTACCATTTTACAGACGCGAACACTGAGGCTGGGGAAGGCTGTGTGTTCTCAGGTCACGTGGGCTTAGGCCTGAGCCTCCCCGTCCTTGTAGAGCTGGCACTGGTAAAGGCCCCAGAGATGCACGTCCTCCCCGACCCCCTGGCTTTAGAAGCCCCCCGAAGGGAAGGAGAGGAGCAGCACAGAGAATCCAGCCTGGAAACAGAGCGCTGGGGCCAAGGCCCAGGAAAGCCCCCAGCACCCCCCGCGGGCCCTCCAGAGCGGCCGCTTTTGACCTCAGACCTTCCGTAAACATGCACAGGACAGAACAGCCTGGCCCAGCCTGACACAATGGGGGCCACATGACGGGGTTCCCCAAGGATCTAGCAGAGTGCAGCATGGCCAGGGTTTGTCTGAGCTGAGACCCCACCCCACCCCCAGCCCATCCCCCAGGGCTCCAGCTCCAGTTCCGGCTCAGCCTTGTCCCTCTGCACGGTGGGCAGGGGGGAACCCATAGCTCACTTTCTCCCGGCGGTGGGGGGTGGCCTGAGTCACTTCCGTGTGGAGCCATGAGTCACCGCTGCCAGGCCCAGCTCCTGGAAAACCCATTTCCTCGGAGGATGGAGATGGAAGTTGAGTGGACCGGACCTGGATGGCTCTGGGATTAACCCTCCTGGGCAGGCACCTCTCCGCCGCCTCCTGCCAGGAAGACTCCTGAACCTGGCCCCCCACTGCTTCCGAATTCCCTTTACACACAGAGGCCACTGCCCACCCCTGAGCCAGGCATCCCCCCCACCAGACCTTTGCCCCTTTCTGTCCCTTTGCTTTGGATAGCACCTAGCCCTGTCACATTCCACTCATCTTTGAGACGAGCTGAGACAAGCCCTCCCCATGAAGCCTCACCCGCCCGTCCATTCCTCACCAAAATTAACCGGTGTTCCTGCCGGCAGAGACCCACCCTCAGCACAACATGCCCCCCACCCTGCATTGCCACAGACGCTCACATCGGAGGCTCCCAAGCCTGCCTGTGGGTCAGACCTCCCTCTGGGATTGTGCTAAAAGGCAGATTCACAGGCCCGGCCCACAGAGTGTCTGATGGGGTGAGCTTGGGAGCCAGGCTCTAACAAACATCTTGCTGATGGATGTACTGCAGGCTTGGGAACCGCGGGTTTATGAACCGGGGATAGGTACCAGCAGGTTTAGAGATGGTCACAGAGGGGAGGGACCAGCCTGCAACCCTCAGCTGCTAGATGGCAGGGCCTGGACTGGGGGCCAGGGCAGCCCTCCTCCCAGCAGCGCCTTTTCCCTGCCCTGTGAGGCGGACCCGCCTGGTTCCTCTGTGGCTTCCCCTGTGGCTTCCCCCACATTTCCCTGCCCTGTGACGTGGACCTGTCGGGCTTCTCTGTGGTTCCCCCAGCATTTAGCGGGGCCCTGGAAGGAGCCTCCTGAAAGACACTGGGAGAAGAGTGGGCATTGGGTGGGGGAGAAGTGGTGGGAGGGGAGCTCCGGAGGCGTTCTCTAGGTTCCAGCCTGGTCCTGGCCACCTGGAGGCCTTCCGCTCAAGTGGGCCCTCGCTGGGAGAGGCAGAGGGGGAGCCCCAGCCCAGCTGCCACGGCCCCAGCTCCCCTCCCATCGCAGCTGCCCTCCTGTGGGCTGCTGGGGCACAAGACGGAGCTGCTGAACCTTTGGAAGCAAGGATTTGGCCCAAGGGATTGGGGGCGGGGTGAGGATGAACTCCTGCGAGTTACACAGGCCTGTGGGTGTGCATGTGTGTGCATGAATGCGTGTGCATGTGAGTCTGTGCATGAGGGTGCTTGAGTGTGTGTGCCTGTGCATGAGTGTGCATGTGTGCCCGTGCATGTGTGCCCGAGTGTGCCTGTGCCTGTGCATGAGTGTGCATGAGTGTGCATGAGTGTGCATGAGTGTGCATGAGTGTGTGTGCCTGTGCATGTGTGCATGAGTGTGCCTGTGCATGAGTGTGCATGTGTCTGTGTATGAGTGCATGCGCCTGTGCATGAGTGTGCATGTGCGTGTGCCTGTGCATGTGTGCCTGTGCATGAGTGTGCATGTGTGTGTGTCTGTGCATGAGTGCGTGTGCCTGTGCGTGAGTGTGCATGTGTGTGAGTCTGTGCATGAGTGTGTGTGCAAGTGCATACGAAGGGATGCAGGGGGCCAGGAAGAGAATGCGAGAGAAGTCTGGGACCTGGGCAGGTCAGCTCCACAGAGGAGGAATGAGGGAGCCACTCAGACTTCAAAGGCGGGCAGGGCACGGGGCAGGCAGGGCGCAGAGCCAAGAGCAGGGCTCCGGCAGGTGTTTCCTCCATGGAGGGCGAGGTGTGGGCTGGGAGGACCCTTCCTCCAACGGTTTCCAAACTTTTTTTTATAAAAGTAAATCTTACTTGGAAATAGCATGTACCCAACAGCTCAAAGGAAACGCCCCCGTCAGACCCAGGTAGGACCCAGGGCCCACCCTACTCCTCAGCCGCACCCGGGTCCTGGGGTAACAGCCTCCAAAGGCCGAACCACTCCCCACCATTTCAACTCCCCAGATGGGGTGGCTGCAGCCCAAGTGAGGTGATCGCAGAGACTCCCCCAACAGGGGTGTTCCAGGATCACTGGGGGAAGCAGAGTGACTTCAGTTTTCAGGAATTTTCCTACAATAAAGAGAACAAAACGAAGCAAGCTGCCTGCCTCAGAGGCTGGCGGGTGCCCAGGTCTGGCCCTCTCACTGCCCAGGGTGAGGCTCGAATTCTTTCACCAGACCTGCTGGACGCCCCCCTGCTCCCCACGCCACCAGCTCAGGCCTCACTGTCCCCATGGCTTCTGCTCTACCCAAGTCCTTGGGCCACAACTCCCTCTGCCTGCCCAGACACACCCTATGGGGAGACTGAGAAAGGGAAGAGGTTGGGGCATTCCCTGCCAGCCTGGGAGGGCATGGCAGGGACTCTGAGTCCTCCCAGACAGCCAGTGGTCCAAAGTCAGCCACCCTGCTGTCTCCCATATGTGGAACTGGGCATTTGCTTAAGAGGCCTCCGAGAAGCCAATGTATAGTCACCTAGCCAGGACGGAACGTGGCCTTGGGCGCTCCTACCTCCAAGCCTTTGCACACACTGTCCTCCTCCCTGTGATGGCAGCCTTGTACACATCTGCGAGAGTCCCGGTGCCCTGGGCCTCAAACCCCACATCCTCCCGGGCCCCATGGTACCTGGCAGGACACCAGATGAGTGAGACTAAACAGGGTCTTATCTGGGCAATGCAAAGGGCCTTGGAATCCGGGAGATTCTAGGAGCAGAGGGAGGATAACAGCTTCCACTCACCAAGTTCTCCCTTAGCCGCTGGCATCCTGCAAAGCACTTGGCAAAAATTAATTGTTCAATCTTCACGATAACCCTGTGAGCAGAGCCCATGGGTCAGGCAATCTCGTACAACCTGGTGAAGCAAATGCTATCAGTGCCCCCTCTTTAAAGGCCAGGAGGCCGGGCACCGTGGCTCACGCCTGTAATCCCAGTACTTTGGGTGGCCAAAGCAGGCGGACCACCTGAGTTCGGGAGTTTGAGACCACCCTGACCAACATGGAGAAGCCCCGGGTCTACTAAAAATACAAAATTAGCTGGGCATGGTGGCACATGCCTGTAATCCCAGCTACTCGGGAGGCTAAGGCAGGAGAATTGCTTGAACCAGGGAGACAGGTTGTGGTGAGCCGAGATTGCGCCATTGCACTCCAGCCTGGGCGACAGAGTGAGACTCTGACTGAAAAAAAATAAATTACGGAAACCGAAGCCCAAAGACATTAAGTAACGCCCAAGACCACACAGCAAATAAGTAGTCAGCCAGGACTCAAATTCAGCCTAACCTCCAAGCCCATGCTTTTAGCCATTGTGTACTACTGAGTTCTTTCTCTTCTCTGGGACTCAGGCTCCCCATATTCACCATGAGATAGCTTGCCAAAGCACTTTCAGGGAACACTAGTTCCCGAATTAGAGAAATGCTTGTGGGCCCTACTTTCTCTTGTATATTAGCATATCCAAGGCTCTGATAAGTCCTGCAGGAAAGAAACCCGTAACTCTTGGTTGGGCAGTTTCCCAGCCCAACATGAGGGTAGAGCCTTTTTTGCAGGGACACCCGTTAGCAACACGGAAAAAAAGCTCAGAAATCTTGATGCCACACAGAAGCCTGCCAGCACCTCCAGCCCGCTCCCCTCTCTTCCCCTTTGAGCTGTCCCGAAGGTCATTAGCGAGCATGAGATGAGCTACAGGAGTTACACGCAGGCTGCAGTGTTCCCCAGGGCCACTCATCATTGTCCCTGACACTTCCAGGAAAGAGGTCCCCGGTGAGTCTGGGGTATATTCGGGCCTATCCCACCTCCCTTAGGCCAGTGGCACCAGCTTATGGGAAGAGGGCACTGCCAGGCCTGTCCCCAGGTGGGCCATTCCATTAAAGCCAGCCGTGGCCAGCTGGGCCTGTGGCTTCATTGCAAGCAGCTTAGACACTCAGGATGTTGGAGAAGAGAGAAAATATGAGGATGTCGGAGTTTTAGGAGCTAGGAAGCAAAGCCTCTTAGAATCGTGGAGCCGAAGCCAGCGCTGCAGCGTGTGCCTACAGTACCAGCTACCTGGAAGGCTGAGGGGGGAAGATTGTTTGAGCCCAGGAGTTTGAGGCTGCAGTGAGCTATGATCACACCACGGCATTCTAGCCTGGATGACAGAGTGAGACCTCGTTTCTAAAAACAAATTTAAAAAAAAAAAAAAGAAGAATTTTGGAGGCCAGCCACGGCGACTGACTCCTGTAATCCCAGCACTTTGGGAAGCCAAGGTGGGCAGATCACTTGAGGCCAGGAGTTTGCGACCAGCCTGAACAACACAGTGAAACCCCATTATATATATAAAAAAAAAAAAAAAATTAGCTGGGCATGGTGGCACATGTCTGTAATCCTAGGTACCTGGGAGGCTGAGGCATGAGAATCACTTGAACACGGGAGGCAGAGGTTACAATGAATTGAGATGGTGCCACTGCACTCCAGCCTGGGTGACAGAGTGAGACCCTGTCTCAAAAAAAAAAAAAAAAAAAAAAAAAAAAAAGACTTTTAGAATTGATTGAAGAGACTTGGAACCTAAAGGAGAAGCAGGGATAGAAAGGCACTGGGGACACCAGCCTGTTTTGAAGGGACTTCAAAGAGCCAAAGAGCCAGCAGTTGGACTCTGGTGCCAGGCCTGCCCAGCGCATGCTCCTGGGGCGGTCTGCATCCAGGCAGAGGCTCATGGCCACGTCTCCACCTGGCCTTCTCCAGGGCGCTGCTGAGGCCAGCCTCCTGGGCCCAGGGCACACACCAGTCAGCACCTGCCCAGGGAACACAGCACCTGGAGCAGCGGCATAAGGTTCAGAGGAGCTCTGCAGCCACCTGGAAGCTTGGGGTCAGCCTGCCCCTTCTCTGGGCCTTATTTCCTCCTCTGTCAAGTGGGCGACTCTGATACCTGTCCCCCGCCCGCCTTCTCTAGAGCCAGAGCCCTCCAGGTCTGCAGGCTTCAGGAGGCCTACAAGGAAGAGCGGAAGAGCAGAGCTTACCTCCGAGCTGGCAGTGAGGGGCAAAGAGGATGCCAGCCATGTCCCCTGCCCTGGCCAGACTCTCTCCCTCTCAAACCACAGTCGGACCTCGGCTGTCTGGCTGAAGTTCCCCTTCCCCATCTGCATTCCCACGTTGCCCAAGGCCAGACCCGCAAGGTCAGCCCAGTCACCTCCCTCCTGGTTTTCTCAGGGAGGCAGTCCAGCTACCCCACGTCTGGCAAAACTCCCATCTTTGGAGCCCAGGACACTTAGCATTCCCCAGGCCAGCCAGCAATCCTCCCTTTCTTTTCTTCTCCTCCTCCCCCGGGTCCCGGATCCTGAGCGCACCCTCTCCGACTAAGTAGGCTGGGTAGGACACAGTTCTCCCTTGCCACGGCTGGCTGGCGGCCCGAGCCTGGCTGCGCCTGGACCCCGTCCGGGGAAGGGAAGGGGAAGCACTGAGTTCCATCCCAGCTCCTGAGCACGAAGCACGAAGCACGGCATCACTGAGCATCAGGAGTTGCACACACCGCGGGTGGGGTGCTCACCGCCTCCAGCGACACAACTGTGGTCATTAAGCTCTTTGAACATGCAAGACAGGATTGTGAGCTCTTTACACATGTTGACTCATTTAAGCCTCCTCAAAACCCTTGAGGTAAGTACCATGATGCCCACCCCGCAAATAAGGCCAGCGAGGCCCAGGAAGGTCAAGTTACCTGCCCGAGGTCACACAGCTAGCAAGTAACAAAGGCTGGATGCGAACCCCAGGGCCGGCTCCACAATACACGCTGTTCATCTCGAAGTGTGTTTCCCTCCTGAACTTACCTGACTCTACTGAAAAGTCACAGTAAAGAAAGCTCCCAGCAACGGATTTCCATGGGTTCACCAGGACGCCATCCCTCCAAGGGCCCAGATCAGGGGGTGCATGGGACCTCACCCAGATGAGCTTGGATTGGATTGCAGCTCCACTGCACTTCCAGGTCACTCACGGCCTGGGAGGCTCGTTTCTGATCCCCGGGGGTGCAGCCCAGTGACCCAAAAGAATCTTCAGGAAGGGTTGCACTGAAGGGAGGGGTGTGGAGCTCTCACCCCCAACCACTTCCTTGTAGTTGAAACTGCTGTCTTTAACTGTCTAAGTCCCTTGAAGTACCATCTGTGACCACCCCCCACAGTCCCTAGTGCCACCCCACCCACCGGCTACTCCATCAATGTTGGGGAGAAGGGAGATGGAGGGGAATGGAAAAAGATAAAGGGGGAAGGGATGGGGGGGAACGAGGGGAGCTGGGGGGGAAGGGGAGTGAAGGAGGAAGACGGGAGAGGTGGGATAGCGGGGGGAGGGAGCAGGAGTGACAGGGACAGGGAGGAGGGGGAGGGGGCGGGAGAATCGTACCTGAACTCCTTTGTGGCGTCAGGTGAACTTACTGTCTCTACATTAAGAATGTGCATGGCAGACGAGGGCTTCTCCTTTGCTGGTGGGTCAATGTCCCCCACCTCTTTTCAAGAGGACAGAGACTTTGAAGCTGGGCCGCCCCAGCCACTGCTCCCTCACTGGAGCTCCAAACAAAGGGGACAGCCAGGGAAGAGAGGCTGAGAAGCCAGCGCCAGCCCGGGAGAAGGGGCGCAGGTGACAGCAGCCCCTAGCAACCGTTGCCCTGGTGACCATTGGCAGCTGCAGGGACTACGTCACAGCTCGGCTCAGACCCAGCAAAGCAACGTGGCTCCGTAACTTGTCCTGTGCCCAAGTCCTCAACTCAGACGCTGCCCAGGCCAGACAGGCAGCTGGCAGGAGAGAGGGCAGGGCTTAGGACGGTGACTTATCGGGAGCCTGTCTCGACGGGACCGCAAATTGCCGCAGCTTCCAATTTCTTGAGAGAAGCAGAACCTCAGGTTTTTACATGAAATCTGCAAGTTTGTCAATATTGACTTTTAAATCAAATCTATTTAGAACCCAGTCCGGGCCACCCAGTAATCAAATTATGCCTAACAGTAGCTGGATTTGCTTCTAGAAGCTGCCAGCCTGTGGCCCTGGCCTCAAAGCAGGCTGAATACCCTCTAATCCCACATTGACTGTTGTGAGCACAACGTGGGCATCATAGATCTCTGAAAACTCCTCCTCCAGGATGCCTTCCCAGATTGCCACAGCCTACCAAGAATCCCCCTTCTGAGTTAGCCCTAGGCCTGGAGGTTCCTCCTGGCTTCCTTCTAGAACTCCCAACGGGGCAGCTAGGAGCTCAGATTCTCTTTTTCCGGTCTGGAGAGGGAGGAAAATAGAGGCAGAGCTTCTGAAACTCCTACTGTGTGCCAGGAACTACCCTGGACATTTTGGAGATCCATTTCTCCCACTCTTCAAGATTGGCCCTATGAGACCCACCTTACAGATGGGAAAACAGAGGCTCAGGGGCTGTGACTTGCTGTAAGCCACCTAGCTGGTAAGGGTGGCTTACAGCAAGTCACATCCAAGATGTTAAATAGAATTTAAACAGAGATATTCCCTGGGACATGAAGATATCAAGACCAATTGTCCACGTAACGCCTGACTAATCCCTAGCTCCCCGCAACATTCAGTGCTTGGCCAGATTTTATTTGATCACCTCCAGTGACAGGGAGCTCACTTCCTTCCAAGAAGGCACATTCCTTTGATCTCTAATACGTTTTTCATACCCACTAAATCAAAGGGAAAAGGACATTAAAAACCGCGGGGTGCCCCAAACAGGGCGCAGGAGAGAGCCAGGAGTTAGAACCCCCACCGAGGCTTTCAGATCCAGGTAAGCAACAGCCCGGCTGATAGGGTGGGGTTGCTCAGGGGCGAAAAAGATCCCAGGGTCTCAGTGGACGAGCTTCAAGCGCTTTCTCAGAACACAAGCGGGCAACCCCACCGGCCATCACACTCCAAGGGGAGTCCAGGGGAGGAAGGGGCTTTGGGACAATTTCTGGCAGAGGCCATGGGAAAGGCAGCAGGGGCTTGGGGCCGAGGGGATGGCGTCTCTGCAACTCCCCTCCTCACCCGCCCCTCCATGGCGCAGAGCCAGGAGGCAGCTTCAGTCAGGAGGCCGCTATTGTCTCACTGCAGGCGCAGAGCTGGGTCCCATTCAGGCCCTATTTTTGGCCCCCGGAGGAAGAGGAAAGAAAGCAAAGAAAAGACTTGCTGTTCTCTGGGGCAGCCTTCTCCCGGAAAGCCTCGCAGCCCTTGCTGGCTGGAGGGCGGTCTCCGTGGCATCAAAGGATCCTGCGCTTAAAGGGAGCTGGCAGGGGGCTGCGGCTCAGGGGACCCAGTGGGAGGCACAGGCGAGGCACACCACGCCCTTTACACACACTGGGCACTCCCTGATGGCGGCAACCCAGAGAAGCAGAGGCACAGCTTCCCCAGCCCCACCCAGAGTCCCTAAACATCCACCTGTGGTAGTAATAAAAAGACCTGCTCATCATGCCCAGAACCAAAACCCAAAGCAGTGTCTTACTTCACACCGACAACATTCCCGACCGGGGTGGAGGCGGGGACTGAAATGATGACGCTCATTTTATAAGTCAGGGAACTAAGGCTCCGGGAGCAGCATGACTGCTGAAATCATGAGCCGGTAACCACAGGCCTACTCCCATTCCCCGACCTGACGCCACCCCTTCCCTTCCTGCAGTCACCAACTCCAGCCTCTCTAGACTTCCAACCGGACACATCTCAGGGCATTCGCACGCACTTTTCCCTAAGGTAGCACATCCTTTCCAGGACCCTTCCTCTGACTGCCTCCTTCTCAGGTCTCAATCAAATGTCCCCTCCTCTGAGAAGCCTTCCGTGATCACCCAACCGCATCCATCGCTCTCTTCCATGGGACTTTGATTTGTTACCCTTACAGCACTGAACACTGATGTGACTCTGCGATCAGCTTACGTGTCATCCCTGGCTCAGCTTTACTGTCTCACCTATCTCCCTCACCACCGGCATCTCAGTACCTAGCACAGGGCCTGGTCCACAGAAGACGCCCGCGACTGCAGGATGAATAAATGAATGACTGAGGCAGAGCTGGGGCTCTAACCCAGGGCAGGCAGGCTCCACACCTGTTCTCAAAAGGAGCCATTCCTGATAGATCTGTAGAAGATCGAGAAGATCCAAGCCCGAAGTGCCACGCAGGCTACGTGAGGGGTGGGGAATGGGGTTCGAGCACTGAGCCACCTCCACTCCCCAGACTTTCACAGGAGCAGGAGCACGCACACCTCTACCCGGGTGCTTGGCCAGAGAAGGGTTTCCCAGACTGTGCGTAGCCTGGTAGGACCTGAAACAGTAGGCAAGCTCCCCTCTGCTTTCCTGATAAAGGCTCTGAGAAGTCCTGCAGCACAGAAGCCGGCGAGCCCGTGCCTTTCCTCTGCCCCTGGGGCCACAGCCAGTTTTAATGATGTCTGAGATTCCATCTGAACCTGTGAGCATGAACCTTGGATTTTCTCTCTACATTAAAGCAAAATTACCACCTCCAAGACCCTCGAAGGCCCATTCCTGTGGTTCAGCTCTAAGGGGTCCCAGGTAGCAGATCCGCCAATGAGAGTGGGTCACTTTCCCGTTGCTGCAAACGCCTAGCTCCTACCTGGGCTCCCCATGGGCTCTCCAAGATAGAGCAAGGAGGAGAAAGAGCCCGTGCCTATGGCCATGGGTCCTGGGGTCCAGCAAGCTGGGGGTGGGGGTTGTGCCAAGCACTGGTCCGCAGAGACTCAGGAGGGAGCTGGGGCAGGGAAGGGAGCCACGCCCAAGTGCAAACCGCAGGAGATGCGCTTGGCCTCCCACGCTTCCACTGCTGCTCTATGAGGCGGTATGATCATTCCCATTTTATAGCAGGGACACAGGGACACGGAGCTTGCCCAGAACACAGAGCTGGTAAAACTGGATCCAAAGGAGCGTGGTGCACTCCTTGCCTTGGGCTGCCTCCATTGTCCTGCATGGCACCGCGGGCCCTGCCCTGGCATTGACACGGAGAGTCAGCAGCAGCTACTCCATAGAGGGGGAAAGGGAGGCTCAGAGGGGCCGAGCCAGGGGCCCAAGCCTCAGGCCCAGGAACAGGGGCGGGGCCAGACCTTGCTGACTCCAATGCTCACTTGGTGTGCAAACACTACCTTCCTTCTTAGATCACAGTCACTACAGCTTCTGACTCCAGTTTCCCAAACCCAAGTGGAGGGACAGAGACAGGACCCTAGGGCATGCTGCCACCTGCTGCAGGGTCTCCATGAAGACGCACTGGCTGTCCTCCCTCTTCATGGCTGGTGAGGGTGTTGTACCGGTTCCAGCTCCCACCACCTCCAGCTAGGGCACCAGGATGCGGGCAGGGGGGACCGGGAGGACACAGCTGTGCACCTAGTACCATGGGTGCGCGCCCAGGTGGTAGAGCCCCCCACAGTAGTACAGCTGTGAGGAAGCTGTGCACAAGGGTTTCTTCCAGCCTCGCCCACTGCCCATGGCTCTAGGCAGGTGGGGGTCGGGGGAGTGCCGTGGGGTCGGGAACACCCCTATTCAGGTTCGAGCCTGTTGGATGAGGGAGAGCAAGGGGCCCAGAAGACTCGGGAGGTGGGTGTCCTGCCGCTCCTGACTTCTCCATCAGGCCCTCCCAGCTCACCCCCGTCCTCTGCAGCTGGGTTCCTCTTCCCCTCTGCCCCCTCCCATCCAGCCCACTGAGCTATTTACACATGGACAGGAGGCTCCGAAATGCATTCATGACATTCATGGTGGAAGTTCCTTGGAAGAACCTTGCCAGTCGGCCAGGCTAGGAAGAGGGTGTCTAGATGGAGGCAGCACCTGCCCACAGGCATGGCCTGATGCAGCTAGAGCGACCCACATGTCGCTTAGAGACTTAACTAAGGGGAACGTGGGAATTGGGTGCCCATCTCCCCCAAGGCTAGCAAAGCTCGGGGCCGGAAGGAGCCGTGAAGAGGAGCCCCATGCACTGCCCAAGTTGCCTCTGCAACTCCCCTGCCACACTTGAACACCTACACTTGAACAGAGATGGGGAACTCACTACCTGTCATGGGAATGGCCATCTGTGGTATGATGGGGAGAAGCCCGGGCTAAGAGGCAGGAGACTGGGTTCAGGCTCTGCCACTGACTGCTCCGAGCCCTAGGGCCTGATTCCTCATCTGTGACATGTGGATAAAGTTCCAAGTCTTAGAGGGCTGGCAGCACTCACGATTGAATGAGGGTCTTTGTAGCCAGGGAAGTGTGTGCCCCAGGGGTGGGGGTTTGGGCTGTGAGTCGCCCCTGAACTGTTTGGCCTGTGCCCAGATAATGACACAGCAGAGGAGCAGTGGGCAAGAGGGCACAGGGCTGAGATGAGTCAGGGGCCCCGGCCAGCCCCTGGCCCCGGCCAGCCCCGGCCAGACCCCTAGCATCTGTCACCATCGAGACAGGTGGGTCTGGGCAGTTGTCTGACCCCTGCCACAGGGTTCGAGACCCAGGGTGCCAGCCACTGAGCCACGCCCTGAGCCCCAGACTCAGCCAAGGACCCAGAAGGGGTCAGCTGCTCAGCCTAGCTCCCAGGGGCCACGGGAGCTCACCCAGCAGAGAAGTAACCACAGCACAGTGCTGCCCCAGGAAACCAGCTCCCTGGAACCCAGGTCTCCTCTCCAGGGCCAGTGCTGGGGCCTCTGGTCCCCGGACAGGCCAGCCGTTCTGTTGGTAATGGCTCCAGCCCAGCTCCCCAGGCCCAGGGTCACTTCAACTCACTCCAAAACCTGAGTTGGGCCTCAGGTCTTAAGGAAAGGAGCCCCAGGCTGGACAATGCCTCGAGCCAGCAGATCAAGACCCCAGTAATGGGCGTATCCAAAGGGGAAGCTGTCACAGGATTGGTGGTTTTCCCAGTAACATCTTGGGAGGATGGTGCCATTGTTCTGGACAAACGCGCTCTAAGAACAAGGCTTGGTCATGGCTCAGAAGGGACAATGGCAACAGCACTTGAGGTGTGCCTGGCCCTGCACTCAGCACTTAAAATCTAGAGGCTCACGTAACCCCCTCAAGGTGCCGTTACCATATTCATTTTTACAGTTAGGAACATGAGGTGCAGAGAGGTTAATATACCTGTCCCAGGTCACACAGCCAGCGGAGCTGGGACAGAATCAGGCAGCCCCAGAGCCTATACCCCTAACAGCCCACCTCGTGCTGCCTCTCCCAGGAGGTGGCCTGCCTGGGGGATGGGGAGGCAAAAGTCTGGGACAGCTGGGAACAGGGTCTACGTCTCATGAGCCCCTACAACGTGTGGCAATCTCAGTTCATCCCCACAGGGTCGCATTTAGATATCAGAGACTTTCATAGCCCAAGTAACGAAGTTTCGAGAAATTTCTGCCACTTGCTCAAAGTCACTTTTAGAGGATTTGAACCTAACTCAACGACCCCATGATCCTGAAGATCAAACCTTGAGCTGAGGTTTAGACAGGACCTAGCATGGTGCCAGGTACGTACTTTGCAGCCATTTGTCACCCCAAATTTCACAGCACCCCTGCAAAGCGGTGGTAACGTTATCTCCATTTACAGACAGGGAAACGGGTCCGGAGAAGCTGGGATCTTTGGCAGAGGAATGTGAGTCTCCACAGCTCCTCCCCAAAGTCAGCTTTCCCCCGTGGGCCTCGAGCATCCAGGCTGGGGGGACTGGGAGGAGGAGACCTGGAGGCAAGAGGGCCGGGAGGCGGCAGAGGCGGCTTTCTGTCTCGCTGTCCCCCGTTTCGGAGTCGGTGGCAGTGGCCTTGAGCCTGGGAAGCCAGGCTGGAGCCATTCACCGCAGCGCTTCTCAGCCTGCCAGGGCTGGGCTGGCTCTTGGACAGTGAGGCCATCTCCCCCGCCATGCCATCTCCCACTAATGCAGAAAGGCCTGTCCACCGGTGCCTGGAAGCATGCCAGCTCCCCGGCACTGAGCTTTTATCTCTGCCTGGAGCTGCCAAGCATACCACGATCTGCCTGAACCTGCGGCAGGCGCCAGCTCGGGAGCCCGACGCCCACCACGATGCCCTCCTCAGCAAAGCGCGAGTCAGGCTGGAGGTGGGTAAGCGAGCGCCGCTGGCGTCCAGGGGGCCGCAGCTCTCCCAGGAGTAGCCGGGGCAGGAAGAAGTGCTCATAGTTATTACAGGTTAGCTCTGGGCCTCAGTATACCCATCTGTCCAACAGAAGAGGTAATGAGAAAGACCTGACACTCCCACGGGGCAGGCGCTGCCCTATAAACTTTCCTATATCAACTCGCTTCAGGCTCGTAACAGCCTCTGAAGCAGGTGTGATTGTGATCCAGTTTACAGATGAGGAAACTGAGGCATGGGCCCGTGTTCACACAACCAGAGAGAAACAAAGTCGAGATTCTCCCTGAGCAAGCCGGCCTCACCGTCTCCATGGGCCTTGTCACCCGCCAGGCGCGTAGATTTGGAAGTGACAGGGGCGGGCTTCGAGACATGGGCATGTGCCCGGCTGAGGAGCCCCTCCCCACCAAATTCTGGAGCCCAAATTCTGGATCCCCAAAGATGTGGGCTTGCTCACTGGGTAAGCCTCCCTTGCCTCAATGTCCTCATCTGAAAAGTGGGTGTGGTGTGCAAGGCACTGAGCCCAGGGCCTGGCAGAGTCTGAGGTCAGGAAAGGTCCAGGATTGCTCCTGTCCAGGCTGAGCCACCAGGGAACCAGGGAGAGTTTAGGGCTTAGCCGATCTCCTGCCAGGGCAGGCTGGCATGGGGCAGTAGTCAGAAAAAAACATGTGTCTCCTCCTCCTTCCCCACCCTCGGCCCCTCTACCCAGCAGTCCAGGCCTGAGCCCAGAATCTACAGGGCTCCCCTGGGGGCCTCCAGGAGCCCCAGATGGGGCACCACAGACAGGAGGAGAGGCAGGGTCTCAGCTGAGTGACGGCTCAGGAGAAAGCAGGCCTGGGAGACTGAGGGCCCCACCCCACCCGGTTTGAGAGACCCCTTTGTGCCAGCCCGCCCAGCCCCCATTTGCCATCTGCCCTGACTGCTGGGTTTGCTCACATGATGCCCCCATCTGCTGTGAGTCAGAAGGCGGGGTTCACAGGGCCACCCCCAGCATGGGGACAGGGGCTGAGCCCTGCTCAGGCTCCAGTCTGGGAAGAGGTGATGCTGGGGTTTGAGGCTCTGTTGTCACGCTTCCTTGTCTTCCCTTCATCCACCCAACTGCCCCATGGCCTCCTCCGTGGCCTCCCTGGGAGCCCTGCCACATGGAAGCCCATTGCACAGCTCCCCAGGCCACACTACACACAGCTTTTGTGCAGGATGGAGGGACCCGCATCCCAGCCGGCTGGAGGACAGTCCACAGTGCCCCCTCCATGGCTGTCCTGCCCACATCCCATGCCTACCTTTGTCATTCGGGGCCCTGCCAGGAGGCCAACCCCCACAGCAATCCTGCCACAGCTCTGCCACCTCTCTTGCCCTTCTCTTCCACTGGGCACCCCCTCCCCCTCGTCTCCCTCACACGTGAAACTACCCCCGAGCTCACGCCTTTACCCAGCAGCCAGAGACTGGGACTGCCAGGCCCGCCTCACACTGCAAACCCATCCTGCCCTCTCCGTCCTGCTGGGTTTGCAGCCTGGCTCCCCAGCCCCACAGAGCACCCACCTGGTGAGTCCTCCCACCTCTTGTTCCTCCCCCAGATCAGATTGGGACCTGCTGTCCTGGCTCATCAAGTCCCATGAAATGACCCACGCCAGGTGTCCGGTGTTGCCCTCCACGTGGTCCCCAGCTTGTATTGGTCCCCAGATGCTTTCCTACATAGTTTCCTCCACTTGGACTCCCCCGACAGTGCTCATACGGACATCAGCTCCTTCCCCGCCCGCCGTCTCCCAAGCCCAGCCTCAGAGCCGCCTGCAGAGCCTCCCCGGTCCTCTTCCCTGGCCCTCTGTTAGCCCGCTCATCTCACGCCTCCATCTCACCTCCTGTTTTGTTTGTGTCCCTGACAAAAGGAAGTGTCACTTCAGGCTGACTGGCCCCTGCCCAGTGGCCCAGGCCGGGACACAGCCTGTCCGTCACAGACCACACATGGAGCGCTCTGTCACCCTGACACCCTCAGAGCCAAGCCCCCCAGGCCTGCAGGAGCCAGGGCAGCTGCGATCACCCCACACACCCATTTAGCAGCTGAGCTCCTGAGGCCAGAAGAGAGGAAGGGCAGGGGCCATGGCGATGCTGTGACCGAGGTGGGTCCATATCTCAGGTCCCTACAGCAAAGAAGGGGTCAGATCTGGCCCTAAGAGCTCATCCCACACCTGGATGTTGGCAGAAAGGATCCCCAACAGGACCCCTGCCTGGGCTCTGGAGAGCCAGCGTGGCAGCCCATGGCCGTTATTGCCCAGAGATGCCCCTTCTCACACAGTCTCTGACCCCAAGGAGCCAACGTGCTGCCAGGGTTACCCTCTGGGAGGGGCAGGGGACTTGGTTCTGGGTTTGGACCACTCACGAGTTCTGAGACATCTTATTTGCCTCACTCACGACCACGTTCCCAGCAGAGTACAGAGTGCACAGTAAGCACTCAATAAACGCTTCTATAAATAACTTCTTAGTCCGCTGAAGGAGCTACAAAGGTTATTTCTACCCAGCCAGCGGACCCCAGGCCACCGCTGCTCCACGTTGGGATGGGACGCCTTGACGCATCCCCTCGTCCCCGCTCCGTAAAATGAGCACCAGGCCCATCCAAGTTGGGCACTGGGAGACCCCAACTCTACCACACAAGGGAGGCGGGTTGGGGAACGGGGAGGACAGGAACCATCAGCTTCCTACACGCCTCTAACCACCGAGGGGCCCAGGGTGGGAAGCCCTATCAGTCCCGGGCAGCCGGAGCCCTCAGGTCTGGTGGCGATGGGCAGGGTGTTCAGCCGGCAGCCTGCACTTCCCCATCTGCCTATCACCGGTTCCAGGACTCTCAATGTTCAGAGACCCTGCGGGACCACCTCCTCCCAAAGCTGGCTTTGGTGATGCAGAGCACGGCGGCCCCTGGCTCAGTGGGGACCCCGGACCCAGCCCCAGGGACAGCTATAGGAAAGCTGCCCTCAGGAGTCCCCTCAAACACCGCCTCCTCCCTGGGCTTGGTTCCTGCCTTTCCATCCCTGGATGTGCTCGGTGACTTTGGGCAAGCTGCCTGCCCTCCCGGAGCCTCGGTTCTCCCATCTGGACAGTGGGAGCACTGATCTCACAGCCCAGAGAGCAGACCCAGTGACTGGACCACTCTGAGCCTCAGTTTCCCCAGGTACAAAATGCCTGGCAGCCCCAAGAGGGCTCCCTTGGGCCCCAGCCCCTTCCCAGGCATCTCCTTGTTGATCCATCCCCACTCTAGAGACCCCGCCAGAGCCATGCTGATCTGGGCTACATTCCACCAAGATACCAAGACCCTCCAGTTCCCCATTTCACCACCACCCCTACCCACTACCGCCCAGCAGTCACACGTGCAGTCATGGACACACCCACACTCACACACTATTCCTCTTCCCCCCCTGCTGTCCAGCCCTTGTTTGGGTACCTGCTGCCAGGTGGAGGGTCCTGCACAGGGCCGGGCGGCCGGACCACCTCTCAGGATCCACCCCCAGAGGCTAAACCTGCCAGCCCTGGTCCCGGCTGCATGCAGAGTGAGCTGGAGAGCGTGGGAGGCTCCCAGCCCATCTCCTGCGGCAGGGCAGGGCGGGCAGCAGCCAGTGCGAAGAAGGAGGAATGGGTGTGTTTGCTGGGAGACACCCCCCTCCTGCCCCAGCTGGGCTCCTCCCTCCTCCCTGAGCTCGGCTGGGGATGACGGAGGATATTTGTGAGTCATGGATTTCTCAGAGGGAGACCAGGAGGGGGCAGGGCTGAGAGCGCTGAGGCAGTGACCCTGGGGGATGCCCATGACTCAGCGCCAGCAAGGGGGCACCTCAGCCTTACCCCTCATCCAGGCAGACAGGTGCCAGGCTTCAGGGACAGGCAGGGACCAGGGATCACTCTGCTTCCTCATCCTCCATCTGTTGCTTCCCCAGGGCCAGTCTCCCCAAAGTTCCCGCAGAGAGGTCAGGGTTGCCGCAGCAACAGGGCCCTTGGATGCTGTCCAACCACCCCCCAGGTCAAGGCGACAACTGCCCCTTCCTGAAGGAGAGTCCAGCCTCCTTGGCAGCCGACGGGAGCTGGTGCTGACCGGCAGAGCGGAAGGCAGCTGGGAGGGAGAGGGTGACAGGCAGCCGGGCAGGAGGCCAGCCAGGCCATGCGAGACTGACCGGCTGACCCACGTCCCCTCTGCACCGTGACCCGCCTCCCCTCTCAGTGCTCTTCAAGCACTCAGTTTCAACATCCCAAGTCATTCTGGATTCTGAGACCCCAGGGGCTTCTGGAAACTGCCTCCTTTAATGCATCTGCTGAGCCAAAGGGGAAACTGAGGCTCAGGTGAAGAGCCATTCCCAGTGGCCTCAAAAGCTCAGAGAAGTGTGGAAATTGGCTATGCCCCATCTCCCTTCTGGTCATTCCTCTGTCAGCAGCGCCTCCCACTGCTACGGTTCAGTGTCATTCTGGGTCCGGAGGCTTTGGATAACTCACACTCCCTGCAGAGATTCCCGTCTGCCCTCCTCGGAGCAAAGAGGATAGACGATTCCTCCGTCAGAAGTGCTGGGAGGATTTCACGATGTCAGAAGGGTGAGTGGCAACAATCACAGTAATTACACTGGCTGCCCACCGTCTGCATTCCAGCTCCAGAGCGCCCCGGCAGTGGAGAGGAGTCAAACCTGCCGCTGAGACCAGCGCCCGGTACTTGCCAAGCCCTCAGTAAATATTCCCTGTGAATGTGGGATGAAGAAAAGGGGAGCATAAGGCAGAGACACGAAGCTCAGAGATGTGAATTTACCTGCCCAAGATCACACAGCAGGGAGGTGCCAGAGTTGGAAAGACTGGGGCGCAGGTGGTCTGGCTCCATGGCCGGTCTCCTAACCACTCAGCAAGCCAGCTCCCCAGGCCTCAGCGTGGGGCCTGCAGGCATGGATGCTCGGGGAATTTGAGATTCCTTCTCTCTGGCAGGGATCTGCATTCTAAACATGGGGGCCTGGAAAAGCTTCCCGATGCCACGATGCCACGTAGAGGCAGAATGAATGGAGGGCCTCGGGCAGCCTAGGAGCCCAGGCTGCACCAGGAGACCTGTACCCCTCACCCGCCTGCCTGAAATCAAGCTGCAGAAAGGAAGGGCCACAGAGCCCGCCTGTGGGGTGCAGGGAGGCCACAAGGCCAGAGCTTCCGGAAAACAGTGCCAAGCTCCCCCCCTCGCGGCCCCCAGTCCAGGCTGTGGGCCAATGCCTGGGGCAGGCAAGCACAGCGGACACTGCACCTATGTCAGGCCCGCCGCCCCTCCCAGGGCTGCAGTAGGTACTCCCTTATTGCCAGGGCAGGAGGGGCCAGCCTACACTGGGGGGCCTGCTAACGAGGGAGGATGAGTGAGTTATTCAGAGGAAGATTGGGAGTCCGAGGCATATCACCACTCCAGCCTCAGCTTCCCCAAGGTCAGTCCTTCAGGGCCTGACCAATTAGTACCTGGGGTAGCCTCAGCTATTTCCCAGGGACCAGGGCCGCAGGGCAGCTGTCCCCCCGCCGCCCACCCCCCCACCACACACACGCCCCATGGAGGGTGCCGACCAGAAGGGGACAGATGGAGAGTTGAAGGCGTCACTCTCTCTGCAGATGGCTGGAGGGAGTACAGAGCCAGCTGCCACTCTGGCCACAGAGGAGAGGCCTACAGGGCCACCTGGCCAGGCAGGAGTTAGCTGCCCCGCTCTGCCTACCCCTCTCACCATCAGGCTACGTGCCCGGGGCAGGCAGGTGGGGCAGCAGGGGGACAAGCCTGGCTCTCATGGCAGTGACACCCGGAGTTAGTAATCGGCATCCAAGGGGGCTCTGGGAGTCAAAGGGAGAAAGTCAATGAATTATTAAACACAACACTAGTTATGAGCACCGATAACAGGACTAATAATAACTGCTATGTCTCGAGGTTTTATGGTGTAAGATGCTCTGCTTTTGCGGATCATTCTCATTTTATTCACGCACCCCTGTGGGCTGGATACCACTGGTATGTGAGAGGCGGTCAGAGACATGAAGTAACTTAGTCAAGCTCACACAGCCTGGACCTCGCTGGCCTCCAGGTGTCTCGCAACAGTCTATCTCCACTTTCCAGAAGGGGAACCGAGGTACAGGGAGGGCTACCCACACCTTTCTGTAACAAAGCCAGGATCTGAACTGAGCGTGTGGACCCCAGAGCCCCTGCTGAGCCTTGAAGGAGAAGAAGGGGGCTTTGATAAACAGACAGCAGCAGGAAGGGCATCCCAGGCTGAGGGAACAGCATTGGCTGAGGGGGAGAGGCAGGATGTGGAGCCTTTCTTGGAAGGAAGTGGGACCTTTCTCGGAAAGAAGTGAGAGCAGGGGGCAGATTCTGGAAGATTTTGAAAATGTGGGCCGGGCACGGTGGCTCAAGCCTGTAATCCCAGCACTTTGGGAGGCCGAGGCGGGTGGATCACGAGGTCGAGAGATTGAGACCATCCTGGTCAACATGGTGAAACCCCGTCTCTACTAAAAATACAAAAAATTAGCTGGGCATGGTGGCGCGTGCCTGTAGTCCCAACTACTCAGGAGGCTGAGGCAGGAGAATTGCCTGAACCCAGGAGGCAGAGGCTGCGGTGAGCCGAGATCGCGCCATTGCACTCCAGCCTGGGTAACAAGAGCGAAACTCCGTCTCAAAAAAAAAAAAAAGAAAGAAAGAAAGAAAGAAAAAAAAAAGAAAATGTGGAGTTTTGGCTTCAATCAAAGGCACTGGGGAGCCAGAGAAGGTGTTTGGGTAGGAGAGACCTGATTAGCCCTCAAAATGTGGTCTTCAGACCTACAGATAGCCTGAGACCTGCTGAATCTGAATGGGTGTTTTAATAGGATCCCCAGGGGGTTCCAGAATTGGAGGCGTGAGAAGCCCTGGTCTGGACTCTAGGGACTTGTATCAGCAAGGATGCGGAGGAGTGGGGTGGGGAGTCAGGTCGGGGTGGGGGAAAGTCAGGTCCAGGTGGCGGGGAGTCAGGTCCGGGTGGGGGGGAAGTCAGGTCCGGGTGGGGGGGAGTCAGGTCTGGGTTGGGGGGAGTCAGGTCCGGGTGGGGGGAAGTCAGGTCTGGGTTGTGGGGAGTCAGATTCGGGTGGGGGGGAGTCAGGTCTGGGTGGGGGGTAGTCAGGTCCGGGGAAGTCAGGTCGAGGTGGGGCCTTGAAGGCAACAGACAAGGGGAAGGGCTGGGGAGGAGACTTTGGTCCCAGAGACCAAGAAAAGGGCTGAAACACCCTACCCCCCACCACCACAACCCGACAAGTGAAGGTGGGGACAGAGGAGAGGAAGAAGATGTTGGAAACGTCCCTGAAGCATTGGGGGCACAGGATGGGGTGCAGATCCGGAGGGCAAGGAAGAGACTGCCCTTGTGTGCAGTTGACAGGGGTAGCTCTGTGGCATGTGGGTCCCCCCTGCTTCCCAAGGCAGCTGGAAACACGTCAGTGGGGCTCAGGAGTGAGGGACTAGGGTCCCCAGGCCCACAGAAGATCATGGCTGGCAACAGAGTCCAGAGATGGTATAGGGAGAAAGAAATCTGAAGATGCAGGAGCACTTCGTTTTGAGGGGTGGAGGAGAGCGGCTCTGCTGCTCCCCCTCTCTGAGCCTGGGGTCTCTGATCACAGACTCAGAACTCGGGTTCAGGTCAACTGGCTTCTACTCCCAGCTGGCCAGCTGGATGACATGGGAAAGCATCTCTCCATCCATTTATCTCCTCACCTGCCAAGTGGAGACCAAAATAGCACCTCCTATTGGGCCAATTAAATGAGGCCACGGGGTAAATCTTGCAGCCCAGGCCTGGCAGAGAATGGGCACTGCTGATGTGTTGGCCAGGACACTGGTATTCAGAGCAGCCTGCAGAGGAGGCAGAGAGGGAGCTGCCAGGGGAGTAGAAGGAGATCTTCAAGGACACGAGGGCCCCAGAACAGGGCGAAGAGGCTGGGGCAACCTTACTGTCTGCGGTGACTGAGGCCTGGGGAAGTAGGAAGACATGGTGGGGCTGGGAGGGTTCGGAGGAGGTCTTCAGCCCCTTGTTCCAGCTCTAACCCTCCAGCCAGAGCAGCAGCATTCAGTGGGAACCAGCCTAGCAAATAGTGAAGAGCTGTCCCCACCTGTGCAATGGCCAGGCAACCTCTGTCTGCTCAGAAGTGGGTTTTTTTGTGTGTTGTTTTCCAGGCAGGGTCTCGCTCGGTTGCCCTTGCTGGAATGTAGTGATGCAATCACAGCTCTCTACAGCCTCAATCTCCTGGGCTCAAACGATCCTCCCACCTCAGCTTTCCAAGTAGCTAGGACTGGAGGCATGCTCCACCACACAGGCTAATTTTTGTATTTTTTTGAGAGACGGAGTCTCACTACATTGCCCACACTTGCTACAATGCCACTCTTGAACTCCTGAGCTCAAGTGATCCTCCCACTGTGGCCTCCCAGAATGCTGGGATTCCAGGTGTGAGCCACTGCGCCCAGCCTCAGAGTTGGGTATTTTTCAGACAAGAGCAGTTCCATCCAGGCTTCTCCCCTTGCAAGCCGAGTGACCGTATAAACCATGGAGCACAATGCCTGGCACACAGTAGGTGCTCAATAAATCTTAGCCAACATCATTAGTATTATCATAAAGTCCACATGGATGCCAAAGGCCCAGCACTCCACCAATTGCAGTTTGCAGAGGCCTTTCACATCTACTACCTCCTCTACAAAACTGAGCATGTGGAAGGAAGGGAGAGCAGGGGGCAGATTCTGATCATTCCCATTTAGCAGAGGTAAAAACTGAGGCTCAGAGAGAGGACCTTCCCAAAGCCCCACAGCAAGTCAGAAACAAATTCAGGACCCGATCTCAGACCACGTGTTTTAATGGCCAGTGCTCCCAGCCACCTCCCTGCGCTTTCCTGTGGGAAAACTTCCTGAACACAGGCGCGGGGTACCCATGATAACACCATCTCCCATCACACCCGCCCCAGGGCCCAGCAGGGATTGCGGCGCACATGTGACTCAGCCGCCTTCACAAAGGGAGCTGTGTGTCTGGTTCCCTAAGCCTGCCTCCCCCACCCACTACCCATCCCCCAGTCGGGAAAAAGCAGGGAGCCTGGCCTAGCCACGATGCGGGGGAAGCAAGGTCATCCTCACCGCTAAAACAGGACAAATCTAATGGCGCTTCAGGTCCAGCCTTGGGATAAAAGAGGTTGGTGCCAGCTCGGACGATAGGATGAAAGGCCGGGCACACAGGAGGGGCGAGCATGGCCAGGTCCAAGTCTATTTTCTGAGACCTTATTTGGAGCTCCGAGGACAGACTCCACCTAGCTGGCTCCCTTGGTGGGTGGAGCCTGGTCAGGTGCTCCGCCCATGTTTAAGCTGCATCTGGTTTCAAAGCTCTGGGGCTTGTGGTCAGGGCTTGAGGCCCTCCCCGGGTGCCAGCCGGGCTCCCATGTCCACACCTGGCTGCAGCACTGGCCTCTCTCCACCCTGCCCCTGAAGGTTGCAGACGTGGAGCAGGTGGATTCCTGTTGAGCACTTATCCTGTGCCAGGCAGGTGATGCATTTTCCCCCACATGGGATTGCCCATTTGCAAGAAAAGACTGAGGCTCAGAGACGGAAAGGGGCTGACTCAAGATCATACAGGATTAGAGCCCAGAGTTGCCTTATTTGAATCCTGTTTTCCCCCCTCCATACCCTCTTCTTAGTTCCAATGGCATCTTGACCACATGCCAACAAGAAATGACCTTGGGCTCAATGCAGACAGACGTTCTCCCTCCCCCAGGGTCACCCTGTCCCTCCCTGCCGGGAAAAGGTTACTGCAGAATGCAGTTCTTTAGGGTTCAGGCTGGCTGGGCCTCCAAGGCCCACCCCTGCCTGCTGACCTCCCCAGCGGGGAAGGCACGCTTGGGTGCCCCAATGCCCGAGATAGAAGGTAGACGTCGTGGCCACCCGTTCTTCCTAAGCATGACGGAATGTCTGACCTTTTGCCTAGCCTCCCAGGAGCACTTGGCAGGAAGGTCAGATCCAGCCAGAACAGGTCATTCTGGCCAAATCCCTGCCCCTCCAGCCTTCAAAAGCCCCTGAGCCCAGAGCAAGGCTGGGCTACCTCTAACAAGCCCTTCCTCACCCAATCACATGCCTCCCATGATCGTAGGTCCCTCTTGCGGTGTACATGACTGGGCATCCAGGGGCCTGGGTTCTTGGGTAAGACTCTACGCATCCCTGGATGTCACGGTGCCCTCTGCAGCTCAGGGAATTGGAACCAGAAGCACAGCCCCTCCTCCGAGTGTGGCTCCTGGGAGGACCCCTGCCCGATGCCTGGCTAGAGGCAGCCTTGTCTTGGGGAGCCCCAGTGGTTGGGAGGCTCCAAACTGCCCATCGCTCCACCTAGACTCCACCCAGGATCACCCTAAACCGCTCCAAATAGCCAACTGTGAGATTTTGCATCAAATTGTCCAGATTCGAGCTGTCTGTGCCTCAGTATCCTCACGTGTAAAATCGGGCTATCAGCCTATCTTAGAGGACCTCTGTCACTGCCACTGCTGTATCTTAGGTTTAGATATGGGATCCCCACTCTCTTTCAAGAGACGGGGTCCTGCTCCGTTGCCCAGGCTGGAGTGCAGTGGTGCGATCAGAGCTCCCTGCAGCCTCAATGCCTGAGCTCACAGGATCCTCCCACCTCAGCCTGACGAGGAGCTGGGATTACAGGTGGGCCACCACGCCCAGCTTGGGTTCTCTTTTAAAATCCAAATTCCCCCTGTGGAGAGCATCAGAAGAGGCTTCTGACTCCTCTGTAGACACCTCCCTTCCTGAACTTGGGGTCCCAGCTGTGGCATGGGGTCACCAGCACCCCCTTACCTCAAGGCCACATCCCAGCTGCTGCTCTTGCCTCTAAAATTGTGCCTCTGCCATCAGCAGCTCTCTTGGCCCTGGCCTGTGAGGTCTGAGTGGCAGCTGCTTGGATGCCAGGCCTGGGTCAGGTGCCTCTGGTCAGGCAGTGAGGCATTGTCGCTCCTGTGCCAAGGGAGGCAAATGAGGCTCAGAGAGGTTTAGTAACTAACCACAAGGCGGCACAGCAGTGTGCAAAGGTGGCAGTACTTGCTCCATCTCGAGGAGGGCAGTGTATCATCTCACTCGATGCCAGTGTCCCCAGATGTCGGCGTTGATCTCCCCGTGCACCCCACCTCCACTCCGACTCCCTCTGCATGTTAACACCCCATCAGTGCCCAGCACAGAATGTGTTAAGGTGTTGGCTACAAGAGACCTCCCACTGGGAGGATCATAAAGAGGGTGCCTCTGTTTCCTCACCTGGAAACCAGGGCTGCCATCACCTCTCTTGGTAAAATAAAGAGCTGCAGTTGAAACTACTTTGTGGAAAGCCCACGGAGCGCCCAGCCCCCCAACACCTCCCAGAAATGCCGCCTTCCACATGTGCCATGCCCAGCAGCCAGAAGCCCCTGGGGTCTCCCCCTAAGTGCTGGGGCACAGATGGCTCAGAACGAGTAATGGAGTCATGATGACAGCCACTCATTAGCAGGGGCTGCCTAATTAACAGAGGGAATGTGGGGGGCCCATTTGCTGCCCACACGTCCCAGGGAGCCAAGTTGGTAGAGCAGGCACGGCGCCAGCAACCCCCTCCCCTTCCGCAACTCCAGACACCCACCTCTGGCTGGCGTGTGCGGCCCATGAGACCAGGGGAGGGGCCTACTTCTGCAGTTTCTGGGTTTATAGACCACTGCCCCTGCCCCTCCTTCATGGAACAGACAGGGAAACAGGCCCGGAGGGAAAGGGAGCCTGGCCCAGGGTCCCACAGGAGGCAGTGGCAGGGCCGGGCCCTTTCTTCCACGACAGTTCCCTGTTCCAAAGAGTCCTCAGCCACCATTGAGGAGCCTGGCCCAGAGGAGACAAGCAGCTGGTGAAGGGAGGGACCCTTTGAGGTTCCCCTCCTGCCTCTTACAGCCAGGGCAGGGAGGGCCGTGCTGGTGGGTGCAGGGAGCTGGGGGCAGCAGGGGGACCCTCTGCTGGCCGCTGGCTGGGCACGCCCCCAGGCCTGCACCCCGATCCTTCCACTTGGCTTGCCAGGGGAGCTGGCCTTCTTCCCCCAAGTCAAAAGTCAAAAGACCCGACCTGGGCCAACCTGCTCCCAAACCGGTTTCTGTGGGATGCCAGGAGGAAGCGGCTCAGGGCACTGGGGAAGGCAGGCCGGAGGCTTCGGGTCCTGCTGCCTGCCTCCCGTCCACGCTCAGGGTCCACGGCGTCACCCTGGCCCCGCGTCCTGCAGCATCCTCCTCTGGACGCCGGGGACACACCTCACACCTGCTAGTGTCCGGGTGCTAGGATGGCCATCACGCCAGCATGCCCGGCCACGCTGTGGGAGGCAGGGGGTAACCCCAGAACAGCCAGGGCCTCCACAGAGAGACACCCGGTACCCTGCACAGGCCGAGGGCCAGGCCACACACACCGGGACCCTCAGGGCATTGAACTAGACCTGAGGGGCACCAAGGTCAAGAGAAACGGGCTGTCTGCGGCGCCCCACTTACCCTTCCCACCCCGTGGCCCACCCGCCTCTTACCTCCAGGTCTGGGCAGGTCCCTCACTGCCCTGCGGAGCTTGTGTGGTCTGCTCCTCCCCCTCTGCCTCCTCCAGGGCCGCAGGCACCCAGTCTGAGCTTGTCTGGGCTGGCGGGCAGCCCCAGGTGAGGCTCCGCCTGCTGTCTCGCCCCATTTCCGGCTGCCCTGCAGCCACTGAAGCCGCCACCCTCTCTTATTCCCAGGTATCCTTGCAGGGACCAACCTGGCCCTTGGGTGCTGAGTCCCCCCACCCCTCGCCTCTCTCCCGGGAAGCAGGGGCTGCTGGATGAGGCTGGGGGAGTCCTTGGTGTCTCTGGGTCTCAGCGGCCCCCCAGGGCTGTTGGGAAATGCTGCCCCTCATTCGTAATCTGCCAACTCTTTGTGAGTTTCTTCCTGCCTCCTCCCTCCGTCCAGGCCCCGCCTGAATCCGGGGCCCAGACTCACCTGCCTGTGATAAAAACAGGCCCTAGCCAGCAGCTGGTGGGGTCGGGAGGCCGAGGCGAGGGGGATGGGGAGTCCTGCTCATTCTGCTGAGTGTCCAGCCTCCTGCAGAACGCCGGACAGAGGGAGAACTGAGATAGGCAAAAGGCAGGGCTGGAGGTCTCTTCCCAGAAAGGGCACAGCGGCCCCTGCTCCAGGCATCCTGGGAGGGTCCCCAGAGGACAGAGTCTTCCAGGCAGGCCCTGGCCTAGTCGCCCCTAACCCTGCCTTTCCCGCCCCGTCTCACCCTTCACTCCTTGTCTCAGTCCCGCAATTCTCAAGGGGAAGCTTCTCAAGTTCTCACACCAGGCACCCCTTGTCTGGTGCTTTCTGACTCCTACCTCACATCCGCAACATTGAGAACACAGAGCCCCACCCCACCTTCTAGAAGCCATCCAGGCGATTGCTCATTTCTTCTACAGAGTCTCTATCAGGTGCCGCTGTGGGTCACGCCTGGTGCTGGTGCGAGGCGCTGCCTGCACCCAAATGCACCTTCCCTCACCTCCCCTCACCTGGTTTCCCCCACGGTCCCCCAGGCTCCCCCTCGGCTGGGACCAATCCCCAGGTGTCGGAATTCTTTCCTTCTTGATCTGTGTGCCCTGCCAGAGCACCAAACCCAAGAACCAGCACGGGGCCTGGGATGGAGAAATTCTGGGTGACTGACGTGTGGAAGTGTGGGAAGAAAGCACAGACGGCGGATGGATGGAAGTGTGGGCAGGCGGGGGTGCGTCATGCCCTCAGCCAGTGTCTGTTGAGGGCCTGCTGGGCACCAGGCCCTATGCCAGGCATGGGGGATCCTGCAGCCAAGAAAACACAGAAACCTTTGCCCTCTTAGAACTGCGGAGAGAAAAACAAGAAATGAATAAGCAAATAAGTATTAAATAGGTCCAGTGGCAGCTGGACACAGTGGCACACCCCTATAATTCCAGGGCTTTGGGAGGCTGAGGCAGGGGGATCACCTAAGGTCAGGAGTTCGAGAGCAGCCTAGCCAGCATGGTGAAACCCTGTCTCTACTAAAACTACAAAAATTAGCTGGGTGTGGTGGCGTGAGCCTGTAATCCCAGCTGCTCAGGAGGCTGAGCCACCTGAGCCACCTGAGCCACCTGAGCCACCTGAGCCTGGGAGGCAGAGGTTGCAGTGAGCAAAGATTGCAACACCGCACTCCGGCCTGGGCAACAGAGTGAGACTCTGTCTCAAACAAACAAATAAATAAATAAATTCAGTGCTAAGAATTATGGAGCAAAATTAAGCCAGGAAACGGGAAAGAGTGGTGGAAGTGGGGTGGGGCAGCTGAGATGCTATCTGGGAAGAAACACATAAACACAGGCTGAATGCAGTGAGGAAAGGGACCTTTGAGATGTCCCCTGAGGCCAGGGCTTCGTGTTTAAGGAGCAAGGAGGAGGAGGCCGGCTCAATTCTGTGTCTGAACAAAGGATCCGAGGTAGAGATGAGACGCAGGCGGTGAAGCAGGGATGGGTGGACAGACGGTCAGATGGGAGCAGTGGTGGCCCAGGTCTGGTGAAGCTGGGTCTGGACTGGAGCCCTCTCTGACTCCCCAAGGTGGTAAAGGAGGGGGATCTGCTGGCCACAGCCCAGATCCATTCCTGGAGACCAGCCCTGACCCCACTGGCATTCCTAGTCCCAGCTCCCTCTTGCCCCTCTTCCCCATGGCAAACTTGCAACAACCAATGCCACCTCTGCTGCAGTGATGGGTGTGCAGGCCTCCTCTGCCCTGCGAGTCTCCTGCTTGAGCGCAGATGGATTTCGGGCATGAGATGGAGTGTTGGAGGGAGGGAGCCTGAGGATGGCAGCCTGACCTCTTGGCTCTGGGGTTTCCCTACCGCCCCAGAGATGCCATCCACCCTGATAAGGACACCAGGGGAGTCCCAGTGACTTCCTGTCTACCCACTGGTGACTCCACCACTGCTGACGCCCGTGCTCCATCCGCCATGCCCTCTGCCCTCAGGGCCGCTGGCTTGTGATGGAGCAGCTGGGGCTGGGGCTGAGGCCCGGGGCTGGGACCTTCACTCACTAGGTGCACTTGGGGAGGTTTCTTAACCTCTCTGTGCCTCAGATCATCTAGTAAATAAGGGCACTCCTAGCACTTCGAGAGGCCGAGGAGGGTGGATCACCTGAGGTCAGGAGTTCGAGACCAGCCTGACCAACATGGTGAAACCCTATCTCTACTAAAAATACAAAAGTAGCCAGGCGTGGTGGCATGAGCCTATAATCCCAGTTGCTCCGGAGGCTGAGGCAGGAGAATCGCTTGAACCCGGGAGGTGGAGGTTGCAGTGAGCTGAGATTGTGCTGCTGCACTGCAGCCTGGGTAACAAGAGCGAAACTCTGTCTCAAAAAAAAAAAAAAGATAAAGGGAAGAAAAGAGACAGGGTCACGAAATTGCTTCAGCAGGTACCTAGGGAGCATTTGTGGGGTGAGGGACTTTGTCTCTGGGAACCCCTCCCCTCACCATACCAGGACCTAGCCCAGCAGCCCTGGGATGAAGGGGTGGAGCTAGAGAGTGTCCAACTCTGTCTGGTGGCCACAGGCGATAATAATAGCTAGTATGTAATCCTGGCAACCAGGCACTGTGCTAGGCCCATTATAGGAATCAGCCCACAGTCTCCTCACCACGCCCGGAGAGGCAGAAGCCACTTTACAACTTTATTTATTTATTTTTTTTGACATGGAGTTGTCTCCCAGGCTGGAGAACAGTGGTGCGATCTCGGCTCACTGCAGCCTCTGCCTCCCAGGTTCAAGCAATTCTCCTGCCTCAGCCTCCCAAGTATCTGGGATTATAGGCATGCGCCACCACACCTGGCTATCTTTTGTATTTTTAGTAGAGACGGGGTTTCACCATGTTGGTCAGGCTGGTCTTGAACTCCTGACCTCAGGTGATCTGCTCTCCTCAGCCTCCCAAAGTACTGGGATTACAAGCATGAGCCGCCACGTCTGGCCTCATCCCTTTACTTTACTTTTAGAAGGCAAACAAGGCAAAGGCATGTGCCCCCATTTACTAGATGATCTGAGGCACAGAGAGGTTAAGAAACCTCCCCAAGTGCACCTAGTGAGTGAAGGTCCCAGCCCCGGGCCTCAGCCCCAGCCCCAGCTGCTCTATCACAGGCCAGCGGCCCTGAGGGCAGAGGGCATGGCGGATGGAGCATGGGCGTCAGGAGTGGCGGAGTCACCAGTGGGTAGACAGGAAGTCACTGGGACTCCCCTGGTGTCCTTATCAGGGTAGATGGCATCTCTGGGGCCGTGGGGAAACCCCGGAGCCAGGAGGTCAGGCTGTCATCCACAGGCTCCCTCCCTCCAACTCCATCTCCTTTCTGGTACCCCAACCCCTTCTGTTTCACCATGTTGGCCAGGCTCATCTCAAACTCCTGACCTCAGGGAGTCACTTTATAATGTGGGTTTTACAGATAAGGTACAGGGGATTCAGGAACACAGCAGAGGTTCCACCCAGGCAGTCTGATTCCAGAAATCCCACCAGGACTCCAGGCCCCTTACCGACCCCTGTGTAAGCCCAGTCTCAGCCTGCCCACCCCTCACCCCTACTCAGTGCGGGACTCAGGAAATGCAGACTCCTTCCCTCTCGGGGCACACAGGAGGTGTGGAGGGGCATGAGGTGTCCCCAGCTCTGATGTCTTGTGCTCCAGCAGAGCTGCAGGCTCAGCCTCCCTGCTCCCTCTGAGAGCTGGTGCTGCCCATGAGGTTAGAGGGTGAGCTCCCTGTCTCAGGGGGAAGCCAAGGAGTTGTTCAGCGAGGGCGTTGCAGATAAGACACTTGCCACTGCTTCAGGGAGGACTAAATGGTCTCTAAAAATCACTTCCTACTCACGGGTTCATTTACTTGGGCCATTTTTCACTAACTTATGGATTCATCCACTGACATGGTATTTGCACAGTAACTGCTGGGTGCCAGGGCCTTAGATTTATTTAGAAAACAAGCAGCTCATAGAGCAGGCAGCAGAGGCATGATTAACCATGGGGGTCCACAGCAGACCGTCTGGGTCGGCATCCAGCTCCACTGACCAGCCGGTTTATCTCCCTTAGCCTTGGTTTGCTCATCTGCAGAATGGGGTTGATCGTGCTATCTATCCATGGAGTTGTGAGGATTAAATGAGACAATGCTAAGTGCTTCCACCCATGGCTGGCACGTGGCTAAGTGCTCAGTAAACATCTGCCACATCAAAATACAGAGGGGGAATTAAATTACTAAACTGTGGGCTGTGCGAAGTGGCTCACGCCTGCAATCCCAGCACTTCGGGAGGCTGAAGTGGGCAGATCACTTAAGGCCAGAAGTTTGAGACCAGCCTGGCCAACATGGCAAAACCCCATCTCTACTAAAAATACAAAAAATTAGCCAGGCATGGTGGTACATGCCTGTAGTCCCAGCTACTCGGGAGTCTGAGGCAGGAGAATCGCTTAATCCCAGGAGGCGGAGGTTGCAGTGAACCGAGATTGTGCCACTGCACTCCGGCCTGGGTGACGGAGAGAGACTGTGTTTTAAAAACTAAAAATAAAGTAAATTACTGTCCTTTTAACCCCTTCTGGTCTGCAGTGTTGCCTCCTCACATCAGAACAATAGGAAAACCCTCCTTCATTCTGGCCACATCTGGGAGAGGGTGGTCTCCATGCCACTGCTCCGCAGCCAGCCCTCAAAGCAGCTCCATTTTCCCCACGCTTTCCAGAAGAGAGGTGAGGGCTAGCTAGCGCGTGGCATCACCCTGCCTCCTGCAATCAGTTCATCAGATCAGTTCTCCACTCTCTGTAGCCTGTGGTCACGCCCAGGTTCTGCCAATATGTGATCATCCATCCGTGCACCCTCTCGGGTCTCGCTCCAGCCCTGGGTCTATCACTCTCCAGCTGTGTGGTGCTGAGCAGGTCAGGGCCCTCCTCTGAGCCTCAGTGAGGCAGTAGCATCAGGCCACTTCCGTGGCATTCCGTGACACTGCAGAGCTCTCCTGGGGCAGCATCGGAGGCCTCTCCAGGTCCCTGAGTTCTGCCGGGGTCGAGATAGGGGCAACTGAGTCACCTCCTTTGAGGGCATTTTCAGCTGGGCCTCCCCAGGCATCCTCAGAGTCAGCAGCTGTGTACCAACTACACACAGGAAACAGGTGAAAGCCAAATGTCAAGCCTGGGGGCAGACGCTGTGGCCTAGAGCAGGCGTCCCCAAACTTTTTACACAGGGGGCCAGTTCACTGTCCCTCAGACCATTGGGGGGCCGCCACATACTGTGCTCCTCTCACTGACCACCAATGAAAGACGTGCCCCTTCCCGAAGTGTGGCGGGGGGCCAGATAAATGGCCCATGGGCCATAGTTTGGGGACACCTGGCCTAGAGCAAGGTAGCTCACATACCCTGGGCCCCCAGTAGCTCTCCTCCCATCCCTGGAGCAGACCCGACCTGCCTGCAGATCTCTTTCTAGGACCAGATGTCCCTCCCGGCTCCTGATGTCCCTAGAGAAATGCCACCATCCCGCCCCTTTTATGGCCCAGTTCAAATGCCCATTCTTCCAAGAAGCCGTCTTGGAGTTACTCCATCCTCTTTTATGGGAAGTCAGGCTCTGAACCTCTGAACCCTTGAATCCCAAAGTCCCACATCCCTTTACTTATAAGAATACTGATATCCAACACTTCCAAGTACCTCTCTGTGCCAGGCCCATTCCCAAAACTGCATGGATTGATTTGTTTAATCCCCATAACAATCCTTGGAAGGGAATTACATAGGAGGTTGTAGACAGGAAGACTGAGACCCAAAGAGATTTAGGAACGTGCCCCAGGGCGTACCACCAAGAAGTGCCAGTGTCAGGACTTGAACCCATGTCTGTGTTAGACCACAAGTCCATGATTTATCTCTAGGTGGTGTAGTTTCTCAGAGAATGTATTTTGTTCATTGATTCAACAAACATTTCCTAAGTGCTCACCAAGTGCCAGACCTCAAGCTGGGCTCTGCAGACATGACAGAGCGTAAAAACCATCCCTGCCTTCATGGAGCTTATAGTTTGATGAGGAAGTAAGGTAAGTAATTAAACAATCCATGAAGTAATTAACCAAATAATTCACTAACTATGAAGGCAAATATATGTAATGGAAGGACAACTAAAAAAGCAAACTAAAAACTGAAGAGTGAAGAGGGAATAGGGAATGCACTTTAGCCAGGTAATTAGGGAAGACTTCTTGGAGGAGGTAACGTTTGTAACAAGGTCCTGATGGATAAGGAGGAGCTAGCCTTGGAAAGAGTGGAACTGGGGCTCAGCACACCAGGCAGAAGGAAGAGCATGTGCAAAGGCTCAGAGTGGGGAACATGCCCACTACTGGAGTGAAACTAGCAGCTGGTCATTGTGGCTGGAGCCCAAAGGAAGGGAGGTGAGGGTAAAGAGCCATGCTGTGAAGACAGGAACAGAAGTACAGTTTCAGTCCCAGGGCAGCGGGAAGCCATGGGTAGATTCAAACAGGGAGCGAGGAGATTGATTCACATTTCAAGGAGGGCAGCTGAAGGACTCAGCCCTGCCTTGACGAGGTAATGGCTATTGATCAAGCTAGCCCTAGCAGCCTCTCCTGCACGCCAGACCAGGCAGAATTCTCTCCACTCATGTTTTTTAGTTTGCTTTCTTCACTGCCCTTTCATTACATGTATTTGTCTTCATATTTATTGAATTACTTGATTACTAACTTCATTGATTTTTTGTTTCTTATCTTACCTCCCCATCAAGAAATTGAACTGCTGGCTGGGTGCAGTGGCTCATGCCTATAATCCCAGCACTTTGGGAGGCCAAGGCAGGTGGATCACCTGACATCACGAATTCGAGACCAGCCTGGCCGATATGGTAAAACCCTGTCTCTACTAAAAATACAAAAAATTAGCCAGGAGTGGCAGTGGGCACCTGTAATCAGGCTGAGGCAAGAGAATCACTTGAACTCAGGAGGCGGAGGTTGCAGTGAGCTGAGATCGCCCCACTGCGCTCCAGCCTGGGCAACAGAGAGAGACTCCATCTCAAAAAAGCAAAATTCAGCTGCTGACACCACAGGGTCCTGATAGCCAGAGGTCACTAGGGACCAAGCAGAAGCCCCGCAGGGTACAGGGTAGGAAGGCAGCCCTCCACCCCACTCCCAAGGAGGAGACACTGGTGCTGGTCCACCCAGGGCAGCGAAAGGCAGGCAGCTGGTCCACCCATCCGGGCATGCCCTGTAGCCTCAGGCTCCTCAGTCCTGGGAGGGCCAGACCTGGCCTCCTCCGACCCACATTAGTGGTGGGTTGCTAAATATGAACAACTGGCTCTCTGAGTATTGTTTGGATACGAATATTGATATTTTCATTTACATCCACAAGAAAAAAGGGAGACAACAAAAGTATG
Source organism: Saimiri boliviensis (assembly GCF_048565385.1). Lineage (NCBI taxonomy): Eukaryota > Metazoa > Chordata > Mammalia > Primates > Cebidae > Saimiri > Saimiri boliviensis. The sequence continues at coordinate 114,750,652 of NC_133449.1, forward strand.
GGTTGGAATTTCATTTGTCCACCAATGACGTGAGCAATTTTTTGCCAAGTGGGAAAATAGTCTTCAAATACTGGAATCTTTGCTGAATCTGATTTTGAATACGGATTTTCAATCATTGGCTGAATTGAATCATGGTTTTCAAATTGTTTGTGCTGTTCATGATGTGACGGCAACAGACAGGACACACTGATTGCACAGGATGTGCCTTAATAACATTTCAGCAGTGTCTCAGCTCTATCTAGACAATCAACAACACTTCAAAGCAAGTCCTGATTTGTAGATTTCCGTGGTTTTAATACTCTCTGACTAGGTGCAGTATCTGTAATCTCAACACTTTGAGAGGCCAAGGTGGGAGGATCGCTTGAGGCCCGGAGTTTAAGACCAGCCTGGGCAACATACTGAGACCTTCCCCGATCTCTACCAAAAATAAGTTCTAATAAATAAATACTCTGCCATGGCAAATTGCAAGATAGCAAGCACTGAACACGGTATGTGGAAAAGACAGAAGCTCACCATTCTTTCAACTCTACCAATGCAACAGACGGCAACTTCAACAGCAGAGATGGATTCATTTGCTATGGCGATCACAGCCAAGTACCGCAAACAGGGTGGCTTGAACAGAAAAGTATTCTCTCACAGTTCTAGACGTCAGACGTCCAAGATCAAGGCGTCGGCAGGATTAGTGACTGACGGCTATGAAAGAGAATCCGTCCCCTGCCTCTCCTCTGGTTCCCGGTGGTTGCTGGCCATCTTCGGCACTGCTTGTCTTGTAGAAACATCACTCCCGTCTCTGCCTTCATCTCCGTACGGCATCCTCTGTGTGTGTGTGTGTGTGTGTGTGTGTGTGTGTGTCTGTCTGTCTGTCTGTGTCTGTCTGTCCGACTTCCCCATTTAATAAGGACACCAGTCATATTGGATTAAGGCCCATGCTAATAAACACCAATTAACTTGCTTATTTCTGTAAAAACCACATCTCCAAGTAAGCTCACATTCTGAAGTACTCAGGGTTAGAACTTTCACATACGAATTTGGGGCGGAGAAGAACAGGAATCCATTACAATGAACGATGGTGGTAAAATAATCAGAATGTGGTACATTCTGAGTATTTATTGTCTTCTTAAATATTACAGTCATGAGACTATGTCCTGAGAAATATGTCATTCGGTGATTTGCTGTTGTGCAAACATCATAGAGTGCACTTACCCAACCTAGGGGGTTCATTTTTAAATTTATATATTCTTACACGGAAAACCAAACATCCCAGCACCGTTACTATCAATCATTTCCCCTTACCTGATCTGCAAGGCCAATATCAAGTGCCATATGTAGCTTTCTCTATATGCCCCATGTCATCTTACGGGACCACCATCATCTGTGTGGTCTGTCATTGCCCAAAACATCATTACACAATGCATGACTGGAATTTAATTTTGTGTAGGTAATTTAATTCTTACCAGTGGCTATGTTTAACCACTGACTCACAAAATGTCTAAACATTTAACCACCGGTTCTTACAAGCAAGAACAGCAAGCTCCAACATGCTCCTGGCCCTGGCCTCCCCTCAGCCCTGTCCTGGGTGCCCATGTCACCTCCCTGCAGGTTCCTACGAGGGACAGGTCAGGAAAGCCACGTTTATGTCCCATACATCTCCTCTGACGAACCTGCAAAGCCTGGTCTCTTCCTAGTGTCCCTTCCTCAGGAGGGGCCCTGAAGAAAGGACACCCCAGTGGCAAGCTGTTGTCACAGTGCCATCCAGGCTGACCAGCGGAGAGTCAAGGCAGTCTAAGCGCCCAGCATCAGGAGATGGCTCAGAAAGCACAACCCAGCTCTGTCCTCTAGGGTCATCAACCATCTCATTTCACCAGGGACTGTCCCTGCTTAGCACCGAAAGCTCTGCCTCCCAGGAAACCCCTCAGTTTCAGTAAACTGAGAGAGCTGGTCACCCCCACCCCATGTCATATGGTCACAACGAAAGGAAAATGCTTACACAGTCGGCCCTCTGCACAAGTCATGGGTGGCATGACTGAGGAACTTTAGCATCACAGTTGGGTCTCCCACAGTTATTGGGAGGTGACCGTAATTCAAAATTCCATGAAATAAGCAGAAAACAAAGGCAGTGTCTCTACCCATTTCCGGGACCTGTTTTCCCACTCTAAGACAGGCCTGCTACCCAGGGGCCGCTTGGAAAAGCTCTGCACAGAGTGAATGATGATGCCGAATTGATGCTTCCAGGTCCAGCTGAGAGGTGGCAGGGATGAGGGGCAAGGAGAGGCAACCCTGAGGAGGGGGCAAGCACAGGAGCCTGGAGCTGGATTTGAGTCCTCCCTGTGTGACCTGGAGGAGGTGACCCACCGCTTGGTGCCTCAGTTTCCCCATCGGTGATAGGTTTCTTCCTCACTGGGTGGTTGTGCGGCTTTAGTGAGATCAGCCATAGACAGCACAGTGCCTGGCGTATTGCCAGCACTTAAGTAGCGCTTTTAGGAAGCCAAGCCAACTGATAGCATTGTGGGTGTCTTCTTTTTTTTCCATTTCAGAACTGTTTCCATTATAGCTGTTCTAAAGTTATTTGTGCAATCAAAACCAAACCAAACCAAACCCACGAGTATCTAGGTATATACATACATACAAATAGAATCTGAAACCAAATGTCAGACTGGTGAGGGGTGTATTGGGGCTGCGACCCAGCTGTTGCGGCTGACCCCAAAGCACGCCATTCTCGGAGATGTAGCTTTACAAAAGCTGACAGAGATGCAGTGGGGCCTCCCTGAGATTACGCCAACTCATGCCAGAACTAAAACCCGAGCAGGCACTTCTGGCTGCTGAAGAAAGAGAGGGCAGGTGGGCGCAGCTCCTAAGGCCGAGAGGGTGTCTGTGTTTCCGGGACAGCCCAGCACAGACACAGCCCAGGCCCACTTCTGCAGCCTGACACAGATTCTATTTGCCCTGCAGACTGATCTCAGCAATTTGGGGCTGCTGTGGCCCCAGAGTGAGGAAACTGTAGGGCATGACAGCCACGCCCCCCAGCTGCATGGGGATAAAGCCCTCTGCTTTGCCACTTGTCTCTCAATTCCTGTCCCAGTAGTATTTCTTGTGCAGGCTGGGGATGAGCACAATACTTAGGGTGCAACATTTATGGAGGTGCCCACAGCCAGTGCTGATGACCCTGCACCTCACTTTAATCCTTGTGTGTTTCGATTAGGCAAACTCTATTATTATTTCATTTCATTGTACAAAAAAGAAAAAAAAAAAAAAACAGGGCTCAGAGAGATGATGTTACTTGCCCCGGAAAATGATGAAGCCAAAATTCGAACCCAAACCCATCAGACTCCAGCACCTAATGGCTTAACCACTGGGCCATTCTTCTTCCCAGCTATGTGGGCCCTCAGATGATCCTCAAGTGACCAGCGTGGCAGAAAGTACGCTGAGGCTGAGTGTACAGGTGGCAGCTGCCGTCCCAGTCAACAATCTCTCTAAATGTAGACACAGCACGAGTAGGACCCTTTCTCTACCCCAAAGAAATCTTCCAGGAGCTCTCACGTCTGGGGGAAGGGACTACAGGGGGTGGAGGGGGGACAGTGCCACCCACACCCTCTCAGGGGCCACTTGTGCTGGGCAAGGCCTTTCTTCACTGCTAGTGGCCCCTGCAAGTCCCAAGCTTGCACCCCAACCCTGTGTTTTTTTGTTGTGTGCCCCCAACCCCCAAGCCTATCTCTCTCTGGGCTGAAGAGGTCTTTGGGATATTCTTATATCCACATCCTATGACTGCTGTGTGACCTCCAGCAAATCACTGCCTTCTCTGGGAGCCTTTCCATTTAACCCAAGGCCTCCAACTGCAGTCTCTGATGCAATTGGTTTGGGATGGTGACCAGCATTGGTAGTTTTTATTTATTATTTATTTATTTTGAGATGGACTTTTGCTCTGTCATTCAGGCTGGAGTACAGTGGTGCCATCTTGGCTCACTGCAACCTCCGCTTCCCAGGTTCCAGTGATTCTCCTGCCTCAGCCTCCTGAGAAGCTGGGACTATAGATAATCACCACCACGACCAGCTAATTTTTGTATTTTTAGTAGAGACAGATTTCACCATGTTGGCCATGCTGATCTCAAACTCCCGACCTCAAGTGATCTGCCTGCCTCTGTCTGCCAAAGTGCTGGGACTACAGGCATGAGCCACCGTGCCTGGCCAGCATTGGTAATTTTTTAAAGCTCCTTCTACCCCTATGCACCCCCACCCCCACCCCTGCCCGATGGCCCCAAGTGACTTCAGGGTTGGGGCATGTGAGTCTGGTGCTTTCGCTCTAGGGGTCCTGGGTATCGGGCACTCAGTGCTTTGCCAGTCTCAACCTTTGGCTCGGACTTTCCCCTGGAGATGGAAAGGCAATGGGGGCAGTGATCTGGAGGGCCAGCTGTGTAGGAGTCCCTGAGGGTCAAAGTCTAGACCCAGTGTGGAGAATAAAACCCTTGGCTGGCCAAACACCGGGAGGCTGCGCCTGCTGCTCTGCAAACATGCCTGCCCCAGCCTGACCAGCAGGAGGCCTCAGCCAGCACTAGGCGGGCACCCAGCCAGGGCTACCCACGACAGCCAAGCTAAGCCTCTGCCAGAGTGAGAGAGGCCCTAGTGGGCCGTGGTGGTGCATCAGTCAGTCCCAGGGTGGGCCAGACGGTGTCACAGAGACAGCCTGGCCCTGGAGCCACGCAGATCAGGAGCCAGATGCCACCTCCAAACTCAGAGTGACTTTGGGCAAGTCCCTTTTCCGTCTTGAACCTCAGTGGGCCTAGTGTTGGCAACTGTGTGGTCGAGTGTCCAGCACAGGGTCTGCACCAGAGCCAGGGGTGGGAAACAGCCCTGTTATTACGAAGCAACATAACAAGAAGAAAGGGAAAAAAGATAAGCTGATTTTTCCTTTTCTGAGTGTTTGCAGAAGTCAGCAGATAGTGTCCAAGGTTAATAACTCAGGAAACGGCAGAATACGCCTGTTATTTACAGCTCTGGGGGTAACTGCCACAGGAGCTCAAACTTTTAGAAGTGGTTCCCTCTGGGGAGGGGGCTTACAGGAAACTGGGGCTTTTCATTGTAAGTCCTTTTTACCAGTTCGTGTTTTTTAATGTCTATTTAGAAGTATTTATTAAAAAGCAACTTGGCCGCTCCAGTGTTGATCTTCCAGGTCAGCCCTGTTAACGGAAGTATTTTTGGCCTATAAGGCCATGTATAGGGTTAAGTGTTCAGAGTGTGGAGTAAGACCGCCAGAGTTAAGTCCCTGCTCTGTAACCTATCAGCTGTGCCTCCTTGGGCAAATTATTTAACCACTCTGTTCCTGTTTTCTCATCTGTAGAATAGGAGTGATAATAATTCAGCGCTCCTGGTATATACAGTAAACATTCAATAACTATGAGACATTATTGTCATATATCCCTATAACTCATATATGCAATTATTTTACAAAATTAGAATTAGTATGCTGTACACAGTGTTTGCGACTCGCTTTTCTTTCTCTTGCCAAGTTATAATGGATATCATTTCAGGTTAGAACATACAGTTCTAGTTCATTCTTTTTAATTAATGCAAGAATTCCATTGCATAGAATGTAAAATTTTTTAGCCATGACCCTGTATTGAAGGAAATGTAGGGGTTCTATTTTTTTAGGGTAATACACTTTGCAGTAATTCACATATATTTTTTGGCACACAGGTGGCTATTTCTAAAGGATAGATTCCTAAAAGAGGGATTACTAGGTTATAGAATTGTGCAGTTAAAAATTGTACAGATGGCCAGGCGCGATGGCTCAAGCCTGTAATCCCAGCACTTTGGGAGGCCGAGGCGGGTGGATCACGAGGTCGAGAGATCGAGACCATCCTGGTCAACATGGTGAAACCCCGTCTCTACTAAAAATACAAAAAATTAGCTGGGCATGGTGGCGCGTGCCTGTAATCCCAGCTACTCAGGAGGCTGAGGCAGGAGAATTGCCTGAACCCAGGAGGCGGAGGTGGCGGTGAGCCGAGATCGCGCCATTGCACTCCAGCCTGGGTAACAAGAGTGAAACTCCGTCTCAAAAAAAAAAAAAAAAAAAAAAAATTGTACAGATACTTGAGCCGGGGAGGTCAAGGCTGCAGTGAGCGTGACGGCATCACTGCCCTTCGGCCTGGGTGACAGAGCAAGACTCGGTCTAAAAAAAAAGTATAGACACGGCCAAATTGCCCCCCTTAAAAAGTAGTACTAGTTTTAAGTCCCACCATATCCATTCCAATGTGTTTTAACTTTTAACAGTCTGGAGATAGGTGATCTCTCCAAATTGGCAAAAAAAAAAAAAAAATTTAATGTGCATACTGTAATTCTGAGTGGAATCGAGCATCTTTTCATAACTTCATCATCCATTTTTACTTCTTCTACTGTGAAACAAATGTTTATATCCCTTACCCAACTTTAAGACAAAAAGTAATCCTGTTTATTTAACTTCAAAAACATTTCAGCATTCTAAATATACAAAAAACAAAAAACAAAACAGAATGTTGTAAACCGTGTTTAGGACAGACGGTTCCTGAACTTTCACTGATGCAGTGGCTCTTTGCTTTACTGAAAATGAAGAGTTCTACAGTTTGTTTAAAAACAACCACACTTGCCGAGGTGGGTGGATCACCTGAGATCAGGAGTTCAAGACCAGCCTGGCCATCATGGTGAAACCCCACCTTAAAAAAAAAAAAGAACACACTTTTTTTTTTTTTTTGAGAAAGAAAAAAAGAATAATAAAAAGAATAAAGAAGAGGAAGAAAGAGAAAGAGGAAGAAGGAGAGAGGATGGGGGTATTGCTTTATTGCCCGGGCTAGAATGCAGTCTAAATATGGGTATGCCTATAATTGTCCTTAATAATGGAGACATAAAATAAAATGAGGGAAGAGAATAACAAACAGGGAGCCAACCAACATTTCGTTTAAACTTCTAAGTTGATATGATGTGGTACTGATAAGAGTGTATATTTTGTATATTTAAAGTGGAGAGTTCTATAAATGTTAATTACATTTACTTGTTCCAGATCTGAGTTCAAGTCCTGGATATCGTTGTTAATTTTCTGTCTCATTGATCTGTCTAATATTAATGTTGAAGTCTCCGACTATTATTGTGTGGGAGTCTAAGTCTCTTTATTAGTCTTATATGTCTGGGTATTCCTGTATTCGGTGCGTACATATTTAGGATCTTTAGCTCTTCTTGTTGTTAAAAAGAACACACTTAACTAAAAAACAAAATAAAAACTAAACACTTCTCATGCCAGCTGACCCCTGACCTTTGTCCACAGCTAAGAATGGCAGCAGAAAGCTGTCACCATTTACAGAAACAAGACAACAAATCTAAATGAATGCCCACTGCACAGTCAACCTGTCCAGCCTCACTGTGCCTGCCCCTCCTATGGCCCCTCCAAAAGGTGCCTTCCCACAGCCTCAATTCAGGAGCACTGAATTATTAGGAAGCATCAAGAGCTGGTCTCTGTTGTTTTGCTTTTTTTGCAAACTATAGACACATACAAGTTGATAACTCAGGCTTTCTAGCCAATAACCACAGAGTTCACACAATCTTACAATTTGTAAAAATGCCAGAAACATGTTTCTGTTTTTGTTTTGAGATGGAGTCTCACTCTGTCAGCCAAGCTGGAGTGCAGTGGCATGATCTCCACTCACTGCAGCCTCCGCCTCCCCGGTCCAAGCAATTCTCATGCCTCAGCCTCCCAAGTAGCTGGGATTACAGGCATGCATCACCATGCTGGGCTAATTTTTGTATTTTTAGTAGACATGGGGTTTTGCCATGTTGGCCAGGCTGGTCTCAAACTCCTGACCTCAGGTGATCCACCTGCCTAGGCCTCCCAAACTGCTGGGATTACAGATGTGAGCCACCACGCCCAGCCCAGAAACATCTTTAAATGCCCTGTCACACCTCACACCAACAGCAAAGTGCACAGAGTGAGATTATGAGAGTGCCTTTTCATTTTAAAATATTTGGAGGCTGGGCATGGTGGCTCACACCTGTAATCTCAGCACTTGGAGAGGCCAAGGCCAGGGAATGTCAAATGGTTTGAGCCCAGGAGTTCAAGACCAGCCTAAGCCACCTGGTGAAATACGATATCTACAAAAAAAAATTAAAAAATTAGCCATGAGTGGTGGCATGCACCTGTACTCCCAGCTACTGGAGAGGCTGAGGTGGGAGACTCGCTTGAGCCCAGGAGGCAGAGGCTGCAGTGAGCCAAGATCACACAACTGCACTCCAGCCTGGGGGACAGAGCCAGACCCGGTCTCAAAAAAAAAAAAAAAAAAAAAGTTTGGAATATGTACAACTTTGAAAGAGTTTCAGAGTGCTCTGCACACTCAAAGCCACTTTATATAAACCACTGACAATTTCTAGAGGACTCTGAGAGACTACAATATGATCATGATCAAATTTTGTAATGAAAACTAATGAGGGCAACAGACAGCTCTCAAATAAGAGATGAGTCAGTTACGACAGCGGTGCCCAACCTTTTTGACACTAGGGACCGGTTTCGTGCAAGAAAAATTTTCCATGGGGAATGGTTTTGGGATGAAACTTTTCCACCTCAGATCATCAGGCATTAATTAGATTCTCCTAAAGAGCTAGAGCCCTCTCACCTGCAGTTTACAACGGGGTTCAGGCTCCTGTGAGGACCTAATGGCACCGCTGATCAGACAGGAGGCGGAGCTCAGGTGGTAATACTTGCTCTCCCGCCCCTCACCTCCTGTTGTGAGGCCTGGTTTCTAACAGGCCACAGGTGAGTACCGCTCCATGGACCGGGGACTGAGGACCCCTTGAATTATAACACTCCTCTGCTCTAAGGTACTGACAAGGAGGTGGAGAAACAGTTTTGTTCATTCCTCCTCCTCCTCTTCCTCGTCTGCCTTTTCCCAGACAATTTTGACTTTCGTGCCGCTGACCTTCCTTTAACTGAGAGTCAGCAACGCCCTTCTCACACTTCGGTTCTCCGCCTCAGTGACGTCGGGCTGCCTCGCACTGCCGCTCGAGTTATTCCCCACCGCACTCAGCTTTTTTGCCACACCTCCGATAGAGATGCCGGGGTTGTGGATTTGTCCTTGGGGCAGAATTCAGAACAGAACAGGAAGAATCCAGACGGTGGCCCTTTTGGGCTTTAGGGTCCTTCTTGCCTCCCTCAGCTGATCCGTAATCTTTTGTTTCCCAATCAGAGCACTTTATCCACCTTGGTCATTTCATCAGCCTCAGACTTCTCTTTTCCACACATTGTCTTCCGCCTCTCAGCGCACTTCTTGGAAATGTCTGTGAAATTGACCAGCACCTCTGGGTTTTTCTGGTGTTCTGCTCTGCACGTCTGCATAAAGAAGGCAGACGCAGACATCTCGCCTTTCGGTTTCTTGGGGGTCCCCTTTAGCCATCCTGACTGGGCAGTGCGGGGCACCTGCTTTACACGTTTTTAATTGGCCTTTTTGCCACATTCTTACCAATTCATAGGACCTCTTTGCGTATTAGAAACCTTAATTCTTTAAAACATATGTGCCAAATATTTTCCCAGGTCTTCTGCATGCTGTTAGCTAAATTCTTGGTGTCACTGGTCATAGACAAGTTTTGCATTTTTTATATAGCTAGATGTAGTCTTCCTTTATGACTTCTGGCTTTCATATCTTACTTTGAAATGCTTTTTCTCATTGCAATTAAAAAAATACTCTCCTATATTTAATTTTTAATACCTGTATACTTTTGTTTAACATTTAATTTATCTGGAATGTCTGTGTGATGAGCATGTTGTGAGGTAGGGGTCTAATTTTTGTGGCATGAACCTTTTAAAAAATTGATACATAATAGTCATACATACTTGTAGGGCACATGTGATATTTTGATTCATGCACACAATGTACAATGATTACATTAGGATGGTTAGGATAATCCTCACCTCAAGCATCTATTATTTCTTTGCATTGAGAACCTTCCAAATCTCCTCTTCCTGCTGTTTGGAAATAAACTACAGATCCTATTAGCTGCAGTCGCCCTATCAGGATCCGATTTGTTTGCATCTGGATGGAGAACCAGTTGTCCCAACACCGTGTATTAAGTCACCCCTTCCTGCCTGACTTGTCCTTGCCCTTTGTCAAAAGCGTCCCTCTGTCATTTTGGACATTCTGCTTGTGATCGGCACATGGCAGAACTGTAAGAGTTGACTCTGGAGCGGCTGAAATGGCGGCTGAATGAGAGCGAGCGAGGGCCACAGTACAGAAGACCACGGAGCCCACCCCGCAGCTCAGGACTCGGAACCAGGTGAATATGAGTGGCTCCCAACATAAATGGATATTTGTGGCTTTGGTGTTGATGCCGTTTTCAAATCAACTTTACTGACCTACAATAAAATTTCCACATTTTAAGTGTACAGGGTGATGACCGATGACTTGGCAAACATGTACACTCTGGGGCCAAACATACCAACCAAAATATACAACATGTCCATCTTTCCAGAAGGTTTCTCTGGGGCCCTTTGCCATCAACCTCCCGTCCACTTCCACCCCAGGCAACCACAGTTATCTGAAACCACACGTGTGTAGTACATTGATAACATTTTCAGAGAAATAAATGACCCACTCCAGCATGAGCCTGTTGGTTGAGGAGGAAGGCCAACTTCCCCTAAGGGACAGGACTTCTCTCTTGAGGCCGACTCCCTGGGCTGGTTCAGTTAAGAAGAAACGGAGTAACCCAAACCAGGTCTCCCAAAATTCGGGCACGCAAGTTCTGTTCCAGTGATTTTTAACAAGTCTAGAAATCAGCCAGATATTTACTTCATGTTTTCTTCTAGATCAACTGGTCTTTTTGCATGTAATTCAAAATGATCACTTTTAAAAGAGAATATAATATCTCATTAAATGACCAAGGGCAAATGCCATAATCAGCAGAGGACTAGTGATGATGTAAAATGAAAAATGAATCTCCTGTGCCATCTAAAATCACATGATTGCTGCCTCAGGGCAACCACAGACCTGTAAGAGGTAAGAGAGAAGCAGAGGAAGAATCTGGAACTTCATGCAGGTTGGAGGCTGGTGGTGAGTGGGGAGGGAAAGGGACAGATGGGTGAGCCTGTCTCAGTAGGGCTGAGGGGTGAGGGCTTCCTTCATCACTAAAGCAGAGGAGTTGCTTTGGGAACAGACCTGAGTCCACACAGCTCCTCCCTGCAAGGCCATGAGAAGGTCAGGGAATAGCCCCTTAGCTCAGAGGTTCTGGGACCTTCCAGCCATAAAAGGAAACAGAGCAGTTTTTGAGGGGCCACTCAAGGAGAAAATACCTTTGGAGTCAGACAGACTGGGATTCATTTCTACTTGGGTGACCTTAGGGAAGAGAGTAACCTTTCTGGGCCTCAGTTTTCCCATCTATATAATGGATATCATCGTAGTACCTCACTGTTAGGACTGAAGAAGTGTGGTTTGTAAAGCACACTGCCCAGAAGTGCTAATTAGTCACTTTTCATTTGCCCTAGGATCTTGACGGATACAAACACATGGATATCAGCCTCTGCCGCAATGACTGAGTAATGAAGCAAATCAGTCCCCACTGAAAGACGTGGGCTGGCAGTCATAAGTTTTATTAATTAATTGCTCATTAAAGTTTTGCCAATGGGAGCAGTTAGCAGCCTGCAGGCTGGCAGCCCTAACTAAATGAGAATGGATTCAGGGGTTGCCCTGGAAGCAGGGCAGAATTTGGGCGAGTGGAGGCTTTGGCCATAGAGGGCCTGCAGCACCTGCTCTGGAATGCCTTGGCCAAGGCCTCTTTCAGTTCTGACTTCCTGTGAGGGTGGAGGCAAGGGGCCTGCAAGGGCCTAGCAAGGCAGGAAGCGGGCATCGGTGGGCTGGAAATTACTTTTTGCATTACTGAGCTGACCCTTTGCCAGGCCCTGCACTAATTAGCTCCTGCAATCCCTCAGGCTCTCCCAAGTGAGTGCTGCCACCACCTGAAGCTACAGATGAGGAGTGCTCAGGTGCAGACAGGTTGAGTACCAAGGTGGTCAGGCCCTGGCCACAGTGCCCACACTCAGCACGGCCCTTCCCGGCTGCGGGAGCAGGCAGAGATCAGGGCCACACACTAGGAGGGACCATCACACCCTTGCCTGATGGAAAGGACAGGAGGGACCCTTGAGACTTATCTCCACTGAGCCTTATCCCATTTCATTGAGGGAGTGGGGGGACTGGAGCCCAGAGAGGGGCAGGGACTGGCTTGGGGCACAGAGTCAGAGGTGTCATCCCTGCGCTCAGGGAAGGCAGGTCTCAGGTGGGCCTGGAGGCACAGAAAGGGAAGCTGCCTTTTTGAGTTTGTTCAGCCCAAGGGGAGCAGCAAGTTCTCGCCCTCCCTGTGAGAAACTGCCAGCCCAAACCAGAGTGGGTAGCACCTACATAAATGCTATAGGTGTGGTAACTTTAGGGGCTGTCGATTCTGAAGGCTGTGGCTTCCGGGGACGCAGCTTCATCTCTTCAGTTCACCCCATATCGCCCAGCTCTTCAGGGTCCTTGAGTAACCTCAGCAACGCGGATCCAAACTTCCAGTGCAGACCCTGGGGCTTGGTCAGATGGAGCTGGTGGCAGGAGGAGACATGATTAGCCGGTCTTCTTGGTCACCAGTGGAGAAACCGAGTCCCAACAAGAGGGGACTAGATTATAGTCATACAGCAGCTGTGACGGCAGAGCTGGGACTAGAATACTGGGGGTGCTGCTTTCAATAATGAAGGCAAATAGACACTTTCTGGCAAAGAAAAACAGAAAGTTCACCAACAGCACACCTTCACTAGAGACAATTCTAAAACATGTACTTGAACAGAAGAGATCTGATTCAGTTAGAAGGTCAGAGGCCACAAAAAGAATAGGGAGCAGAGAAAGCGGTAACTATGTGAACAGATGTGCATGAGCACTGACTGTATAAAACAGTAATGATCATATTGAGTAGAGTTTGAATGAAACGTAAACACCAGACAACAAAACATAGGAATTGGGGTTAGGAAGGCAATAGAATCAAAGTGTTCTAATATCAATGCGTTGTCCAGAAGGGCAAAGGTTTTCATTAATTGTGGGCTTTGATAAGTTAAGTGTGTATGTTGTAATTTCTAGGGCGAACACTAGAAGAGGTTACACACTATGGCCCATGGGTTAAATACAGATTGCATTCTGTTTTTATAGGATCTGCAAGCTAAGAATGGTTTCTAGATTTTTAAACGGCTATAAAAAACCTGACTGTGGCCCAAAGACCATAAAATATGTATTATCTGGCCCTTTACAGAAAAATGGTCTCTAATCCCTGCACTAAAGGGATAGAAACAGTATGTCATTTCAAACAAGCTAAGGGATGAAATTAAATGATAAAATGTATGCAGATAGTTTTTTAAGTCCAGGAAAAAGAGAAAAAGAATAGAATGAATGAGCAGGTAAGACAGATAAAGTTAACAGATTTAATTCTAAACATTTACAAAGTATACATTATATTTACATTAACATATACATCTACATTAAATATAAATGGACTATACGCTCCAATTAAAAGGCAAAGAATTTCAGACTGGGTTTGGAATGGGGTGAGGGGAAGTTACGCTGTTTAGAAAAGAAGAGATACATTTAAAGCATAAGAATAAGTTTAAAGTAATAAGGTAAAAATACTAGTGAAGAGAAAGTTGAAAAATTACCTATGGGGTACAGTGTCCAATATTTGGGTGATGGGTATACCAGAAGCCCAATTGCACCATTACACATGTGATACCCATGTAGCAAACAAGCACATGTAGTCCCTGAATCTGACACACGCACACACACACACACACACACAGAGAGAGAGAGAGAGAGAGAGAGAGAGAGAGAGACAAAGGTGGATGTAACTGTATTTATGAATAACAAAATGAACTTTAAGGCAAAAAGCAGAGGTAAAGATAACAAAAATTACTAGGAAGACATAACAATATTAAATTTGTGCCTACAGCATAAGCTCAAAATATATATAAGCAAACCTTAATAGGGCTATGGAAAAATCAACAGATATAATAGAAGATTTTAATAGACCTTTTCAATTTAGTTTTAAAAAGGAGTCAAAAGGATATAAAAGATTTGAAGAACTCTGTTAATAAGCTCAACTTAATGAGCATATGTAGAACACTGTGCATATTTGTCGTAAGATACATGTTTCAAGTGGAACATTTACAAATTTGGTTCATATTCTAGGCCTAAAACAAATATTGATAAATTTCTATGAATTTTTTTTTTCTTTTGAGACAGAGTCTTGCTCTGTTGCCCAGGCAGGCTGGAGTACAGTGGTGCAATCTCAGATCACTGCAGCCTCTGCCCACTGGGTTCCAGTGACTCTCCTGCCTCAGACTCCTGAGTAGCTGGAATTACAGGCACACGCCACTACGCCTGGCTAATTTTTGCATTTTTAGTAGAGACGCAGTTTCGCCATGTTGGACAGGCTGGTCTCAAACTCCTGACCTCAGGTGATCTGCCCGCCTTGGCCTCTCAAAGTGCTTGGATTACAGGCATGAGCTACCACACCCAGCCAATTTCTTGGAATTTTAACCATTCATGTAATGTTCCTTGGACCACAAAATAATTAAGCTAAAATCAATAAAAATAACTAGGGAATCGCCATAATGTGGAAAATTTAAAGGCATACTTCTTTATAAAAGATCACAGATTTGCCGGGCGTGGTGGCTCAAACCTGTAATCCCAGCACTTTGGGAGGCCGAGGCGGGTGGATCACGAGGTCAAGAGATCGAGACCATCCTGGTCAACATGGTGAAACCCCGTCTCTACTAAAAATACAAAAATTAGCTGGGCATTGTGGCCTGTGCCTGTAATCCCAGCTACTCAGGAGGCTGAGGCAGGAGAATTGCCTGAACCCAGGAGGCGGAGGTTGCAGTGAGCTGAGATCGCGCCATTGCACTCCAGCCTGGGTAACAAGAGTGAAACTCCTCCTCAAAAAAAAAAAAAAAAAAAAAAAGATCACAGATAAGTTACAATTAAAAACTGAAAACATTTTGAAATGAACAATATTGAAAATATCATATATATCAAAGCAGGAAATTTTTCAAAGTTAATACTTGTAAGAAAATATATATCATATATTACAAAAGAATAAAGACTTAAAATTAATGAGCTAAGCATCCATTTCAAGGAGCTTAGAAAAGGAATAGTAAATTCAACCCAAAAAGTGTAAGGAAAGCCAAGGAATTATAAAAGCACAACTTAATACAATAGTAAGCATACAATTAAGAAAATTATCAAAAATCAAAACTGGCTCTTTGAAGAGACTATCAAAATTGGCAAACCTTTAGAGAAATAACAAAGACACTAGAAAAAAATACAAATAACTTATGTCAAGTAGAAAAAGAAGAACATTATTATGACCATAATTATATAAAAAGATAATATTACGAACAACTTTATGCCAATAATTTTAAATTTTATAAAAGTCTTAGAAAATTGAGGCCAGGCTTGGTGGCTCACACCTGTAATCCCAGCACTCTGGGAGGCTGACGTTGGGAGTTTGAGATCAGCCTGACCAACATGGAGAAACCACACCTCTTAAAAAAAAAAAGAAAAAGGAAAAAAAAAGTCTTAGAAAAGCATTGCTTACCTAAACTGACATAAGTAGAAATAGAAATTCTGAGCAGTCCTAGACATTATATAATTTGCATTTATACTCAGTAATCTTTCCACAGTGAAAACTTAAGACCAGACAGTACCACTGGCAAGTTATATCAAACATTCTAGGAATAAATAATAATTCTGGCCGAGCGTGGTGGCTCAAGCCTGTAATCCCAGCACTTTGGGAGGCCGAGGCAGGTGGATTACGAGGTCGAGAGATCGAGACCAGCCTGGTCAACATGGTGAAACCCCGTCTCTACTAAAAAATAAATACAAAAAATTAGCTGGGCATGGTGGCGTGTGCCTGTAATCCCAGCTACTCAGGAGGCTGAGGCAGGAGAATTGCCTGAACCCAGGAGGCAGAGGTTGTGGTGAGCCGAGATCGCGCCATTGCACTCCAGCCTGGGTAACAAGAGTGAAACTCCATCTCAAAAAAAAAAAATAATAATAATAATAATAATAATAATAATTCTAAGTTGGCCCCAAATTCTTATAAAGACTCAAACTCATTTTATGAAGCTGGCATACGCTTGACACCTAAGCCCAACAAGATAGTACGAGAAAGAAAAATTACAGGCTACTCTCTCTCAAGAACATAGATGCGAAAATTCTTTTTTAAAAAATAGTAAACTAAATCCAGTAACACATAAAAAGATAATGTAAGGTTTAACAAATGCAACACATGTTTTACATTACCAAAAAAATTAATTTAATTCACGACATTAAAAGATCGAAGTAGAAAATTAAAATAAACATCGCAATATATGCGAAAAGATGTTTGATGAAATTCAACATTCATTCATAATTTTAAAACAAACAAAAACCCTTAGCAAACTGGAAACAGAAGGGAACTCCCTAAATCTGATAATATCTGATCCAGTATATATGCATATGATGCCCTGCAACAGATAGTATACTTTCAGGTGAAACTGTTGAAAACTTTCCCTTGGAGATTGGTAACAAGATAAGGAAGCTAACTATTACCACAGCTGTTAAACTCTTGTTCTGTAAGACCTGGCCGGTGTATCAAAGAAAAGAAATAAAATAAAACATACAAGGATTAGAAAGATAAAAAATGAACTTTATCATTCACAGATGATATGATGTGTACATGAGAAATGCAAAGCAACCCATAGATAAACGATTAAACTCAGTGAGAAAGTTTAGCAAGGTTGCTGAATACAAAAACCAATATTAAGACATCATTATGAGGCCAGACGTAGTGGCCCATGTCTGCGATCCCAGCACTTTGGGAGGCTGAGGCAGGTGGATCACTTGAAGCCAGGAGTTTGAGCCCAGCCTGGCCAACATGGTGAAACCTCATCTCTACTAAAAATACAAAAATTAGCTGGGTGTGGTGGCACATGCCTGTAGTCCCAACTATTTGGGAGGCTGAGGCATAAGAATCACTTGAACCCAGGAGGCAGAGGCTACAGTGAGCCAAGATGGCACCACTGCACTGCAGCCTGGGCAGCAGAATGAGACTGCATCTCAAAACATATATATATATATTATGTAACACTATCTAGTAGCCATTACAATTAGGAAATGAGAATTTTTTAAAAAATCACTGTAATAGGCAGCCTCTAAGGCAATCTGCTAGTGAACCCTTCCTCCTGTTATTCATGTCTTTGTGTAATCTCATCTTCTTCTATGGGATGGATTTGGTGACTCACTTCTAATGAATAGAATATGGCAGAAATCATGCAATGTCGCTTCTGATATTAGGTTATAAAGAGTGTGGCTTCCATTGGATACTATTCACTTTTTAATGCTTAAAAATAAATACTAAGCCAAGCTTGGTGGTTCACACATATAATCCCAGTGCTTTGGGAGGCTGAGGCAGGAGGGTCACTTGAAGCCGGGAGTTCAAGACCAGCCTAGGCAACGAAGCAAGACTGCCATCTCTACAAAAAATATTAAAATTAGCTGGGCATTGTGGTGCCCACCAGCAGCCACAGCTACTCAGGGACGATGGGAGGATCAGTTGAGCCCAGGAGTTTGAGGCTACAGTGAGCTATGATTGTGACTCTGCATTTTAGATGGAGTAGACCCTGTCTCTAAAAATCAATCAATCGATCAAACCGACCCACACACATCACCAATCCTCTTCCCCGCCTTGGGTTCCCCACGTTAGTTACAGTCAGGCCATCCCAACTACCCAAGAGTCCAAGGCACCAGCCTTGATGATGCCCCATCTCAACTGACCTGAAACGTGGGTTCTACCTCCCAGCACCTCCCAGAGCCTCACCCTTCCCCCCATTCCTGCTGGCAACACGGTCTTGTGGTGTGGTTCATCATCCTTCATCACCCCCAACCCCAAGCCTGTGCCACTTCCCCTCCCTTTTCTCACAACACCGTGGTCTTGGTGTAGAAGTCGCCTCCCATAGGAAACCCTCCTGCCCTGCACCACCTGACCCAGGCTGTGAGATCCCTCCCACCCCACTCTAACACCCACTAGAGGAAGCAGCCAAGCCTGCAGGCTCCAGGCACCCCAGAGAGGTCTGTGTGCCTGCAGCCTGGGTTCCTGAGTGAGGGAGCAAATGTAGGACCTGCCCAAGCCCAGAGGCTCCCACTGTGCCAGCCACAGCCTGAAAGCAGGTCCAGGGTGCCTCCGAGAACAAGGCTTCTCAGCCTTAGCAAAGCTTTCCCTGGACCAAGCCTGGAGGGTCCAGAGAACCACGATGAGATCACAGAGTCTAACCCAAGGCCCTTTTCCCATTTTCCTTCCGGGAGCAAGCAACCTAAGCCAGCCAGATTTTTGTTTACCCAGAGGGTCTTCTCCACAAAGGAAAAGTTGAATTTCCTGCCTATGCAGGGGAGGGGAGGCCTTGCAGTCTAATATGATGTAAAAATTAACAAGGAAATATGACATTTTTGCACCCCAAGCTTGTCCGCACACATCTCACCATGTTATCACTGTCTGGTACTTCTCCAGTCCCCAGCAAATGGTGAGCCAAAGGTGGGGGAGTAAAGTGGCAGAAGCAGAAATCAGGTCTTCTTCCTTCAGAGGGTACCCTGGAGCTGAGCAAGTCCTGGCTCAACAGAAGGTATCACTGCATGTTGGATAGACAGTGGGTAGACGGACAGATGTTTGAACATTGGATGGATGGATGGATGGATGGATGGATGGATGGATGGAGAGATGAAAGCACAGACATCAGAATGGACAGATGGACAGATGAGTGGCTAAAGGAGGAAGGAAGGAAGGATGGATGGACGGATGGACAGACATTAGAATGGACAGATGGACAGATGAGTGGATAAAGGAGGAAGGATGGATGGATGATGGGTGGAGGACAATGGACAGATGAATGGCTGGATGAAGAAACAGATGAATGGATAGATGAGCAATGGAAGATAAAGGGATAATGGATGGATGGGCAGACAAAAGGATGAACAGATAAGTGGATGAATGGACAAAAGTATAAATGGATGGGTGGATGTTAGAACAACAGACAGACCAACAGATGGAGGGACACACCAATGTTCTTTAACAGGACTGGGAAAGTCAAGCCAGGGCCTCAAACCTGCTCTTGCTAGAAATGCTCCATCTCTCAGATGGCAGGGATGTCATCGTCACCCACAGGTGCTGGGAGGAGAAAAGAAGGCAGACGTGGTCAGCCCTGACCCCTGGTGGTAGTTAGGGCTGACCCCCAGTTTGTCTTGGCTGCCAGCCAAGAATCACCTGAATACAGGAGATGGAGGATGCAATGAGCTGAGATCGAGCCACTGCACTCCAGCCTCTCTCAAAAAAAAAAAAAAAAACCTAAAATAAATAAGTACATTTTTTAAAGATATGAAACTGTAGTCTATGGGACTTGGTTTTTTAGATCAGCACCATGTGTCTTAGCTTCGCACATGCCGTGGCTGGTAGCTGTGGTCCATTTGCTTTCAGAGGTTTATAACGTTCTGCTCTGTGACGATACCACCCAGCCACTCTCCCATCAAGGGGAAGTTGGGCCGTTTCTGTGTTTACTAAGAGCGCTGTTATGAACATTCTCAGGTGTGCTTCCAGGAACACTGCAAGGTTTCCCCTTAGATATAACAGGGAGGTAGATTTGCCAGAGCGTAGGTATGCCAGTGTGCCTCTATACCAGCAGTCCCCAACCTTTTGGGTACCAGGGACTGGTTTCGTGGAAGACAATTTTTCCACAGATTCAGGGATACAGTGGGGAATGGTTTCAGGATGAAACTGTACCACCTCTGATCATCAGGCCTTAGATTCTCATAAGGAGCTGGCGACCTAGATTCCTCGCAGGCACAGTGCACAACGGCGTTCACAGTCCTATGAGAATCTAACACCGCGGCTGATCTGACAGGAGGCAGAGCTCAGGTGATAATGTTTCCTCCCCAGCCAGTCCATGGCCTGGGGATTGGGGACCCCTGCTGTATACAAAGACAAATGCCAAACGGTTTTTCCAAAGCACTTGAACTAATGACACTCTTACCAGCAGTGCTGAGAGTTGCTGTTGATCCACACCCTCACCAACATTTAGCTGCGTCAGACGTCATCGTGTTTCCCGATCACGTGTGTGGAAGGTGATGTCTCCCGTGGTCTTGACTTCCACCTGCCTGATCGCCAGTGAGCTTGAGCATCTAATCATGTATTTTGGCAATACCACACAGCCACTCTCCTATCAAGGGGAAGCTGGGCTGTTTCTGTGATTGCTAACAGCGCTGTTAGCCTGGGTTCTGCCGCTCACTCGCCACAGCCCCACACAAGCCTCTTGGCCTCCCTGAGGCTCTGTATTCTCACCTGTCAAAAAGGGGTTGTCCTGGGTGTTACTTTAAGGACTGATGAGAAAAGAGTGAGCGGCTAGGCTCGCTGCCCGACATGACAAGCAATGCATAAATGTAGGTTGTATGAGTCACCTGTCTACGGTGGCCCCAGCAGCTCTCTCTATCAGGGCTTGGCGAAGACTAGGCCCTTCAGAGTGCAAGCAAACTCCTGGTCTGGTGCCTAGCACCCTATAGGTGTGGCAGACTGTGTCCAAGAATGTTTTGATGGGAGCCTGCCTGGATGTCAGAAGATCAGAGTGTGCTGGAAGGTCCCACCCAGCCTTCCCAGCTTCCCACAGCCCCTAAAGCCCCAGCAGCCAAGACAAACTCTGGGGCTGTCATTCCCATAACTACCACCAGGGGTCAGGGCTGACCACGTCTGCCTTCTTTCCTCCTCCCAGCACCTGTGGGTGACGATGACATCCCTGCCATTGGAGAGATGGAGCATTTCCAGCAAGAGCAGGTTTGAGGCCCTGGCTTGACTTTCCCAGTCCTGTTAAAGAACATTGGTAAGTGTGTCCCTCCATCTGTTGGTCTGTCTGTTGTTCTAACGTCCACCCATCCATTTATACTTTTGTCCATTCATCCATTTATCTATTCATCCTTTTGTCTGCCCATCCATCCATTATCCCTTTATCTTCCATTTGCTCATCTATCCATTCATCTGTTTCTTCATCCAGCCATTCATCTGACTATCCATCTGTCCATTGTCCTCCACCCATCATCCATCCATCCTTCTTCCTTCATCCACTTATCTGTCCGTCCATTCTAATGTCTGTGCTTTCGTCTCTCCATCCATCCATCCACCTTTCCATCCATTTCTGTTTCAGAAATCCTTCCCTGCTCCAAAGTCTATTTTATGGCCTGGAAGTTTAATAGCTTTTCACCCTTAGATCTTTATATATATATTTGATTTTTATTGCACTTTAGGTTCTGGGGTACATGTGCAGAACATGCAGGATTGTTGCATAGGTACATACATAGCAATGTGGTTTGCTGCCTCCATCCCCATCACCTAAATCTGGCATTTCTCCCCATGTTATCCCTCCCCAACTCCCTACCCCCCACTGTCCCTCCCCTATTCCCCCCACCACAGACCTCAATGTGTGATGCTCCCCTCCCTGTGTCCATGTGTTCTCATTGTTCAACACTCACCTATGAGTGAGAACATGTGGTGTTTGATTTTCTGTTCTTGGGTCAGTTTGCTGAGAATGATGGTTTCTAGGTTCATCCATGTCCCCACAAAGCACACTAACTCATTGTTTTTCATGGCTGCATAATATTCCATGGTGTATATATGCCACATTTACCCTGTCCAGCCTATCTTCAATGGGCATTTGGGTTGGTTCCAGGTCTTTGCTATTGTAAACAGTGCTGCAATGAACATACATGTGCATGTGTCCTTATAACAAAACAATTTATAATCCTTTGGATATATACCCAGTAATGGGATTGCTGGGTCAAATGGAATTTCTATTTCTAGGTCCTTGAGGAATCGCCACACTAATTTACACTCCCACCAACAGTGTAAAAGTGTTCCTATTTCTCCACATCCTCTCCAGCATCTGTTGTCTCCAGATTTTTTAATGATCACCATTCTAACTGGCGTGAGATGGTATCTCAATGTAGTTTTAATCTGCATTTCTCTAATGACCAGTGATGATGAGCATTTTTTCATGTTTGTTGCCCTCATATATGTCTTCTTTTGAAAAGTGTCTGTTAATATCCTTTGCCCACTTTTGGATGGGTTTGATTTTTTCCTGTAAATCTGGTTTAGGTCTTTGCAGATTTTGGATATTAGTCCTTTGTCAGATGGGTAGATTGCAAAAACATTTTCCCATTCTGTTGGTTGCCAGTTTACTCTAATGATTGTTTCTTTTGCCGTGCAGAAGCTCTGGTGTTTAATATTAGATCTCACTTTTCTATTTTGGCTTTTGTTGCCAATGCGTTTGGTGTTTTAGTGATGAAGTCCTTGCCTACGCCTATGTCCTGAATGGTTTTGCCTAAGTTTTCTTCTAAGGTTTTTATGGTGTTATGTCTTATGTTTAAGTCTTTAATCCATCTGGAGTTAATTTTAGTGTAAGTGTCAGGAAGGGGTCCAGTTTCTGCTTTCTGCACATGGCTAGCCAGTTTTCCCAATGCCATTTATTTATTTATTTATTTATTTATTTATTTATTTTTTTTTTTTTTTTTTTTTTTTTTTTTTTTTCGAGACGGAGTTTCGCTCTTGTTACCCAGGCTGGAGTGCAATGGCACTATCTCGGCTCACCGCAACCTCCACTTCCTGGATTCAAGCAATTCTCCTGCCTCAGCCTCCTGAGTAGCTGGGATTACAGGCACGTGCCACCATGCCCAGCTAGTTTTTTGTATTTTTAGTAGAGACGGGGTTTCACCATGTTGACCAGGATGGTCTCGATCTCTCGACCTCGTGATCCACCCGCCTCAGCCTCCCAAAGTGCTGGGATTACAGGCTTGAGCCACCGCGCCCGGCCCCCAATGCCATTTATTAAACAGGGAATCCTTTCCCCATTGCTTGTCTTGTCAGGTTTGTCAAAGATCAGATGGTTGTAGATGTGCAGCATTGCCTCCGAGGCCTCTGTACTGTTCATTGGTCTATATCTCTGTTTTGGTACCAGAACCATGCTGTTTTGATTACTGTTGGCTTGTAGTACAGTTTGAAGTCTGGTAGCATGGTGCCTCCAGCTTTGTTCTTTTTGCTTAGAATTGACTTGGCTATGTGGGCTCTCTTTTGGTTCCATATGAAGTTTAAGGTGTTTTTTTCCAGTTCTGTGAAGAAGGTCACTGGTAGCTTGATGGGAATAGTGTTGAATCTATAAATTACTTTGGGCAGTATGACCATTTTGACGATATTGATTCTTCCTAAGCATGAGCATGGAATGTTTCTCCATCTGTTTGTGTCCTCTGTTATTTTGTTGAGCAGTGGTTTGTAGTTCTCCTTGAAGAGGTCCTTTATATCCTTTGTTAGCTGTATTCCTAGGTATTTTATTCTCTTTGTAGCAATTGTGAATGGCAGTTCATTCTTGATTTGGCTCTAAGTCTGTTATTGGTGTACAGTAATGCTTATGATTTTTGCACATTGATTTTGTCTCCTGAGCCTTTGCTGAAGTTGCTTATCAGTTTAAGGCGATTTGGGGCTGAGATGATGGGGTCTTCTAAGTATACAATCATGTCATCTGCAAACAGAGACAATTTGACTTCCTCCTTTCCTAATTGAATACCCTTTATTTCTTTTTCTTGCCTGATTGCTCTGGCTAGAACTTCCAATACTATATTGAATAGGAGTCATGAGAGAGGGCATCCTTGTCTAGTGCCACATTTCAAAGGGAATGCTTCCAGGTTTTGCTCACTCAGTATGACATTGGCTGTGGGTTTGTCATAAGCAGCATTTATTATTTTGAAATCCATTCTGTCAATACCTAGTTTATTGAGAGTTTTTCGCATAAAGGCTGCTGAATTTTGTCAAAGGCCTTCTCTGCATCTATTGAGATAATCATGTGGTTTTTGTCTTTGATTCTGTTGATGTGATGAATTACAATTATAGACTTGCACATGTTGAACCAGCCTTGCAACCCCAGGATAAAGCCTACTTGATTGTGATGGATAAGCTTTTTGATGTGCTGTTGTAATTGGTTTGACACTATTTTATTTTATTGAAGATTTTTGCATCGATGTTCATCATAGATATTGGCCTGAAGTTTTCTCTTTTTGTTGAGTCTCTGCCGGGTTTTGGTATCAGGATGATGTTGGTCTCATAAAACGATTTGGGAAGGGTTCCCTCTTTTTGGATTGTTTGGAATAGTTTCAGAAGGAATGGTACCAGCTCCTCTTTGTATATCTGGTAGAATTTGACTGTGACCCCATCCGGACTTGGGCTTTTTTTGGTTGGTAGGCTATTAATTGCTGCCTCAACTTCAGCCCTTGTTATTGGTCTATTCAGGGTTTTGACTTCTTCCTGGTTTAGGCTTGGGAGGGTGTTTAAGTGTCCAGGAATTTACCCATCTCTTCCAGGTTTACTGGTTTATGTGCAGAGTTGTTTGTAGTAATCTCTGATGGTGGCGTGTATTTCTGTGGAATCTGTGGTCATATCCCCTTTACTGTTTTCTATTGCATCTATTTGATTATTCTCTCTTTTCTATTTTATTAATCTGGCTAGTGGTCTGTCTATTTTGTTGATCTTTTCAAGAAGATTGTAACTTATCTGTGATATGTTATGAAGCAGTATGCTTTTGAATTTTCCACATTATGGGGATTTCCTAGTTATTTTTTACTGATTTCAGCTTAATTATATTGTGGTGCAAGCAACATTACATGAATGGCTAAAATTCCTAGAAATTTATCAAAATTTGTATGAAGCCCAGAATATAAACCAAATTTATAAATGTTCAACAGCTTGAAACATGTATCTTACAACAATTGTGTGTAGTGTTCTACATATGTTCCTTAAGTCTAATTTATGAACAGAGTTCTTCAAATCTTTTATATCCTTTCATCTCCTTTTTAAAACTAAATTGAAAAAGGTGTCTTAAAATCTTCTATTATGAGGCCGGGCGCGGTGGCTCAAGCCTGTAATCCCAGCACTTTGGGAGGCTGAGGCGGGTGGATCATGAGGTCGAGAGATCGAGACCATCCTGGTCAACATAGTGAAACCCCGTCTCTACTAAAAATACAAAAAATTAGCTGGGCATGGTGGCACGTGCCTGTAATCCCAGCTACTCAGGAGGCTGAGGCAGGAGAATTGCCTGAACCCAGGAGGCGGAGGTTGTGGTGAGCCGAGATCGCGCCATTGCACTCCAGCCTGGGTAACAAGAGCGAAACTCCGTCTCAAAAAAAAAAAAAAAAAAAAAATCTTCTATTATGGTTGTTGATTTTTTTCATAGTCCTATTAAGTTTTGTTTATATATTTTGAGCTTATGTTATAAACACAAATTTAATATTGTTACGTCTTCCTAGTAACTTTTGTTATCTTTACCTCTGCTTTTTGCCTTAAAGCTCATTTTGTCCTTCATAAATACAAATAGTTACATCCACCTTTTTGTTTGAGTATAATAAATTATGTGTGTGTGTAATAAATTGCATGTGTGAAATAAATTTTGTGTGTGTGTGTGTGTGTGTGTGAGAGAGAGAGAGAGAGAAAGAGAGAGAGATTCAGGGAGTACATGTGCTTGTTTGCTACATGGGTATCACATGTGTAACGGTGCAATTGGGCTTCTGGTATACCCAACACCCAAATATTGGACACTGTACCCCATACGTAATTTTTCAACTTTCTCTTCACTAGTATTTTTACCTTATTACTTTAAACTTTATTCTTATGCTTTAAATCAGGCGTCCCCAAGCTACGGCCCCCGGGCCGCATGCGGCCCCCTGAGGCCATTTATCCAGCCCCCCGCCGCACTTCAGGAAGGGGTACCTCTTTCATTGGTGATCAGTGAGAGGAGCACATTATGTGGCGGCCCTCCAACAGTCTGAGGGACAGCGAACTGGCCCCCTGTGTAAAAAGTTTGGGGACGCCTGCTTTAAATATATCTCTTCTATTCTAAACAGCGTAATTTCCCCTCCCCCAATTCCAAACCCAGTCTGAAATTCTTTGCCTTTTAACTGAAGTATATAGTCCATTTATATTTAATGTAAGTGTATATGTAAATGTAAATATAATGTATACTTTGTAAATGTTTAGAATTAAATCTATTAACTTTCTCTGTCTTACCTGCTCATTCATTCTATTCTTTTCCTCTTTTTTCTGGACTTAAAACACTATCTGCATGCATTTTATCATTTAATTTCATCCCTTAGCTTGTTTGAAATGACATACTGTTTCTATTCCTTTGGTGCAGGGGTTAGAGATCATTTTTCTGTAAAGGGTCAGATAATGTGTATTTTAGGGTTTGTGGGAAACAGTCAGTGGGTTTTTTTAGGGTCTGTGGGACACAGTCAGGATTATTATAGCCATTTAAAAATCTAGAAACCATTCTTAGCTTGCAGGCCATATAAAAACAGGCTGCAAGCTGTATTTAACCCATGGGCCATAGTGTGTAACTTCTTCTGGCATTCACCCTAGAAATTATAACATACACACTTAACCCCTCAAAAACTGCTCTGTTTCCTTTTATGGCTGGAAGATCCCAGAACCTCTGAGCTAAGGGGCTATTCCCTGACCTTCTCATGGCCTTGCAGGGAGGGGCTGTGTGGACTCAGGTCTGTTCCCAAAGCAACTCCTCTGCTTTAGTGATGAAGGAAGCCCTCACCCCTCAGCACTGCTGAGACAGGCTCACCCTCCTGCCCCTTTCCCTCCCCACTCACCACCAGCCTCCAACCTGCATGAAGTTCCAGATTCTTCCTCTGCTTCTCCCTTACCGCTTTCAGGTCTGTGGTTGCCCTGAGGCAGCATTCATGTGATTTTAGATGGCACAGGAGATTCATTTTTCATTTTACATCATCACTAGTCCTCTGCTGATTATGGCATTTGCCCTTGGTCATTTAATGGGATATTATATTCTCTTTTAAAAGTGATCATTTTGAATTACATGCAAAAAGACCAGTTGATCTAGAAGAAAACATGAAGTAAATATCTGGCTGATTTCTAGACTTGTTAAAAATCACTGGAACAGAACTTGCGTGCCCGAATTTTGGGAGACCTGGTTTGGGTTACTCCGTTTCTTCTTAACTGAACCAGCCCAGGGAGTCGGCCTCAAGAGAGAAGTCCTGTCCCTTAGGGGAAGTTGGCCTTCCTCCTCAACCAACAGGCTCATGCTGGAGTGGGTCATTTATTTCTCTGAAAATGTTATCAATGTACTACACACGTGTGGTTTCAGATAATTGTGGTTGCCTGGGGTGGAAGTGGACGGGAGGTTGACGGCAAAGGGCCCCAGAGAAACCTTCTGGAAAGATGGACATGTTGTATATTTTGGTTGGTATGTTTGGCCCCAGAGTGTACATGTTTGCCAAGTCATCGGTCATCACCCTGTACACTTAAAATGTGGAAATTTTATTGTAGGTCAGTAAAGTTGATTTGAAAACGGCATCAACACCAAAGCCACAAATATCCATTTATGTTGGGAGCCACTCATATTCACCTGGTTCCGAGTCCTGAGCTGCGGGGTGGGCTCCGTGGTCTTCTGTACTGTGGCCCTCGCTCGCTCTCATTCAGCCGCCATTTCAGCCGCTCCAGAGTCAACTCTTACAGTTCTGCCATGTGCCGATCACAAGCAGAATGTCCAAAATGACAGAGGGACGCTTTTGACAAAGGGCAAGGACAAGTCAGGCAGGAAGGGGTGACTTAATACACGGTGTTGGGACAACTGGTTCTCCATCCAGATGCAAACAAATCGGATCCTGATAGGGCGACTGCAGCTAATAGGATCTGTAGTTTATTTCCAAACAGCAGGAAGAGGAGATTTGGAAGGTTCTCAATGCAAAGAAATAATAGATGCTTGAGGTGAGGATTATCCTAACCATCCTAATGTAATCATTGTACATTATGTGCATGAATCAAAATATCACATGTGCCCTACAAGTATGTATGACTATTATGTATCAATTTTTTAAAAGGTTCATGCCACAAAAATTAGACCCCTACCTCACAACATGCTCATCACACAGACATTCCAGATAAATTAAATGTTAAACAAAACTATATAGGTATTAAGAAAATATAGGAGAGCATTTTAAAAATAAATTCCAATCAGAAAAGGCCTTTTAAAGCAAGACATGAAAGCCAGAAGTCATAAAGGAAGACTACATCTAGCTATATAAAAAATGCAAAACTTGTCTATGACCAGTGACACCAAGAATTTAGCTAACAGCATGCAGAAGACCTGGGAAAATATTTGGCACATATGTTTTAAAGAATTAAGGTTTCTAATACGCAAAGAGGTCCTACGAATTGGTAAGAATGTGGCAAAAAGGCCAATTAAAAACGTGTAAAGCAGGTGCCCCGCACTGCCCAGTCAGGATGGCTAAAGGGGACCCCCAAGAAACCGAAAGGCGAGATGTCTGCGTCTGCCTTCTTTATGCAGACGTGCAGAGCAGAACACCAGAAAAACCCAGAGGTGCTGGTCAATTTCACAGACATTTCCAAGAAGTGCGCTGAGAGGCGGAAGACAATGTGTGGAAAAGAGAAGTCTGAGGCTGATGAAATGACCAAGGTGGATAAAGTGCTCTGATTGGGAAACAAAAGATTACGGATCAGCTGAGGGAGGCAAGAAGGACCCTAAAGCCCAAAAGGGCCACCGTCTGGATTCTTCCTGTTCTGTTCTGAATTCTGCCCCAAGGACAAATCCACAACCCCGGCATCTCTATCGGAGGTGTGGCAAAAAAGCTGAGTGCGGTGGGGAATAACTTGAGCGGCAGTGCGAGGCAGCCCGACGTCACTGAGGCGGAGAACCGAAGTGTGAGAAGGGCGTTGCTGACTCTCAGTTAAAGGAAGGTTAGCGGCACGAAAGTCAAAATTGTCTGGGAAAAGGCAGACGAGGAAGAGGAGGAGGAGGAATGAACAAAACTGTTTCTCCACCTCCTTGTCAGTACCTTAGAGCAGAGGAGTGTTATAATTCAAGGGGTCCTCAGTCCCCGGTCCATGGAGCGGTACTCACCTGTGGCCTGTTAGAAACCAGGCCTCACAACAGGAGGTGAGGGGCGGGAGAGCAAGTATTACCACCTGAGCTCCGCCTCCTGTCTGATCAGCGGTGCCATTAGGTCCTCACAGGAGCCTGAACCCTGTTGTAAACTGCAGGTGAGAGGGCTCTAGCTCTTTAGGAGAATCTAATTAATGCCTGATGATCTGAGGTGGAAAAGTTTCATCCCAAAA
The DNA here is from genome assembly GCF_048565385.1 of Saimiri boliviensis. Taxonomy (NCBI): domain Eukaryota; kingdom Metazoa; phylum Chordata; class Mammalia; order Primates; family Cebidae; genus Saimiri; species Saimiri boliviensis. Next base: position 114,779,881 of record NC_133449.1, read on the forward strand.
CCATTCCCCATGGAAAATTTTTCTTGCACGAAACCGGTCCCTAGTGTCAAAAAGGTTGGGCACCGCTGTCGTAACTGACTCATCTCTTATTTGAGAGCTGCCTGTTGCCCTCATTAGTTTTAATTACAAAATTTGATCATGATCATATTGTAGTCTCTCAGAGTCCTCTAGAAATTGTCAGTGGTTTATATAAAGTGGCTCTGAGTGTGCAGAGCACTCTGAAACTCTTTCAAAGTTGTACATAATTCCAAATTTTTTTTTTTTTTTTTTAGACCAGATCTGGCTCTGTCCCCCAGGCTGGAGTGCAGTTGTGTGATCTTGGCTCACTGCAGCCTCTGCCTCCTGGGCTCAAGCGAGTCTCCCACCTCAGCCTCTCCAGTAGCTGGGACTACAGGTGCATGCCACCACTCATGGCTAATTTTTTTATTTTTTGTTTCACCGTGTGGCCTAGGTTGGTCTTGAACTCCTGGGCTCAAACCATTCACTATTTGCTGAACTTGACCTCCCCAAGTGCTGGGATTACAGGTGTGAGCCACCATGCCCAGCTTCCAAATATTTTAAAATGAAAAGGCGCTCTCATAATCTCACTCTGTGCATTTTGCTGTTGGTGACAGGTCATTTAAAGATGTTTCTGGGCTGGGCGTGGTGGCTCACATCTGTAATCCCAGCAGTTTGGGAAGCCTAGGCAGGTGGATCACCTGAGGTCAGGAGTTTGAGACCAACTTGGCCAACATAGCAAAACCCCATCTCTACTAAAAATACAAAAAATAGCCCAGCATCCTGGCGCATGTCTTGTAGTCCCAGCTACTTGGGAGGCTCAGGCATGAGAATCCGGAACCTGGGAGGCAGAGGTTGCAGTGAGAGAAGACTGTACCACTGTACTCCAGCCTGGGTAACAGAGTGAGAGACCATCTCAAAAAAAAAAAGAAAGAAAGAAAGAAAAATGTGTTTCTGGCATTTTTATAATTTGTAAGATCATGTTAACTCTATGGTTATTGGCTAGAAAGCCTGAGTTATCAACTGTACGTGTCTATAATTTGTAAAAAGAGCCAGGCGCGGTGGCTCGAGCCTGTAATCCCAGCACTTTGGGAGGCCGAGGCGGGCGGATCACGAGGTCAAGAGATCGAGACCATCCTGGTCAACATGGTGAAACCCCGTCTCTACTAAAAATACAAAAAAAAAATTAGCTGGGCATGATGGTGCGTGCCTGTAATCCCAGCTACTCAGGAGGCTGAGGCAGGAGAATTGCCTGAACCCAGGGGGCGGAGGTTGTGGTGAGCCGAGATCGCGCCATTGCACTCCAGCCTGGGTAACAAGAGCAAAACTCCGTCTCACAAAAAAAAAAAAAAAAAAAAATTGTAAAAAGAGCAAAACAACAGAGACCAGCTCTTGATGCTTCTTAATAATTCAGTGCTCCTGAATTGAGGCTGTGGGAAGGCGCCCTGTGGAGGGGCCACAGGAGGGGCAGGCACGGTGAGGCTGGACAGGTTGACTGTGCAGTGGGCATTCATTTAGCTTTGTTGTCTTGTTTCTGTAAATGGTGACAGCTTTCTGCTGCCATTCTTAGCTGTGGACAAAGGTCGGGGGATCAGCTGGCATGAGAAGTGTTTAGTTTTTGTTTTGTTTTTTAGCTAAGTGTGTTTGTTTTTAAACAAACTGTAGAACTCTTCATTTTCAGTAAAGCAAAGAGCCACTGAATCGATGAAAGTTCAGGAACCTTCTGTTCTTAAACACGATTTGCAGTCTTTTTTTTTTTTTTTTTTTTTGTATGTTTAGAATGCTGAAACGTGTTTAAAGTTAGATAAAAAGTATTACTTTTTTTCTTAAAGTTGAGTAAAGGATATAAACATGTGTTTCACAAGAGAATAAATAAAAATGATGATGAGATTATGAAAAGATGCTCAGTTCCACTCAGAATTACAGTATGCACACTAAAACAATCTGGAGAGATCACCTATCTCCAGACTGGCAAAAGCTAAAACATATTGGAATGGTTATGGTGGGAGTCTGAATTGGTACTTTTTTTTTTTTTTTTGAGACACGCCTGTAGTCCCAGCTACTCGAGAGACTGAGGGAGGAGAATCCCTTGAACCTGGGCAGAGGTTGCAGTGAGCCAAGATTGTGCCATTGCACTCTAGCCTGGGCAACAAGAGCGAAAGTCCCATCTAAAAAAAAAAATACATGTTAACCCATTAGTTATTATTCCCTTCCTACTGTAGAGGACAAGAATTTAGCTCTCATGGCCACCACCCCCGGCCCCAGCGCTCGTGTTTCTCCTCCCACCCTCCCAGTAGCCCCATTTCAATAGGCAGTGTTTGTTTCTTTTTTTTCTTAATAACTTGGTTTCCCCAGAGTTAATAATTGTTCTTTTTTTAATCTGTGTGTTTTCTATGTCTGTGTGACTCTGAGATAGGACACCCTGAAACACACAAGGTTTCCCTCCAGGCTGGGCCGCGCCTGGCCATGGAGCTGCCTACTAAACCTTCAAGGAAAGGATGGGAGATGCGATTCCTAGGGCAGCGGGAGGCGATCAGGCCCCACTCTGGTCCTCTCGTGTCCTCCCGGTGTCCTCTCAGTTCTCACAGCTCCTCAGTGTGTCCTCACAGCCACCCTCAAAATCCCTTGGACGGGGTCACCCCAGCCACGCCCTCTATTGCCCTCCTTAGGGCCTTTGCCTACCACCTCCATCTACCTAATGGAGCATCCCTCATCCTCCACCCACTGACACCTACTCAAATACCACCTCCTCCATAAAGCCTTCCTGGATTTCTCTTTCCAACCAAGCAGTTGCTCTCCCAGCTTGAACCTCTCGTGGTCTCTCTCCTTGCACTGTCTTGGGTGGGATTGGGCACCCTGCACACCATCGGCTCCACGGCTACAGGGCCTGAACTGAGTGCAGTGGTTCCCTGGCTCTGCTGCCGCTGGGGCACAGTCTGTGGGGAGAATGCGGTACGATTTCTGCAGACTTGAGGTGACAGGGCTGTCATCTCTCAAGAGAAATATAGGAAAATTAGTTGTCAGCCGGATCTCTGCCTTCCTCTGTTATATGCAGGCCCCTGAAAGACCAGTGGAGCTCCCCTGGGGGCCTGTGCCCTGGTGTGTGGGGGACAGACGTGGACACCGCCATATGCACGGGCCCGCCAAGGGCGCTCAGGCTGTGGAGGACAGAGAAGACTCCCTGGGGGCCCACCTTAGACGGGGTGGGCTGTAGACGGGATGATCAGAACACCTGCTGAGGCCTGGGGGCCGGCAAGAAGAGGGAGAGGGGAGCGCTTCCCGCAGGAAGGGAGCTGAGAGGAGGGAGCTGGGCTGAGTCCCAGCAGGAGGTCAGGCCCACGAGGCCTCAGCTAGGGCTTTGGACTAAGAAGGGAGAAAACGTCTGCGCTGTGGGTGAAGGGGCAGGTGTGGGGACCCCTGTCCTACAGTGTCCCCTGCCCTCCTCCTGGCCTCCCCTCAGCGACCATCCTCGCCCCTTCTGGAGGCTGGGTGGTTTCCTAGGAGCCTCCACCCCTCCTTGCCAGTCACTCATCCCAGCTCCCTCCATATACACGCCAGTGAAGGGACAGGACGGCCGTATCCTGGAGCCCCCTGGGGCCCACCCACAGGCAGACCTAAGGTTGAGTTGGGGGAGAGGGAGGAGGCAGGCCCAGGCTTGCACCCAGGCCCTCTGGAACCCCCATGCTGCTGAACCGCTGCCGCCTCACCCCCACTGCTGCTTCCACCCCCCCAATACAGATGCTGCCTGAGCCCCGCCCCGAGCCCTGCCCCGAGCCCTGCCCTTCCTGCCAGGCAGTTGTTATGTACAATGAGTTCTAAATTTCTCTTCAAAGAATCAGTATGTCAGTATGCTCAGTTCCTTGTCCCCCGTTTAAAAGTTTAACTTCCTTGTAGCTTCAGTAAACAACTTTGTCCATCAGCTCTAATCAGCAGTTAGCATCTGTTCCCTGATCACCTGCTCCGTCCTGACTCATCCCAGTCGCCTGCTGTGACCTGAGGTATCCCGGTCACCTGCTCTGACCTGAGTCACCTTTAGTTACCTATGACTATTTTTCCCGCCAAACCACTCACCCCGCCACTCTGGCCTATGTTCCTGCTCTCTTTAAAATAACCTATCACGCCAGGCGCGGTGGCTCAAGCCTGTAATCCCAGCACTTTGGGAGACCGAGGCGGGTGGATCACGAGGTCAAGAGATCAAGACCATCCTGGCCAACATGGTGAAACCCCGTCTCTACTAAAAATACAAAAAATTAGCTGGGCATGGTGGTGCGTGCCTGTAATCCCAGCTACTCAGGAGGCTGAGGCAGGAGAATTGCCTGAACCCAGGAGGCGGAGGTTGCGGTGAGCTGAGATCGCACCATTGCACTCCAGCCTCGGTAACAAGAGACTCCATCTCAAAAAAAAAAAAAAAAACAATCAAAATTATTAGCCAATAAAGAAATGGCACAGTGGTAGGGGCTAACTGTGTCAAGAATCAGAACCCCTTCCCCTCCCTCGTCCAGGTGTGTGCTCACCGTTGCTCCGTCCGTGAGGTGCACCCTTCTATAGAGGTGAATTGCCTTGCTGAGAGAAGTATATTCAAGGGCTACTTCATTTGCCGCACTGAAAATTTACATATAACACCCTTCTGGCCGGACCCAGTCATCTCCCTTCGCGTCTTTTCCACACGTGGCCACAGCAAAGGAGGCAGCAAAGCCCAGCCCTGCCATGGATGTGCAGTTCCCGGTGCCAAACGTACGTCCATGGAGGGGCATGAGGAGGGGCCTAGAGAGGGTCCTGACCCAGGGTTGGGGGGTCCCTCATGTTGGGAGGCAGAAAAGGGGGACCCCCGGGCTGGCGCCTGCTGAGCTTCAAACCCCTTCAGCTGGAGGTCCTGCCCCGGCCCCCGGTCGTCACTTCCACACCTGCACGTGCACCCAAGGCTGAGCCTGCCATCATCTCTGCCACCCGCAATGAGCCCATCGGCCTGAAGGCCTCCGACTTCCTACCCGTGAGTGGGAGCCCAGGGCGAGGCATGGGTAGAGGTCTGTGGGTGGAGGGCAGAGCGTCGCTGCTGGCTCCACCCATGCCAGCATCTGGGTGCCCATCCCACGCAGGCCGTGAAGATCCCCCTGCAGGCCGAGCTGGTGGACGACGATGCCATGTCACAGATCCGCAAAGGCCATGACACCATGTGTGTGGTGCTCACCAGCCGCCACAAGCACCTGGATGCCGTGCGGGCTGTGTGGACCACAGGCGACATCAAGGCAAGCACCCACCCTTGCCCAGGGCCCCGCCTCACCCCTGCCCCTGCCCCCTTCCTGCCCGGAGAGGACACCCATGGGGGATGGTGAGATACGCCGTCCCTGCCGTGACACCATCTGTTCCTCCCATCATGGTCACCACAGGCTGCCATCTCTTCAGCCCCTGTTGACAGGCCTGGCCTCACACTGAGGGTGTCAGGTGCAGCGCTGGGAACACCCCACAGCCCCATCAGCACACCCACACTCACTCTCGGGGTCACATCTGGGCCCCACTGCCCCACCCCCTGACGTGCTCTGTTTGCACAGACGTCGGTGGACTCTGCTGTGGCCATCAACGACCTGTCGGTGGTGGTGGACCTTCTCAACATCGTCAACCAGAAAGCGTGAGTGGCTGCCGGGGGGAGGGATGGAGGGCCGGGGCAGGGCAGGGCTGACAGCGACGTGTCCTGGCCTCTCCTAGCTCCCTATGGAAGCTGGACCTGTGCACCACGGTCCTGCCACAGATCGAGAAGCTTCTGCAGAACAAGTATGAGAGGTGCGTGTGGGGAAGCCACGCCTGCCTTGAGGAGGGGGAGGGAAGAGGCAAGAAGCCTCCAGGACCACGGGAAGGGCCCCCAATGGCCTGGGTGTTCCTGTGAACTGGCTGTGAAGCATCGCTGCCCCCTCAACGATCCAGAGGTGGGAGTGGGAAAAGGCCGTGTGTGTGTGTGTGTGTGTGTGTGTGTGTGTGTGTGGCGGGAGTGGGAAAAGGCCGTGTGTGGGGGGGGGTGGGAGTGGAAAAAGGCCGTGTGTGTGTGTGTGTGTGTCTGTGTGTATCTGTGTGTGTGTGTCTGTGTCTGTGTGTGTCTGTGTCTGTGTGTGTCTGTGTGTGTCTGTGTGTGTGTCTGTGTGTGTGTGTGTGTCTGTGCGTGTGTGTGTGTCTGTTTCTGCCCCTCTGCTGTGTTCCTTGCTGTCTCTGGCTGTGGCCCTGGGTCCGTCTGTGACTTCATCCATCTGCCCTTGAAGCTACGTCCAGACGGGCTGCACCTCCCTGAAGCTGATCCTGCAGCGGTTTCTGCCCCTCATCACGGACATGCTGGCGGCCCCGCCCTCCGTGGGTGTGGATATCAGCAGGGAGGAGAGGTGAGGGCCAGGCAGTGCCTGTGTCGGGGGCCGGGGTGCCACAACAGGTGAGGGACAAAGGCCTGGGCCCTCTTACTGACGGTCCTGCTGGGACAGCGTCTAGAGTAGGGCCTGGTCTGGGGCCGTGGCTCAGGGCGTGGTGGGCATAGCCAGAGCTGGGTTCCTCCCTGGCCTGGCTGTGCCCCACAATCCCTGGCAGGGCTGCGTGGTTCCGCTCTGGGCCTCCGCCTTCCCCTGGGAGGAGGGGCTGCAGCAGTTAGGACGGCAAAGGCCCTGGGGTTGGGAGGGACGGCAGTGCCAGCTGGCCCTCAGGCCCTGCCCTCTCTGCAGGCTGCACAAGTGCCGGCTCTGCCACAAGCAGCTCAAGAGCATCAGCGGCCTGGTCAAGAGCAAGTCGGGCCTGAGCGGCCTCCACGGCAGCACCTTCCGCGAGCTGCAGCTGCTCATGGCCAGTCTGGACTGAGGAACGCGGTGGGCGGGGCGCCCGGCAGCCCACACGGCCTGGCCTCAGCCCCCGCTCCTGTTCCTTCTGCGTCCACCGGCCCGTGAGCCTCTGCCTGGCCCCTGCTGCTGCCCCGTGGCCGTCCTGGAGGAGGTGACGCTGGTCCCTGGCCACCTCTACAGCCCCAAACTCTGAGACAACTCTCTCCAGCAGCAGCTGCCCAGCTTGGCCAACTGTTGCTTCTTTGGGCAGCGAACTGAGCTCTGGGGCTGCTGCTGTAATTTATAAGGCAAATTTTATTAAATTTGTAACGATTCCCAGGTTTCCATGCCGGCCACAAGGCTCCCCCAGGCCCAGGAGTGCCTGCCCCGCCTCTTCTGAGGTGAGACCACGCCCCCTCCAAGCCCTGGGGCGGGGCTACAGGCCGTGTGGCCAGCAGGGGGCAGCAGAGAGCCGGGCCTGTGGGACCGCGCCCGTTCCGACTGGGAAGGAAGGGGAGGTGGCAGCCACCCCTCCACACTGGGTGGTAAGGTGAGGGCTGGGCCCCACCAGCCCGTCCCTCCCCGCCTCATTCACACTCAAGCTGTCTATGGACACTGCCAGGCTTGCCCAGAGCCCAACACCCTTCCCTGTCCCCAGGACACCTCCAGCCGCTCCTTCCCCTGAGCAGGGCTCTGATCAGCTGTCATTCCCAGGCGGAGCCCCCAGCACTGGCTGGTGGGAAAGGGCCCCCGCTCCGTGGTCACTGCGACAGCTGGGCCCCCTCCTGCTCTCAAGGCAGTGACCAGGTACAGCCCCGCCCCGGGGTGGTCAGGGTCCTCTGGGCACTGGAGGAAGGTGGTGTGGACCTCTGGCTGGTTCACTGAAGAGGGAAAGGCCAGGGCAGCAGGCTAAGGCAGGAGAAGCAGGCTGAGGCATGAACCTGGGAGGCAGAGGTTGCAGTGAGCCGAGATTGTGCCCTGCTCTCCAGCTTGGGGAACAGAGCAAGACTCCGTCTCAAAAAAAAAAAAAAAAAGTCCCAGGCCAGCACTTTGGGCCACCAAGACAGAGGGATCCCTTGAGGCCAGGAGTTTGAGACAAGCTAGGACAACATGGTGAAACTCCGTCACTATAAAAAATAAAATAATTAGCCGGGTGTGGTGACATGTGCTTGTAGTCCCAGCTACTTGGAAGGCTGAGGTGGAAGGATCACTTGACCCCAAGAAGTCAAGACCACAGTGAGCCATGTTTGCGCCACTGTGCTCCAGGCTGGGTGACACAGCAAGACTCTATCTTAAAAAACAAAAAAACAAAAAACAAAAAAAACCTCTTCTTTCAATTTTTGCCTTAAACCATCTTTTTTTTTTCTTTAAGTGAATGAAAGGTTCATTATGTTGCCCAGGCTGACCTCGAACGTGTAGCCGTACCTACTCAAGCACCAGGACAACTGGCCTGAGCCACCGCAGCTCTGCCTTACTGCTTAAGGCTACTTTATTCTATCTAATTGATGAATTGAACACTTTATGTTGTGACCATCTCTACTCTATTAGTGTATTGTGCTTTAAAACATATTTTGTTTTACATCAAAATTGCTACACAGGCTCTCTTTGGTTATTCTTTCCTTCACATATCTTGATTCATCTTTTTTTTCTTTTTTTGAGACAGTCTTACTGTGTTGCCCTGGCTGAAGTACAGTGGCATGATCACAGCTCATTGCAGCCTTCACTTCCAGGGCTCAAGTGATCCTCCTGCCTCAGCCTCCAAAGTAGCTGGGACTAGAGGTGCACACCACTATGCCTCGCGATTTTCCAAAAAAATTTTTTGTAGAAATGAGCCCTCTCTGTGTTGCCCAAGCTGGTCATGAACTCCTGTGCTCAAGTGATCCTCCTTCCTCAGCCTCCCAAAGTGTTGGGATTACAGGTGTGAGCCACCATGCCCAGCCTTCATTCATCTTTTTAATTTCAACCTTTCCGTGTCCTTTTACTTGAGCTGTTTTTTGTGGACAGCATACACCTGGGTTTTGTTTTTGCATGCAATCTTAATATCTCTTGCTTTTAACTGGTCCATTTAGTCCATTTATATTTATTGTAATCATGGACATATTTGGGTATGTTTCTATTATCTTTTGGATTTCCATTAGTTTCTGTTTCTTTTACTTTGAGTTTTATTTGATTGTTTTATCTATCCCACTTTTTTCTCTCTACTGGAATAAAATGTCTACATTCCAGTTTTTGGTGTTTTTTTGTTTTGTTTTGTTTTGTTTTAGTTTTTGCCCTTGAAGCTGCTTTCTTTTGAGCTAAAGGCAATTAAACCTTGAAGTTTCACCATGTGTATGTAATTAATAACATCTCATATTAAACAATATCTTAACACCCTCCCTACCCCTCCTCACAAATGCTAGCTAGCACTTTAGGACACTGTAGCTCCAGTCTCACTCTTCCTGATTTATACACTATTATTCTCCATCATTTCAGATTCATTCTTAACATTACAAACAAAATTATTATTTTATACGGATGATTTTTGAATAGGCTTTAGCTACACTTACTTTTTAAAAATTTATTTTTGAGACAGGGTCTTACTCTGTCACCTAGGCTGGAGTGCAGTGGGACAATCACGGCTCCCTGCAGCCTCAACCTCCCTGGGCTTAGGTGATCCTCCCATCTCAGCCTCCCAAGTAGCTTGGACTACAGGTGCACACCACTATGCCCAGCTGATTTTTGTATTTTTAGTAGAGACGGGGTTTTACCATGTTGCCCAGACAGGTCTCGAACTCCTGGACTCATGCTTTCCTCCCACTCAGTGCCCCAAAGTGCTGGGATTACGGGCGCGAGCCACTGTGCCCAGGCTTTTACCATTTGCTGAGCTCACCATTTCTTCTTCTTGCATCTTAGGCTGACCTTCTGATCATTTTCCTTCTTGAAATGCATACTTTGGGAGTTTCTTTGGATCATTCTCAGCTTTTATTTACCTGTAAATGTTGAGAAAAGGGCTTCTCCCCAACACACACACACACACACACACACACACACACACACACACACTAGGAGTGTTGGGTGACCATCAGGTGATGGTCAGGTGGTTAACTGTTTCTGTAAACTAATAATTGGTCACAGCCAGTGCTGGGCAAAGGCAGGCTCCTAATAGAAAACACCTGCAGCCAATCAGCAGCTTCCCAGTAAGATCTCAGGGTGGGAGGAAGCAAGCAAGACCCCGGAAGTATGCCAAGGTATCTGCCCCAAGTCAAGAGGTCAAGCTGTGTGGTCGGTTTCTCAAGTCAACCGCCTGGCCTTCTTCCAAGTTGTACTTTTCTTCTTCATCCTGTCCTTGCTCCTCTAAAGTTCTTTTTTGTTTTGTTTTTGAGATGGAGTCTCATTCTGCCACTCAGGCTGGAGTGCAGTGGCGCGATCTTGGCTCACTGCAACCTCCACCTCCTGGATTCAAGCAATTCTCCTGCCTCAGCCTCCCGAATAGCTGGGATTACAGGCGCCCGCCACCACGCCCAGCTAATTTTTGTGTGTTTAGTAAAGATGGGGTTTCACCATGTTGATCAGGCTGCTCTCAAACTCCTGACCTCAAGGGATCCACCTGCCTTGGCCTCCCAAAGTGCTGGGATTACAGGTGTGAGCCACCGCGCCCGGCCCTAACTCGTTTTAGTAAATTTTCACTCCTGCTCTGAAACCTGCCAAGTTTCTCCTTCTTCCTTATGCCCCTCAGTCAAATTCTTTCCTCTGAGGAGGCAAGAATTGAGGTTGCTGTAGATTCAAACAGATTTGCCGGTGGTAACTCAGATACCTGCCACTGGTAACCGTTTTGCTGGACACATTTCGTTTCTCCTTTTTTTTTTTTTTTTTGAGGTGGAGTTTTGCTCTTCTCACCCAGGCTGGAGTTCAATGGCGGGATCTCGGCTCACTGCAACCTCCACCTCCCCTCCCGGGTTCAAGCCATTCTCCTGCCTCAGCCACCCCAGTAGCCAGGACTGCAGGCATGCACCACCATATCCAGCTAATTTTGTATTTTTAGTAGAGATGGTGTTTCACCATGTTGGCCAGGCTAGTCTGGAACTCCTGGCCTCAGGTGATCCACCCACCTCGGCCTCCCAATGTGTTAGGATTACAGGAGTGAGCCACCGCGCCCAGCCCCTGCTGGACACAGTTCTAAGGGGACATTTATTTGCTGTCATCACTTTAAAGCTATTACTCCTGCCTCCTAGCTTCTGTCACAGTGGTTGAGAAGCCAGCTCCCGTTCTGTGGTCCTTGGAAGGCCATCTGTCCTTTCTCTCTGCCTGCTTTCATCATTTCTCTGCCTCTGGCAATCTGTGGTTTCAATAAAATGTGTAAAAGCATGGATTTACGTATGATGCTTGAGATGCTTCGTGTTTCCTGGTTCGGAGACTATTTTCTCATCGCTTCTAGAAAATGTGCAGCCATTTCGTGTTCAAAAACCACCACTTTCCCATTCCCTTTATTTTCTTCTTTTGGGACTCCGCTATAAGGTCTTCTCATTCTTACTCTCTGTGTCTCTTCATCTCTTTTCATGTTCTCCATCTTCTTACCTCTGCTGCCTTCTCTCTATATGTAACTCCCAGCTTACTAATTCTCCTCTTTTCTTTTTTTCTTTTTTTCACCCAGGCTGGAGTGCAGGGGTGCAGTCCTGGCTCGCTGCAACCTCTGCCTCCCAGGCTCCAACCATCCTTCCACCTTAGCTTCCTGAGTGGCTGAGACAACAGGCACATAGCATCGTGCTGGGCTAATTCTCTATTCAACTGTTCACTGTTTGTTGAATTTTAGATTTTGAGATTTTTTTTTTTTTTCGTAGAGGCGAGGTCTTGCTCTATCCCTCAGGCTTGAGTGCAGTGGCGTGATTACAGCTCACTGTAGCCTCAAACATCTCGGGCAAGCAATCCTCCCTCCTCAGTCTCCAAGAAGCTGGAACTACAGGTGTGCCCCACCATGCCTGGCTATTTTTTTTTTTTTTATGGAGACGGGGGTCTTGCTATGTTACCTGCAGTGGTCTCAAACTCCTGGTCTCAAGCGATCCTCCCACCTCAGCCTCCTGAGTCACTAGGATTAAAGGCATGAGCCACCACATCCAAACTGAAGTAATAGTTTTTCTTTCTGGAAGTTCCATTTGTTTTTCCCCAGATCTCTCTCTCTCTCTTCATTTCTGTTCATTTCTATGCTCATCTTTGTGATTACATCTTGTGTTTCTTTAAACATTTCATGTATGGCTATTCCGTATTCTGTCCTCGGGGTCTAAATCTGTTGCTTCCTTCTTTTCTGCCGACTCTCACTCATGGTGGCTTACTTTCTTGTGATTTAGTAAGTTTTGTATTGAAACCCATACAAGTGTATTGCTCTCACGCTGGGCATCCTCCTGGCCTAACCAAGGGAAGCTTTCCTCCACGTGGAGTTTGCTTCTCTCTTGCCAGTAGCAGGGGGCACCCCAACCCAGGACCACCTCAGCCCCCTCAGAGAGTTTTATCTCAGAGGAGTTCAACTTCCCATCTTCCCCACCCCTAGCTCTTCCGAAGTTCACTATCACCAAATGGAAAAATTGCAGTGAGCCTGGCTTTGGAAGCAGCCCCTCCTCCAGGCAACCAGCCAGGTCCATCTCCAGTGCCACGGGTTCATTCGTCAGCTCCCTCTGCTGAAACCTGGCTCCTGGCCACTCTGTTCCCTCACCCTCAATTTTTCTTCACAGCACATGTCACCACCTGTCATATCTTACATCTTTTCATAAATTGTGGTCCCTTTGGCGTTTACATGTCATCCATTCACCACGCGTCTGCTCTGAGTCCCTCGCCCTAAACAGCAGCCCCAGACTCCACCCATTCTATCCCCCTTCCTTCCTCTGGAAGCTCCCAAGAGCTGGCCCCAGGGCCCTGTGTGGGCTTTGCTGGGCGGGACAGGAGGGCAGAAGTGGAGCCCTGCCTGGCTCCACACCGTCTCCCTCAGTCCCTCCCCCACACCCAGGTGAGACATTTCCAGGAAGCGGTCTCTGCCCAGGGCCTGGACCCCAGCGGGGCTCAGGGCCACAAGCTTGGGGCTGCTTCCTGGAACTGCCAGTCTCGCCCCTTGTCGCTGTGGCCACATCCTCCCTCCGGCAGCCCAGGGCTTGGTGGGTTCTAAGAGGCCAGGCCCTGGGCTGGAGAGTTCTATGCAGATCCAGCCACAGCAAGAGCCTGTGTCCCCACTCTCTGGAGCTGCCCAAGAGAAGGGCTAAAGTTTCCCATGATTCCTCAGGACCCTCATTAGCATGGGAATCCCTGCCCCAACACCTGGGGATCTGGGGCTTAACCACTGGAGATCAGATGGGTGCTCACATCACTCTGATGGCGACAGTGGGGGCGGGGGATTCTGCCTGGAGTCAGCGTGGGAAAGAGGCCTCTATGCACAGCTAAGGCAATTTTGTAGATGTGATAAATGACCATGAGGAATTTCTTAAACTGGAAGATTGGGGACTGTGGGGTCGGGGGACCTATGGAACACCTGGAGGCTGTCCCATGTGGGGACTATTCCTAGAACAGCAGAAAGCCAGCGAGGCAGGAGCAGAGACCCCTCTGGGGAAAGAAGCTGAGGCCTGATGAGATGTGCCTAAGAAGGGGCTGTGTCTGCAAGGTTGAGCAGAGCTGGGCCTGGGGCTTAGGCTGGCTCTGACACTCAGTCAACACCATTAATAACAACAGCAAAAATTCTAATGATGACACCAGCAACCGTTTACTGAGCGCTTACTTCGCGCCAAGTCTCTTTATCTGAATTCTTTCACTTAGTCGTCAAAATAGGTACTGCTATGGCCTCTATTTTACAAACAGGAAAACTGAGGCACAGAGAGGCTGAGTGGCTTGCCCACAGTCTCACAGCTAGCAAGTGGCAGAGCTGGCACTGGCACCCAGGCAGTCTGGCTCCAGAGCCTGTGCCACCCACTGCCGTGAAGGAGCTATTTGCATCTAGAAACGTACAGAAGAGCAGATGATGCCCCAGGAGAACTTTTCCCCAGGGGAGATCCTGCTCCCATTTTCTGCCTGTGACCTTCGAGGTCATTAAAACTGCCTGATGGCCTGGCACAGGGCCCTGAGTGTCTACCCCAGCCCTGCTCTTGTGCCAGCTATGTCCAAGGTGCAGCCCCCAAGAGTGACAGCGCACCGCTGCACTGGGAAAAGACAAATGGCCATGTAAACGTGTCTCTCCTTTCCTCCTGCGCGTCACTCAGCAGGCGCAGTCCTGCAGTTACGGCCCCTCCACCTGGTGCGTGGTGTCTGCAAACAAGCGATTGAGCGATTCCAGATGCAGTCTTGGCGCCAAGGGCCGCCGAGTGTGCCAATGGCGCCCCCTAGTGTTCGTCCTGGGAAACGCACTGGCTTCATGCGCTTTGTCTCCCACGGGGTCTGACAGGTCTGGGGCAAGGGTGATTCTCTTTGGCCTGAGCTTCAGATTTAAAACCCACACTCCCACGCCTGCCAGGGCAAATTCAATCCTGCCCAATCACCAAGTAGCCAGGTCACTGGGGTCCAGCTGGTTCAGCTGCTGGAGGAGAAAGAAGTGTTTTCCTCTGCCCTTAAGGAACCCCCGTGGGTGGGCTGCTGGTCCGAAAGGTCTATGGAGGGAGGTCTTGGGAGCATTGCAGGAGGAGCCTCTGGGAAAGGCTGAAGCTCCCAGACTTTGGGAAGGGTGGGCTTGGAATTGGAGTCATCATAATTTAGGGAGTTAAAGGAAAAGAGGCCTCAGGCATAGGCCAGTGAAGTCTCAGACGCTGGGTGGGTGGATTACACCCACCCCAAGCCAGGATGCCATCTGGCCCTCCCCAGGAGGAAGTGGTGGGGCCGAGCAGGTGCTTCCAGGGTGGGTTGGCCGAGATCCTGCCCCTAGCAAGCAGGTGGTGGCCACAGGAATTCCCACTCCATGCTGACACTCTTCCCCCGGGTCTGATGCTTCTCCAAGCTCCTAGGCTGGGCTAGAACAAAGCCGCCTGTCCCCATGTCACAGCTGTGGATACCTGGGGTTGGTGAGAAGTGGCAGGCCCAAGGCCATATAGACAGAATCAAAGCCAGGCCTTGAAACTTGGCGTTCTGACACCCAAGCTGGTGCTCTGCCCACATCCCTGGCCAGCTGGGCCCAGGTACCAGGACAACGTTTGCTGCCCCAGGTGGGGTTGGACCTGGCCCAGAGCAAAATGTCAGGGAGAGGGAGGGTAACACACTGCCCTTGGTGCCTGGGAAGGCCATGGAAGTGGAAAGGGCCCCCTGGGGGTCACAGTGGCCTCTGGAGTCCTGCAGCAGACCTGTGACCCTCTCTAGTGAGAGCCGTGTCCTCAGGCTACTGGCAGCCAGAGAGGCTGAGGGTTCCAGGCCAGGAGGCCCAGACTACGGCGTTGTCTGCGAGGAGCTGAAGGCCTCTATCTTCGCCTTGGCCTCTGCTTCTGAGCGGCACCGCTGGGAGCAGAACCACAGGAAGAGGAAGAAACCTGCAAGAGAAAGGCCGGTAGGTGGGAGTGCCGTGGGGCAGCGTGGGCGTCCCCAGAGGCCAGGGCCTCCTTGGCTGCAGCGAGCTGGCCTCCCCGGGGCCCACAAGCAACTTCCAGAATCTCTTACTGTAGAAGGCCAGAAGGGGCAGAGCTGGAAGAGCCGCCATGGCCAGGCAGGGCGCCTTCACGCAGATGCAGCCCCCACCAGCTTGGCTAGTGGAGCTGTGGGCTAGATGTCAGTCCCCACTTGCCCCTTTCACCTGAACCCCTTTGGCAGCGAACATCCCACCAGCCATACACCCCCTGCCCAGCGCCTTCCTCCAGGCCGCCCTCCGGCCCTACCGTAGAGCGAGTTTAAGATGGTGAAGAGGAACAGCTGGGGCAGCAGGAAGATGCCAAAAGAAAAGAAGGCCAAGGCCCAGGTGGTGCCCAGCAGCACAGTGAGGCCCAGCACGGTGACGGTGTCGCGGCAGGCCCGGGCACTCGGCGCGTCCGCCCGTGCCCGCAGCCTGCGCAGGGTCCACAGCGCCCAGGCCAGCACCACCAGGTTGAAGAGGGATGTGAGGCCACCATAGCCCATGACCAGGACACTGTGCACCACGGGGCTCCGCACCCAGCATCTGTGGGGGAAGGTG
This sequence comes from Saimiri boliviensis, assembly GCF_048565385.1. Classification (NCBI taxonomy): domain Eukaryota; kingdom Metazoa; phylum Chordata; class Mammalia; order Primates; family Cebidae; genus Saimiri; species Saimiri boliviensis. The sequence continues at coordinate 114,795,763 of NC_133449.1, forward strand.
ACGTGTCAGGCTCACAGAGGCTCCCAGGTGGGCAGGGGGCCAGCGCCACTGCCTGATGACCCGCCCAGTCTCCTGGCTCAGCCCGGTTGTTTCTGGCCTGACGGAATGCACGGTAAAGCCCCTCCCCCGGCCTTCCAGTCCAGCCACCCCCAGAGGACATATCTGCCACCCTGGTCCACGACCTGCTGCTCCCTCGTGCCCGCCTTTCCAGTCACTGCGGTCTCTCTCACTTCCCCATGCCTTCACCCACCTGAACACTCTTCCTCTCTCCCTTCGACATGTCACTCCTCTCTGCTTCCACAGCCAGCCCAAGGCTGGTGTGCCCCATCTTCTATTGGACCCTGGGCCCAGAGCCCTCTTTCCTGGAAACTTCCCCTTCCACCCCAGGACATGGTGCCACCGCCTCATCATCACCTCTGCAGTGAGACGCCCCCTCCCCACGAGCCTCTTCCCACCTAGACTGGGCCACCATGCCCTGCCCGGGGCAGTGGGCAGACTGCCAACCCGTGGTTTGGTGGAAGGGCGCTCTCCAAGTTTCAAGCTGGGAGCAGACAGAGCAGCAGGAGAGCCCCCCACGGGCTGAGCACAGAGCCAGGGAGAACTGACCCAGGCCAGCCCTGGTCCTGGGCCCTCCCGGAGGCCGCCACCCTTTGCCTCCCCAAGACACCTTCAAGACAGATGCCACTTTTTAGTCAGACACAATGTCATGTTGAGGCAGGAGAATAGGGTTTGGAGACAGGGAACACAGGACTTCCTAGAACTAAATCAAATGGAAGCCAGTGGCTCACACCTGTAATCCTTGTACTTTGGGAGGCCAATGTGGGCGGATCACCTGAGGTGGGGAGTTGAGACCAGCCTGGCCAACATGGTAAAACCCTGTCTCTACTGAAAATACAAAAATTAGCTGGGTATGATGGCTCGTGCCTGTAATATCAGCTACTTGGGAGGCTGAGGCAGGAGAATCGCTTGAACCCAGAGGCAGAAATTGCAGTGAGCCAAGATGGCACCATTATACTCCAGCCCGTGCAACAAGAGTGAAACTCCATCAAAAAAAAAAAAAAAAAAGAAAGAAAGAAAGAAAGGAAAGAAAATAAAACAAAAGAAATCTTCGGAGAGCACGTAAACTGAGGCCAGAGCCTCCATTTCCTCATCTGTAGGATGGGGATGATTATGAACTTGCCTTACGGGTTCTCATGGAGGTTGCAGGGAACAATTCATGTAAAGTGACATCACATGCCCTCTGAGCCTCACCATGAGAGGGATCAACCCCACCTCTGTGCCACTCAGTCCCTGGCCTTGCTTCAGGGGCTAGGGACTGGCTCTGGACCAGCCTGCCAGAGACCAAGTCCCAGCTCTGCCATTGACCAGCCGGGGCCCCTCAGGTGGGGTTCTTAAGCCACCTGTGTCTCAGTAGCTCTAACTGTAAAATCAGAGTGGCAACAGGATCTGCCCTTGCCCTTGTGAAAGGAAGCCGGCTGATACCCGAGGCCTGCCAGAGTCCGCCCCCCACCATCCTGAGCCTCCATCCACCGGGAGGGAAAAGAAGCCTCCGCAGCCAACTGCATGAGGGCGACGGGCCGCCGGGTTCCTTAGGCTAGTCGATGTCTGCTGCTGGAAACGCTGCGTAACAGTAAAAAGCTAAATGTCCTAGGGTGCAGGGAGGGGCTGTACAAGAGCAGCAGCAGCAGCAGCGTGTCCCCAGGCCCCCAAAGGCCCGCCTCGAGGCCTCCCCTTGCCTCCCCCAAGCCTAGCCCCCACAGCACTCTTGTCCGACTAGGAGGGCTGGAGGGCCTGGCAGTGTTGTCGTGCCCAGGCAGGTCGGGAGGGGCCAAAGCCTGAGCGGGTGCAGCAAGGTGGCCTGCAGGGGCACAGAGTCAAGTGCAGGCTGAGCCAGACCCTCAGGGCCTGGACACTGGAGGGCAGGACAGGACAGTTGGTTGTGTGGCCACGTGCGATGGGGAAGTGGGAGGCCCGGCTGACCTGGCAGGTTGGGGAGCAGAGGCTGGCTTCATAGACTTGGCCAGCATAGAACACAAGGCCGCCTCTGCAGGAGACCTGGATCCATGGAAAGGATGCGGCAGAGCCCCCTGCAAACCCCCTGTCAAAGCCCCAGCCCCCTCTCTGCCCCACAGCCAGTGCAGCCAGTGCCTTGCCTACAAGATGTTGCATTTGGAGCCCCGGGCCCATGTGGCCCTTCTGCAGAGCCAGGGAGCCCGCTGCAGCCTTGAGGGCACTCACATGGATGTGTTCTGGAAGCCCGTGCCATTCTCCCAGCTGTCGAAGACGGCGATCGTGCAGGGTCCGTACACTGAGCTCTTGACAGCGAGGGGAAGCAGTACCAGGAGGGCTGGGGCCCCTAAGGGGTGGGACAAAGGCTTAGGAGATGTGGGAGAGAGCTGGCTCTCAGTCCCTGAGGCTGCTGACACAGAATTCCACTAGGCCAGGGACAGCTGGGAGGAGATTGTTCTGAGCCCCTGGCTTTAGAGCAACGAGCCTGGTGGTTTGGAGAAAGCTCTCCTCCAAGATGATGTTAGTGACGGCTCTGTGATGGAACGGTGGTGGAGGGAGGAGTGGTCACACTGGGAAGGTGGCGGTGGGGCGCAAATGGGAGGGAGGGCTGAGGGACTGCTGAGGAAATGGAGATAAGCAAGAAAGGGGCAAGGATGGTGATGAAGGTGGTGATGGTGCTGCTGGGGATAGAGAAAGTAGAGGAAGTGATGGTGGTGAGGGAGGTGGAGGTGGAGAAGGTGGTGGTGGAGGTGGTGATGGTGGTGAAAAAGGTAGAGGAAATGATGGTGGCGATGGAGGTGAGGAGGTGGTGATGGTGGTGATGGAGGTGGAGGAGGTGATGATGGTGGTGATGGAGGTGGAGGAGATGACTATGGTTAAGGAGGTGGAGGAGGTGATGGTGGTGGAGGAGGTAGAGGAGGTGGAGATGATGGTGATGGAGGTGGAGGAAGTGATGATGGTGATGATGGAGGCGGAGGAGGTGGAGGAGGTGATGATGGTGGTGATGGAGGTGGAGGAGGTGATGATGGTGATGACGGAGGTGGAGGAGGTGGTGATGGTGGTGATGGAGGTGGAGGAGGTGATGATGGTGGTGATGGAGGTGGAAGAGGTGGAGATGATTGTGATGGAGGTGGAGGAGGTGATGATGGTGGTGATGGAGGTGGAGGAGGTGATGATGGTGGTGATGGAGGTGGAGGAGGTGATGATGGTGGTGATGGAGGTGGAGGAGGTGATGATGGTGGTGATGGAGGTGGAGGAGGTGAAGGAGGTGATGATGGTGGTGATGGAGGTGGAGGAGGTGATGATGGTGGTGATGGAGGTGGAGGTGATGATGGTGGTGATGGAGGTGGAGGAAGTGATGATGGTGGTGATGGAGGTGGAGGAGGTGATGATGGTGGTGATGGAGGTGGAGGAGGTGATGATGGTGGTGATGGAGGTGGAGGAGGTGAAGGAGGTGATGATGGTGGTGATGGAGGTGGTGGAGGTGGAGGAGGTGGAGGAGATGATGGTGGTTAAGGAGGTAGAGGAGGTGATGATGGTGGTGAAGGAGGTGGAGGAGGTGGAGATGATGATGGTGATGGAGGTGGAGGAAGTGATGATGGTGGTGATGGAGGTGGAGGAGGTAATGATGGTGGTGAAGGAGGTGGAGGAGGTGATGGTGGTGATGGAGGTGGAGGAGGTGATGATGGTGGTGATGGAGGTGGAGGAGGTGAAGGAGGTGATGATGGTGGTGATGGAGGTGGAGGAGGTGATGATGGTGGTGATGGAGGTGGAGGAGGTGATGATGGTGGTGATGGAGGTGGAGGAGGTGATGATGGTGGTGATGGAGGTGGAGGAGGTGATGATGGTGGTGATGGAGGTGGAGGAGGTGATGATGGTGGTGATGGAGGTGGAGGAGGTGAAGGAGGTGATGATGGTGGTGATGGAGGTGGTGGAGGTGGAGGAGGTGGAGGAGATGATGGTGGTTAAGGAGGTGGAGGAGGTGATGATGGTGGTGAAGGAGGTGGAGGAGGTGGAGATGATGATGGTGATGGAGGTGGAGGAAGTGATGATGGTGGTGATGGAGGTGGAGGAGGTAATGATGGTGGTGAAGGAGGTGGAGGAGGTGATGGTGGTGATGGAGGTGGAGGAGGTGAAGATGGTGGTGATGGAGGTGGAGGAGGTGATGATGGTGGTGATGGAGGTGGAGGAGGTGAAGATGGTGGTGATGGAGGTGGAGGAGGTGATGATGATGGTGATGGACGTAGAGGAAGTGATGGAGGTGATGGTGATGATGGTGGTGACAGAGTGGAGATGTAGGAGGTGGAAGAGGTGATAAAATTAGTAACATAGAAAATAGAGGTGGGCGTAGGCCGAGGTCACAGCTGGTGGTCATGAAATGGCCACTATGATGATGAGGAGGAGGGAAGAAAGGACTAGAGAGGGTGTTGACCCTCCTGCCTGGAGGCCTCAAGATGGGGAGAAGAGGGACTTACCCCAGCCCAGCACACAAAGCTTGAGCATGTATCTGCGGATGTAGGTGTTGTAGACACGCCCCAGGAAGAGGTAGAGGTTGAAGCCCTCGATGGCCATCCAGGTGAGGCAGCTGAGCAGCGCGTAGTGCAGGGCAGCGGCCAGCGCCGTGCACGCTGCCCCGGGTACAGGAGATGTGGCGAATGTGGGGCTCAGCAGGAAGGTGATGTTCAGGAGCAGCACAGAGGCGTGCAGGTTCACGTGGATGCGTGTTAGGGAGTCACTCTGCTTCCTGCAGGTGAGAGTAAGGCCCTCCATGGCCCAGGGACATCACCCAGGCTGCCCCATTCGAAGAGCACAGAGGTGCACACTGACGGGGAATCTGAGGCGAAGAAGGGGCGGGGATCCCACAGCAGCCACTCCAAAGGCTGGCCTCCTACCTCCCAGCCCCCACCCCTGGAGAAGCCCGCCCAGTTCTAGTGGACTAAACGGGACACAGTGGAGTGCTGTGCCGCAGTGGGGCGCAGGCCCAGCACTGTGGCAGCAGAATACCTGGCGTGGAAGTGCAGCAGGACCGTGAGCAGCGAGGCCACGATGGAGATGCTGCAGCCCACGAGGGAGATATACGTGAGAGGAGCCAGCAACTCTGCAGGGACAAGGGCTGGGGAGAGTTGCTGCAGGAAGGAAGAGGGGCTGGAGGCCAGAAGCACAGCATCGCCCTCCCTCCCAGGCTGTCGGAGGGCCCTCCTGAGGCCTCTGCTCCAAGTCCCTTTCCCCACAAGCCTAGCCATGAACCTGGCTTGAACAGGCCATGGCAGATACAGTGAGTTTCACCCCTCCACAGCTCCCCTCTCCCGCTTCTTCTATGAATGCCTCCCTTCCCCCATTCCCTATGCACCTGGGGGTCTACACCACCACTTTGCCCTCTCTGTGCAGAAAGGTGTGCCAGGCCTGGCCTAGCAGGGACTTCCCTCTTCCTGCCAATAGTGCTTGGTTCAGGGATGAACATGTGGCTGGCAGAACTGGGTTAAAGATCTTATTCCACTGGCCTGAAAGCTACCAGGGCATGAGCCTGGAACTGCTGCCAGCTATATCATTAGCTCATAAGGAGATCCTGTTTGAGGGCTAAGCCAGTACAGAGAAAGCACAGTTAAGGGACAGAGGTAGAGTGCCATCTTAGTGATCTTAATGATCAGCCCCTGGATCAAGCCATGCCTGAAACCTAAGCCAGCCTTTTCAGAATCATGAGTCCATAGTTTGTTTTCTTCTGTTTTTGTTTGTTTGTTTGTTGTTTGTTTTCTGCTTAAGCCCTTTTAAGTTGAGTTTTCTGTTCCTTGCACCAGTTTTTGCCTCGCTCCTCTGCCACAGACGCAGGGCCCTCTGCAGCTCTGAGCCTCGCTCAGGATGCACACATACCATGAGAACGGCAAAGTAGGTGAGGTGGTTGCAGCGGCAGAGCACCTGAAAGGGGGAGGGCTGCTCTGTATGACAGCCCTCAGGGCTCCAGGCCCCCCAGTGCTGCTTACTGGCTCCCTCCTTCCAGAAGACACAGGTCGTGGTGTAGCCTTCCTGTGGGGAGATGCGGGGGTCAGTCAAAGGGTGCAGAGGAAAGGCTGTGGGTCAGTGTCTGGGAGTCCTGGGGGCCAACAGTACCTCAACGGCACATATGCCAACATTTTACCAGGCACTGGCTGGCCTTTGGTCTCGGTCTCAGATTCCAGCCCCATCTCCGTTAGGGACTCTCGGAGTGACCCAGGCAAGGTGCCAAGTTGCTCTGAGGCTCAGTTGAGTCATCTACAGAATAAGGTCTTTCATACTCATGCCACAAGAATGGTGGGAAAACAAAAAGCAACATGGAATCTTGAGTGTCCAGCTCCGGCCTTTTATACAGTAGGCGCTCTATAACCAGCTGGTCCCTTCCCCTCCTCGCCGTGGGGAACAGCAATGTGCTCAGACCCATGCCTGGTCAGGGGAGACTCACCCACAGACAACCTAATGCCAAGCCATGTGGGTGGAGAGGTGGAGGAAATGACACAGGCAGCCATTGAAAACCACGGAGAGCAGGCAGAGCTGACCCAAAGACAAGCAGAGGAGGGGGCCCTGTGGCCTTAGAGGACGTGCTGGATTTCAACAGGAGGGCAAAGGCATTCCAGGTGGAGGGAACTGTCGTGGCAAAGCCCGGGGGCAGAAAGGAGAGGCCAGATGGTGAAATTCAGAGTGCAGGGCAGTCCTGGTGAGGCTGAAGGGAAGATGGATCCAGAAAGCAGAGGCTCCGGGCTTTTCAGGAATGCCAGGAGCCGAGAAATGGAGGCATTAAGGCTTGTGAACTACCCCACTCCACCCCCACCCACAACAAGCACTGCTCTCTTTTTCCGGGATCAGCATCTGTACTTCCCCTAGGAGCTCACTCCTCCACCCCAGTCCCTGGGCCATGTGACCTGGGCCTGGCCAATCCACACATTCCATCCCCCTCGGGCACAGTGACAGGTGCAGGGATGGACACATGACCCAGATGAATCTTTAAGATCCTGAGACCCTGATCGGCACTGGGGCAGGTTGGGAGTAGGGAGTGGGGGCAAGAGAGTGATGGGAAGAGGGAAAGGAAGTCTTGCTCTCCAGCTTCCGTCATGCCACAGAAGGGACAGCCAAGGCAGGAGACCATTGCTGAGATGGAGAGGGCATCCGATCCGTCCCTGGATCCAGCCATGCCTGAAGCTGGTGGATCAGCCCTAGACATTTCATTGATGTGTGCCAATCAGTTCCCTCTGGGCTTAAGCTGGCTTGAGCTGATCTTTCCTCACTTACAACTGAAAGAATCTTGACAAATACATGAGTAAAAACTTCTCTCTTATTTCTTGAGCAGGAATTTTCAAAGTGTGTTGGGTTTCAAATAGTCTGTTTCCAAGATGGTTCCACAGGTTTGGGTCTGGTGAAACCAGTGCTCGACAGGAGAGTCACAGAGGGACAGGGTGCAGTGGACATGGGGGCACTCCCAGCAGTACCAGGCTTTGGTTGTGCCAGAAGCTGATGTTCACCGGATCCCTGAGGTTGTTCACGTGCCCGTGACTCAGCCGGGCCCCTAGGACGTAGTTATTGAGCAGAGATGAGTTGTTTTCATCCTGGAAGAGCAGCAGGAGAAGGGCTGAGTGCAGGGGGAACGAGAAGACCCTGGGTAAGGGCTGAGCCCACTTCCCTGGCTGAGAACAAGCAGCAAGAGTTTCACGAGCGCAGCGTGAAAGCCTTCCCAGCCTCCCAGCTTTCTTTGCATGTGCTGTTCCTGCCCTGTGGAAAGCTGTCCCATCAGCACGCGCTGTTCCACCTCCCATCGCTTAATGCATTACCAGCCTCACGCCCTCCACCTCACCACGACCGTCACTCACTTTCAAGGCCAAGGTTGAAAGGCACCTTCGCCAGAAGCTCCCCTGGACTGCCCAGCGGAAGGACCCCACCCTCACTCATCCATCACTCTGGATCTCTACAGCTATCATCAATCTTGTGCTGACATTCAATCTCTAAGGTCTGGCCAGGCACAGTGGCTCACGCCTGTAATCCCAGCACTGTGAAGGCCGAGGCAGGTGGCTCACTTGAGGCCAGGAGTTCAAGATGAGCCTGGCCAACACGGTTAAGCCCGGTCTCTACTAAAAATACAAAAATTAGCTGGGCATAGTGGTGCATGCCTGCAATCCCAGGGAGGCTGAGGCAGGGAAATCACTTGAACCCAGGAGGCGGAGGTTGCAGTGAGCCAAAATCACGCCACTGCACTCCCGCTGGGGCAACAGAGCAACACTCTGCCAAAAAAATTAATTTCTAAGGTCTTAGACTAACCATCAAGAGAGAGAGCTCTCTGAGGGCAGGGAACAAGTGCCACCTTGTCTGTCTCCTGTGTAGGGACAGGCACATAGTAGGTTCCTTAGGTCTCATCTGCAGATTGTAATTGTGCCTTCCTACCATTCTGCTAAAGCTGGCAGGGAAACTGAGGCCCAGAGAGGGGCAATGGCTGGCTTGGATTGCACAGTCAGCTGGCTGGTCTCACTCGGTGCTGGCCTCCCAGAGGCCAGGCAGTGACATGGACGCCTGCAGTGGATCCCAAGAAGGGACCGGCACCACCCTCCTTGGCCCGCCATCACACTGACCTTGAAAAAGTGGGCGTTGGAGAAGTAGATACAGATGAGCCGCAGCTCCCTGGGGCGGGTCTTGCAGGCGTCCAGGGTCAGCTCGGAGGGGAACTGCATGGCATGCTGACTGCGGGCCTGCAGAGGGCCACACACCGGCTGCGTCTGCAACCAGGACCCGCAGACCCGACCCCAGCACCTTCACTGCCTCCCACTCCCCACGAAACCCTCCTCGGGGGTTTCCACCTACAGATCCCTCTCCCGGCAGGCTGCATCTGCTCCCAAACTTCCCAAGATCCCAGGCCCTCCCTCCATGCTGCGCAGGAATGGTGCTACCTCAGACCCAGCCAGGGACCCAGCCAATCACCCCAGGGTCCTAAAAGGAGCCAGGGTTCCTGGCCTCTCCCACAGCTGCCTCCTCCAGGGGGCAGCCTCCATCAAAGCAGGAAGCAGACTGCGCCCTGGAGGGGCGGTAAACCACCTCCCTTTCCACAGTTCACACTCCCAGTTAGGGCAGAGCCTGGATTGGGGGGCATGGGGAGGGGGACAGTGGCCCAAAGAAAGTCCAGACCTTAAACCCCTGGGGGATTTCTAGGGCGGGGGCAACTGGCCACCCACCAGCCCCTACAGCCTCTGACCTGGGGCACCCGCTTCATAGCAGCACTGGTCAGTGAGAGGCCAGAGAAGTCACAGCTCAGCTTGAAGGCCAGAGACTGGATGGTGGCCGTCTGCAAGGTCAGGTTGTGGCCTGGGAAGCTGGTGTTCAGCAGCATCTGCTCCAGCTGGTGGAGTTGACTGCAGCCCGGAGAGATGGCCAGGGAGGCCAGAGCCCAGAGTGGGGTAAGGGTGAGAGGGGGCTCTAGACAGCCTGGGAGGGCAGGGTCTCCCCACCCACACCCGTCACTCCCACCTCCAGACTACTGCACACACTGTCTTTGGCACACTCTTACTTCTCTATCCCATCCCTCCTCTCCTCTCAATTAACTCCTGTTTAGGTCCCAGTTTACTGTCACCTCCTCCAGGAAGCCTTCCCTGACTGCTCCTTCACAGCTTCCCTGTAGTCACTCTTATCCCTGGCCAGTCTTCAGCATTAGCCTCTCACCCAGAGCTGCTCAGTCTTCGGGTCATAGACCCTGGAGAACCCAGCCAGTCTTAGAGCCCCTTCCCATGAAAATGCATGGATACCCACAATTCCACACTTAGTTTCATGACATTCAAGATTAAGGGCCCCCATTCCTAGATGATAAACTTCATGAGGGCAGTGACATGTCTGCCCGGCATCTCCAGAGCCTGGAGTCAGATAAGCAGTAGGTGCTCAGTAAAAGTGCTGAAAAATGCCCAGTTAAGAGTCTACACTGGACCAACCCCGGCCCACTGATTCGAGGTGCAGGCTTGGGGTGGGAGGCACAGCTGAGTCTACACAGGAGAGAGACATGTCCAACTCACCCAGGAAAAGAAAACGAGCTCCGGGCCCTGGGCGCCTCCATATTCTCCATGATTCGCAGTTCCTTCCGTGGCTCTGTGGGGACACACCTCGCCCTCAGCCTGTCTCTGCTGCCCCCTGGCCCCACGGCCTCTAGGCTTTCCATCCCAGACTGAGGGTCTGGTTCACAAGCAGCTCCTACTGCCCCAGGAAGCCTAAGTGGCCCCTTCTGATCTCCTGTGGTTTGACGCCTCCCGCTCTTGCACCACAGTCCCAGCCTGGGCTAGGGCTGCCCCCAGTTCAGCAGAGCCCCCTTACCTGCTGCTGCATTCTGCAACATCAGAAGGCACAGGCACAGGAAAATGGCCCCACAGCAATCCATGCCCTGTGCCGAGTCTCCTCCAGGAACTAGCTCTGGCCCTGGAAAAGGGCATGCCATCACCGTCATGACAAAAGAGTGACTTCTACCTTCTAGTGTCTGGCACGTCCCAAGGGTAGGACATGCAGCATCTTATTTGATCCTCACAACTCCTGCGTTTGACAGATGAGGAAGCTGAGGCTGAAGGGCAGAGGCACTTGCTTTGCTTAAAGCTGCCTGAAGCCAGCTCTCTTAAAACTCCGGACTCCATGACCACCAAGTAATGGCTACCATTAGCAGCTCTGCCTCATACACCCCCCATCCCAAAATACAGTCTCTCTGGGGGCTTCCCCAGGACCCCAGCCTCTACCCAGCAGGGAGGTGTTTGGGAGAAAGCAACACGCAAAACCCATCCAGCCCTGCCATTAACTCATCATGTGGCTTTGGGTAGGATCTGTCTCTCTCTCTCTCTGCCCTCATTTTCCTCCATTTTAAAATGAGCTAATAAACGTCTGCTTCAGTGGAGCAAAGTTATGTCTGCCCGTTAAAGCCCCACTAAAATGAGAGGGAATGAATAAAATAGGCACAAAGCAGCAGAACAAGGGGAAAGAAAACAGGCATGAAAAACAGTACAATGGGGAGGAAAAGAGGCGCGAAGCCTCTCAGGAAGCTGCTGGAGGATGTGCTCCAACAAAATGAGAGAGTAAGTCATGAAAGAAGACACAGGGTACAGGGTTTCCTGTGCCCTACCATGAGAGAGGCAAAGCTACTCCCCAGAAAATGGGCACAAGGACAGAACAATGGGAAAGAAAACGACCACAGAGATGGGAGACTTCAGCAAAACTTTGGAGGCTACAAAGTAGGTGTCACTTGGTAAGACGTTTAGCAGACCAAAAAAATGTTGAACCCAAGTGCCTGCAGAGGGGAGAGGTATGGTGCTGGGAAGATGAAGAGAAGCCTCATCTTGGAAGCACTTGAGAACTGGAGGCATCAGGAATCTCTGAAATGGGGATGAAGGAAAAGGCTAAAAACAGGGATTGTTGGCCGGGCATGGTGGCTCACGCCTGTGATCCCAACATTTTGGGAGGCCGAGGCGGGAGGATCGCTTGAGACCGGGAGTTTGAGGCCAGCCTGGGTAACATTGCAAAACCCTGATTCTACAAAAAAAAAAAACACAAAACTGTGCTGGCTGTGGCGGCCTGTGCTTGCATCCCCAGCTATTCAGGTGGATGAGGTGGAAGAATCACCTGAGCCCAGGTGGTGGAGGCTGTAGTGAGTCAAAATCATACCACTGCACTCCAGCCTGGGCAACAGAATGAGACCTTGTCTCAAAACAATAAAAAAATAAAAATAAAAACAGGGATTGTTGGTTGTGAGGCTTTAAAATGCTCAACTCAATCCCCAGATCTCTCCAGCCACCTCGAGTATCCAGGAGTTTCCTCACCATCCTGCCATCCCCAGTCCTGCTCCACACAAAGTTTACTCTCTGGAGAGAGGATCACCATAGAGAATCAGAGGGAAAGGGGGAATTAAACAATATCCCCTCCCCACGCTCCCCTCCCCACTCAGATTCCAGAAGACTGCAGCAGCCGGGGTTATGCCCTGAGGCAGGAGAAAAGTCTGAAGAGCTGACCATCCCAAGAACAGTATCCCATAACTACTGCCATTTTTGTATTCCTCAATGTCATGCAAGACCTAACTCACAGTGAAATGTCACCAGTCACCAAGCTCTGCCATGCAATCAGGTTTTTAGTGCTGCTCTCTTAAAGATGAATGATCAATCAAGGATTACTGAGTATTTCAAAACACACACCGTTTCTTGAGAAGCTGCTGGAGGATGTGCTCCAACAAAAGGAAAGAGTAAATCATGAAAGAAGACACAGGGTACAGGAAACCCTGTAGCCTACCGTGGGAGCGGTAAAGCCTCCCCAGAAAATGTGTGAAGGGAAGGCCCAGGTTGATGTCAAACACCAGGACTAGGGCACTTCCCATCTGAAGGGAGCGGGAGAAAAGAATGCCCCTGGAGGGAGGGCTTCAAGAAAAAAATCAGGAAGAGGAAAAGGAGAGGAGATAAACTATCCAATAGGTTTGAGCACCTAGAAAAATTGTTTTCTGAGATGTCTTACAGAAAATTTGTAAATACAAAAATAAAAAGAAGCGATTAATTTCAAGAAAACCAAGTTGTACAAGAAAGAAAATGAAATGCTGCTACACAACTTGACTTCATATGGAATGGAATGTATATAGTCATAATAGAAACATTGAATGGGAGATTTTTTTTAATTGTGTAAAAACCATATTAAGATGATTTTGGCCGGGCGCGGTGGCTCATGCCTGTAATCCCAGCACTTTGGGACGGTGAGGTGGGTGGATCACGAGGTCAAGAGATCGAGATCATCCTGGTCAACATGGTGAAACCCCGTCTCTACTAAAAATACAAAAAATTAGCTGGGCATGGTGGCACGTGCCTGTAATCCCAGCTACTCAGGAGACTGAGGCAGAAGAATTGCCTGAACCCAGGAGGCGGAGGTTGCGGTGAGCCGAGATCGCGCCATTGCACTCCATCCCAGGTAACAAGAGCGAAACTCCGTCTCAAAAAAAAAAAAAAAAGATGATTTTGATTTCCACTTAGAAAGTAGAGCCACATGGGAACATTGTTCCCATCATAGCAAAGGAAAAGCTAAATAATGTACAAAATCTTTTTTTTTTTTTTTTTTTTTTTTTTTTTTAGCTTACTAGAGAGCTGAGGTCACAGGCCACCAAGTAAACTGGTTTCTGGAGATAACCAGAACACGTCATCTTTTTTGGATGAAACACATTATCTGTTTCATGTTGACAGAGCATGGAGGAATAGGTAGGTGCCACAAATGTAGATAAGGAGAAAATGACTAATACCTTAATGAATTCTTAATGGCTGAGCATTAGTGAGGGTGGCAGTTTGCTGGGAGCCCTAGACACAAGTTAGCCTGTGCCCTCTAGACAGCTCCCTCCTACAGTCGTCCACTGGATGCCCATGAGAATGATGTGGAGTGGGACAGGGCCTGAGAGAACCCCATGATGACATGGCCATGCGGAACGTGCTGGAGCAGGAATGCCTGGAGAAGCGTATCTGTGCTCTGGGACTTGCACGAGTGCACGGTGGGAACTGGCTCCTGCTGAGAGATAAACACCTGCACTCTGGCTTTGCTTTGATGTAAGATGCCCATCCCACAGGTCCCTGACCTGCTGCAAGGGAAACATGGACTGCCTCTGCTGGAGGAGAAGACCCTCCAACCACAATGCCGCAGTGACACTAAGCAAAGGCCATCAGGGCCAGGTGCTTTGGCTCATGCCAGTAACCCCAACACTTTGGGTGGCTGAAGTGGGTGAATTGATTGAGCCCAGGGATTTGACACCAGCCTGGGCAACAGGGCAAAACTCTGCCTCTAAAAAAAAAAAAAAAAAAGCCAGGTGAGATAGTACACGCCTGTTTTCCCAGCTACTCAGGAGGCTGAGGTGTGAGAATCACCTGAGCCTGTGAAGTTGGAAGCTGCAGTGAGCTGCCACAGCACCACTGCACTCCATCCTGGGCAACAGAGTGAGACCCTGTCTCAAAAGAAAACAAACCAAAAAAAGCCACTGGATACTGGAAAGGAAGAGGAAACCCATTAGTGCCCAGGATTCTGCATGGCTGTAAAACAGAGGGCTGTAAAACAGAGGGCTGTGCCTACCACTGAGAAAAGAGCAGGAACCTCACTCCCACTCAGGATCTCCCAACTAATAAGGCAGAGTTTCGTTGCCATGGGGGTGAAGCAGAGGAAGTTTGCCTGGATTCTAGTACCTGCACTGAATAAGAGGAAGAGGTTCTCAAAAACTGGAGGAGAAGCAGGAACACGAAGAAAGCCCCACTCCTGGGGCTCAGGCTCAAGACTGTCTAAGGCTGAAGCTAGAGCAGGAGAATTAAGAATTCACTGCCTCTACCACAAGTCTTGCACCAAGCACCAAGTAACAGCAGTCTACTGCTGGGGAAGAGAGTACAATACGAAGAGAGGTTTCCTCTGTGCTGCATGCATGCAATGCTGAGTGCCGAGTGGGAATGCTGAGAAAATTCCTGCGGGACTCAAGTCCTTATACTGAACACAAAGTAGGGACAGTCCACCACTGGAGAAATGTGGAGCCTGTAGAAGGTAATTATAGCAACAACAAAACCTAAATCCATCTGGGCACTGTGGCTCATGCCTGTTATCCCAGCACTTTGGGAGGCTGAGGTGGAAGGATCATTTGAGCGCAAGAGTTCAAGATCAGCCTGGGCAACATAGTGAGACTCCATCTCTAAATAAACAGATAAATAAATAAAACATAAACCTTAATCAACTACAGATTAAATTGACTTGATGCCCTATACTACAGCCATGACATAAGAAATATTCCAATTTCTAGGCATAAATATCATTTACTTTACTACTGTTCTATTACACACAATGCCTCGTAGCTAATCAAAGATTTTAAGACACACAGAACTGGATCTAGAGATGGCCAAAATGTGGGAACTCTCAGATAGAAACAAGCTAGCTATAATAAATATGTTAAAGGACGTAGTGAAAAAGGTAGACTTTTAAGAACAGAAGGGAAATTTCAGCAGAACCATGGAAACTATTAAGGCTAGTCAAGTAGAAATGTTAGTAATGAAAACCTCAATATCAGTGATGAAGAATTCCCTCAATGGGTTTATCAGCAAGCTGGACACAGCAAAGTAAAGAATCCTTGAACTTGATGATGGTGTATGGAAATTATCCAAATTGAAATATAAAGAGTAAGAAGAGTGAAAATAAAATCAACAGACTACCCAAGAACTGTGCAAATGGTCTGTATATATATAATTGGAATCCTAGCTAAGGAGAGAGAAGAGAGAAGAATAAGTAGAAACAGAAAGAAAAGAAAATTTTAAATGGCCAATTTTTTTCCAAAATTAATAAAAAAACAACAAACCATGATCCAAGAAGCTCTGCAAAACCCCCTGGAATAAAAGCAAAGAAAAACACATCTAGCTGGGCGCGGTGGCTCAAGCCTGTAATCCCAGCACTTTGGGAGGCCGAGGCAGGTGGATCATGAGGTCGAGAGATCGAGACCAACCTGGTCAACATGGTGAAACCCCGTCTCTACTAAAAATACAAAAAATTAGCTGGGCATGGTGGTGCGTGCCTATAATCCCAGCTACTCAGGAGGCTGAGGCAGGAGAATTGCCTGAACCCAGGAGGCGGAGGTTGCAGTGAGCCGAGATTGCGCCATTGCACTCCAGCCTGGGTAACAAGAGCGAAACTCCATCTCAAAAAAAAAAAAAGAAAACACACACACACACACACACACACACACACATCTAGATACATTCTAGTCAAACTGCTGCAGAATCAAAGATAAAATCTTGAAGTTGGCCAAAAAAAAAAAAAAGACTCATTGTACCCAGAAGATAAAAGATACAAACTACAAGAGACTTCTTATCAGAAACTATACAAACCAGACGATAATGCAGCCATATCATTCAGTAAAAATCTGTCATTCTAACACTCCATGCCCAGTGAAATAATATCTTTCAAAAACGAAGACAGGGTTGGGTGCAGTGGCTCACATCTGTAATTCCAGCACTTTGGGAGGCTGAGGTGAGTGGATCGCTTGAGCCCAGGAGTTCAAAACCAGCCTGGCCAACATGGAGAAAACTTGTCTCTACAAAATATACAAAAATAGCCAGGCATGGTGACATGCACCTGTAGTCCCAGCTATTCAGGAGGAAGGCTGGAGGATCACTTGAGTCCAGGAGGTCAAGACTGCAGTGGGCCATGATCATGCCATTGCACTCCAGCCTCCTGGGTGACAGAACAAAACCCTGTCAAAAAAAAAAAGTAGACAAAATAAGAACTTCTTTAGATGAGCAAGGAGTTAGAGAATTCATTGCCAGCAGATCGGCACTAAAATAAATATTGAAGAAAATTCTTAGGACAGAAGGAAAATTATGCCAGTTGGAAATAAACTTACACAAAGAAATGAAGAGCACTGAAATTGGCAAAAATGTGTCAAAGATAAAATAAATTGCCTTGGTTTTAATATCTGTTTAATGCAAAAATAGTAACAATGCATTGTGGGGATCACAATATGTGTAGAAGTAGACGGGTACCACAAAAATAGCACAACAGGCAGGAGGGAGGAAATGGTCATATTTGGTCGTGAAGTTATTAAACTATATTCTAAGTACTGTAATGTTATTCGAAGGTAAATTGTGGAAAGTTAAATATATGTATTTAAATCCTAGAGCGCCATTACAAAAACAGGGAAATGATAAGATATAGCTAGTAAGGCAATAGTAGAGATACAAGAATACTATGGGAGCAGTGTAAAGAAGAGGTGAGAACGATCCCCGGACCGACCAAAGCCCATGCGCTCCTGCATCCTGCGCGCCCCTGCACCCCGCGCTCCCCTGCACCCCGCGAGCCCCTGCACCCCACGAGCCCTTGCATCCCGCGAGCCCCTGCATCCCGTGCCCAGGTGCTACAACCCACTGTCGTACCCGTCACCACCATGCCCAAGAGAAAGGCTGAAGGCGGTGCTAAAGGAGATAATGCCAAAGTGAAGGACGAACCACAGAAAAGATCTGCGAAGTTGTCTGCTAAACCCACTCCTCCAAAACCAGAGCCCATGCCTAAAAAGGCCCCTGCAAAGAAGGGAGAGAAGGTACCCAAATGGAAAAAGGGAAACGCGGCTGCTGGTAAGGAGGGGAATAACCCTGCAGAAAATGGAGATGCCCAAACAGACCAGGCACAGAAAGCCAAAGATGCTGGAGCTGCCAAGTGCAGTGTGTGCATTTTTTATATCTGTGTACTTCTGGTGACTGTACAATTTGAAATACGCTTTTTTATCAAGTTTTACAAAAATGTAGAATTTTGTTTTACCCTTTTTTTCAAGCTATGTTGTTAGCACACGGAGCACTTCATTGCTGTTTTGCGGGGAAGGCGCATATGTCACTAAAAGAATGTCTCTGAATCTGGACTGATATGGGGAAAACACCTTTCCCTTCTAGTTTTGAGAGACCTCCTCTTGGCTCCCAGGAAGAGGGATTCCCTGACTTTACCACAACATGGCCACCTTGGCACACAAAAGCCTTGTGCTATGGAAACACCAATTCGTTTTCATGTCCTCTTCTCCCTTTCTGTCTTTCAGCATAGACTTAACTCCCTTAAGCCAACTCATCTGTTGGGATCTGACCCCCCGTCATTGGTTACCACTGTGTCAGGCAATCTGGACTTGCCAGTGATGCCACTGAGATGGCATCTGTCAAAAGAGCAGTGGTTCCACTTCCGGATTGTGGATCTTCAGAGAAATTCTGCTATTTTCATTTCACTTCCTGAACATCAGGGTGGGCTTGTGAAAAGTTGTTAAGCAACATGCTAAATGTGAAATGTCAACCTTCACTCTAAACTTTCCCTGTTCAGAGCATCCGATGAAGACA